>NC_136067.1:11298189-11850689 GCF_964261635.1 Lissotriton helveticus | reverse complement strand
GTATTCCAGACTTGTGAAGCGCGCTACTCACCCGAGAGGGTCTTAACACCTTCCATGCTCATGACGAGCTCAGCTGGTCATGAGCCGCGGTGCTCGTGTGCTCATGACGAGCTCGTCATGACCGCTAGAACGCTCGCACGCGGGGCTAATTCCCCTGCTGTGCGAGCATTCTAATGAAACGGGTGTGGTCATGACGAGTTCAGCTCGTAATGAGCACACGAGCACTGTGCTGTATGACGAGCACCAAGCACAGCAGGGGAATATGCCCCGCAGGGAAGGGGTTAAGGTGCTGGGGCAATCCTCTGTCCTCCGGGCCGAGATATTATTGAGGCATTGCTTAAAATTGATAAAGGCAGCCTCCGAGTGTTCTTTAAAAGAAAACACCAGCTGAGTGTCATCTGCGTAGGAGACTACGCTCACATCCAAAGTCTCAACGATTGCCAGGGGAGCCAGGTATACACTGAAAAGAAGCAGCTCAGCGCTGAACTGTGACGTACCCCACAGACAAGGGGTTTCTGGGTGGAGATGTAGGGGTGTTAGAATACCTGCTGTGAGCGGTTCTCCATGAACGATCGGGAGGGCCACAGTGTCGAAAGCTGCGGACAAGTCAAACAACACCACAATAGCTGAGGCCCCAGGGGGCTAATAATTGACCTAAAAAGTGTCAACATCTTTCTAGAGAAGAAAAGGCACAAGTCTGGAGAACACCAAACAAAACTGGACCAAAGAAGGCAGAGAATTGGAGGACACATGTACTCACTGACACAAAAGGGCTGAGGACTTGAGAATACCAGCCAAGCATAGAAGAAAAAGGCACAAGACTGTAGGATCCCAGCTAATCCTGGACCGAAGAAGGCAAAAAATATAGGGTTCACCATCCAATCATTGACATAAAGAAGCAGCGGACTAGATGACAGCAGCCAATCCTAGACAAAACATGCAGACTACTGGGAGGCACGAGCCAATCCTAGACGAGACAATGCAGAAGACTGGGAGACAAATCCTAAATGAGACAATGCAGACATCTGGGAGGCCAATCCTAAATGAGACAATGGAGACGACTGGGAGACACCAACCAATCCTAGACGAGACAGGCCAATCCTAAATGAGACAATGCAGACGACTGGGAGACACCAAGCAATCCTAAATGAGACAATGCAGACGACTGGGAGACACCAACCAATCCTAGACGAGACAATGCAGATGACTGGGAGACACCAGCCAGTCCTAGACGAGACAAAGCAGACGACTGGGAGACACCAACCAATCCTAGACGGGACAATGCAGACGACTGGGAGACACCAACCAATCCTAGACGAGACAAAGCAGACGACTGGGAGACACCAGCCAGTCCTAGACGAGACAAAGCAGACGACTGGGAGACACCAACCAATCCTAGACGGGACAATGCAGACGACTGGGAGACACTAGCCAGTCCTAGATGAGACAAAGCAGACGACTGGGAGACACCAACCAATCCTAGACGGGACAATGCAGACGACTGGGAGGCCAATCCTAGACGAGACAATGCAGACGACTGGGAGACACCAACCAATCCTAGACAAAACAATGCAGACGACTGGGAGACACCAACCAATCCTAGATGAGACAATGCAGACGACTGGGAGACACCAACCAATCCTAGACAAGACAATGCAGACGACTGGGAGACACCAACCAATCCTAGACGAGACAATGCAGACGACTGGGAGACACCAACCAATCCTAGACGAGACAATGCAGATGACTAGGAGACACCAACCAATCCTAGACGGGACAATGCAGACGACTGGGAGGCCAATCCTAGACGAGACAATGCAGACGACTGGGAGACACCAACCAATCCTAGACGAAACAATGCAGACGACTGGGAGACACCAACCAATCCTAGATGAGACAATGCAGACGACTGGGAGACACCAACCAATCCTAGACAAGACAATGCAGACGACTGGGAGACACCAACCAATCCTAGACGAGACAATGCAGACGACTGGGAGACACCAACCAATCCTAGACGAGACAATGCAGACGACTAGGAGACACCAACCAATGCTAGACGAGACAATGCAGACGACTGGGAGACACCAGCCAATCCTAGATGAGACAATGCAGACGACTGGGAGACACCAACCAATCCTAGACAAGACAATGCAGACGACTGGGAGACACCAACCAATGCTAGACGAGACAATGCAGATGACTTGGAGACACCAGCCAATCCTAGACGAGACAATGCAGATGACTGGGAGGCCAATCCTAAATGAGACAATGCAGACGACTGGGAGACACCAACCAATCCTAGACGAGACAATGCAGACGACTGGGAGACACCATCCAATTCTAGACAAGACAATGTAGACGACTGGGGGACACCAGCCAATCCTAGACGAGACAATGCAGATGACTGGGAGGCCAATCCTAAATGAGACAATGCAAACGACTGGGAGACACCAACCAATCCTAGATGAGACAATGCAGACGACTGGGAGACACCAGCCAATCCTAGACGAGACAATGCAGACGACTGGGAGGCACCAGCCAATCCTAGACGAGACAATGCAGCCGACTGGGAGACACCAGCCAATCCTAGACGAGACAATGCAGACGACTGGGAGGCACCAGCCAATCCTAGACGAGACAATGCAGACATCTGGGAGGCCAATCCTAAATGATACAATGCAGACGACTGGGAGACACCAACCAATCCTAGATGAGACAATGCAGACGACTGGGAGACACCAGCCAATCCTAGACGAGACAATGCAGACGACTGGGAGACACCAACCAATCCTAGACAAGACAATGCAGACGACTGGGAGACACCAACCAATCCTAGACGAGACAATGCAGACGACTGGGAGACACCAACCAATCCTAGACGAGACAATGCAGACGACTAGGAGACACCAACCAATGCTAGACGAGACAATGCAGACGACTGGGAGACACCAACCAATCCTAGACGAGACAATGAAGACGACTGGGAGGCACCAGCCAATCCTAGACGAGACAATGCAGACGACTGGGAGACACCAACCAATCCTAGACGAGACAATGCAGACGACTGGGAGACACCAGCCAATCCTAGACGAGACAATGCAGATGACTGGGAGGCACCAGCCAATCCTAGACGAGACAATACAGACATCTGAGAGGCCAATCCTAAATGAGACAACGCAGACATCTGGGAGGCCAATCCTAAGTGAGACAATGGAGACGACTGGGAGACACCAACCAATCCTAGACGAGACAGGCCAATCCTAAATGAGACAATGCAGACGACTGGGAGACACCAAGCAATCCTAAATGAGACAATGCAGACGACTGGGAGACACCAACCAATCCTAGACGAGACAATGCAGATGACTGGGAGACACCAGCCAGTCCTAGACGAGACAAAGCAGACGACTGGGAGACACCAACCAATCATAGACGGGACAATGCAGACGACTGGGAGACACCAACCAATCCTAGACGAGACAAAGCAGACGACTGGGAGACACCAGCCAGTCCTAGACGAGACAAAGCAGACGACTGGGAGACACCAACCAATCCTAGACGGGACAATGCAGACGACTGGGAGACACTAGCCAGTCCTAGACGAGACAAAGCAGACGACTGGGAGACACCAACCAATCCTAGACGGGACAATGCAGACGACTGGGAGGCCAATCCTAGACGAGACAATGCAGACGACTGGGAGACACCAACCAATCCTAGACAAAACAATGCAGACGACTGGGAGACACCAACCAATCCTAGATGAGACAATGCAGACGACTGGGAGACACCAACCAATCCTAGACAAGACAATGCAGACGACTGGGAGACACCAACCAATCCTAGACGAGACAATGCAGACGACTGGGAGACACCAACCAATCCTAGACGAGACAATGCAGATGACTAGGAGACACCAACCAATCCTAGACGGGACAATGCAGACGACTGGGAGGCCAATCCTAGACGAGACAATGCAGACGACTGGGAGACACCAACCAATCCTAGACGAAACAATGCAGACGACTGGGAGACACCAACCAATCCTAGATGAGACAATGCAGACGACTGGGAGACACCAACCAATCCTAGACAAGACAATGCAGACGACTGGGAGACACCAACCAATCCTAGACGAGACAATGCAGACGACTGGGAGACACCAACCAATCCTAGACGAGACAATGCAGACGACTAGGAGACACCAACCAATGCTAGACGAGACAATGCAGACGACTGGGAGACACCAGCCAATCCTAGATGAGACAATGCAGACGACTGGGAGACACCAACCAATCCTAGACAAGACAATGCAGACGACTGGGAGACACCAACCAATGCTAGACGAGACAATGCAGATGACTTGGAGACACCAGCCAATCCTAGACGAGACAATGCAGATGACTGGGAGGCCAATCCTAAATGAGACAATGCAGACGACTGGGAGACACCAACCAATCCTAG
Organism: Lissotriton helveticus; assembly: GCF_964261635.1. Lineage (NCBI taxonomy): Eukaryota > Metazoa > Chordata > Amphibia > Caudata > Salamandridae > Lissotriton > Lissotriton helveticus. The sequence continues at coordinate 11,846,222 of NC_136067.1, read as the reverse complement.
ACGAGACAATGCAGACGACTGGGAGACACCAACCAATTCTAGACAAGACAATGTAGACGACTGGGGGACACCAGCCAATCCTAGACGAGACAATGCAGATGACTGGGAGGCCAATCCTAAATGAGACAATGCAAACGACTGGGAGACACCAACCAATCCTAGATGAGACAATGCAGACGACTGGGAGACACCAGCCAATCCTAGACGAGACAATGCAGACGACTGGGAGGCACCAGCCAATCCTAGACGAGACAATGCAGCCGACTGGGAGACACCAGCCAATCCTAGACGAGACAATGCAGACGACTGGGAGGCACCAGCCAATCCTAGACGAGACAATGCAGACATCTGGGAGGCCAATCCTAAATGATACAATGCAGACGACTGGGAGACACCAACCAATCCTAGATGAGACAATGCAGACGACTGGGAGACACCAGCCAATCCTAGACGAGACAATGCAGACAACTGGGAGACACCAACCAATCCTAGACAAGACAATGCAGACGACTGGGAGACACCAACCAATCCTAGACAAGACAATGCAGACGACTGGGAGACACCAACCAATCCTAGACGAGACAATGCAGACGACTAGGAGACACCAACCAATGCTAGAAGAGACAATGCAGACGACTGGGAGACACCAACCAATCCTAGACGAGACAATGAAGACGACTGGGAGGCACCAGCCAATCCTAGACGAGACAATGCAGACGACTGGGAGACACCAACCAATCCTAGACGAGACAATGCAGACGACTGGGAGACACCAGCCAATCCTAGACGAGACAATGCAGATGACTGGGAGGCACCAGCCAATCCTAGACGAGACAATACAGACATCTGAGAGGCCAATCCTAAATGAGACAACGCAGACGACTGGGAGACACCAACCAATCCTAGACAAGACAATGCAGACGACTGGGAGACACCAACCAATCCTAGACGAGACAATGCAGACGACTGGGAGACACCAACCAATCCTGGACGAGACAATGCAGACAACTGGGAGACACCAACCAATCCTAGATGAGACAATGCAGATGACTGGGAGACCAATCCTAAATGAGACAATGCAGACGACTGGGAGACACCAACCAATCCTAGACAAGACAATGCAGACGACTGGGAGACACCAACCAATCCTAGACGAGACAATGCTGACGACTGGGAGACACCAGCTAATCCTAAATGAGACAATGCAGACGACTGGGAGACACCAACCAATCCTAGACAAGACAATGCAGACGACTGGGAGACACCAACCAATCCTAGACGAGACAATGCTGACGACTGGGAGACACCAGCTAATCCTAAATGAGACAATGCAGATGACTGGGAGACACCAACTAATCCTAGACGAGACAATGCAGACGACTGGGAGACACCAGCCAGTCCTAGACGAGACAAAGCAGACGACTGGGAGACACCAACCAATCCTAGACGGGACAATGCAGACGACTGGGAGACACTAGCCAGTCCTAGACGAGACAAAGCAGACGACTGGGAGACACCAACCAATCCTAGACGGGACAATGCAGACGACTGGGAGGCCAATCCTAGACGAGACAATGCAGACGACTGGGAGACACCAACCAATCCTAGACAAAACAATGCAGACGACTGGGAGACACCAACCAATCCTAGATGAGACAATGCAGACGACTGGGAGACACCAACCAATCCTAGACAAGACAATGCAGACGACTGGGAGACACCAACCAATCCTAGACGAGACAATGCAGATGACTGGGAGACACCAACCAATCCTAGACGAGACAATGCAGATGACTAGGAGACACCAACCAATCCTAGACGAGACAATGCAGACATCTGGGAGGCCAATCCTAGACGAGACAATGCATACGACTGGGAGACACCAACCAATCCTAGACAAAACAATGCAGACGACTGGGAGACACCAACCAATCCTAAATGAGACAATGCAGACGACTGGGAGACATCAGCCAATCCTAGACAAAACAATGCTTACGACTGGGAGACCAATCCTAGACGAGACAATGCAGACGACTGGGAGACACCAGCCAATCCTAGACGAGACAATGCAAACGACTGGGAGACACCAGCCAATCCTAGACAAGACAATGCAAACGACTGGGAGACACCAACCAATCCTAGACAAGACAATGCAGACGACTGGGAGACACCAACCAATCCTAGACAAGACAATGCAGACGACTGGGAGACACCAACCAATCCTAAATGAGACAATGCAGACGACTGGGAGACATCAGCCAATCCTAGACAAGACAATGCTTACGACTGGGAGACCAATCAATGAGACAATGTAGACGACTGGGAGACATCAGCCAATCCTAGACAAGACAATGCAAACGACTGGGAAACCAATCCTAAATGTGCAAGTCTTCTGCGGGATCTATGTCTGCAGCGGCTGGTTCCATGACCAACCCTGGTCTGCGGAGCTCCACGGCTGGTGATCGAGCACCAAAGCGGCTCTTTACAAAGCACTCGATGAGCTCATGGAGCAGTGCGAGGCTGGTTGCGGAGAATCCCCGGGGTGCAGTTCATGGTGTTACTGCGGACTGAGATTCTTTCTGATGAGGGTACAGTAACGAGCTGCAGGACCGCTTGTTCTCCGATGAGGAGTCTCTCTCTCAGGTACATGAAATATTCATGCTTCCTGGAGCCCTTCATGCCCTGGTCTCTAGGGCATCTTGACGCGACAGGCTGCTCTTCCTGTATCAGAACTCAATGGGGTAGTGTTGGGATATTTTCATTTATTGGAGGCATCACTGTGGTGCAAGCCTCGCCTGAGGGGCAGTAAGGCACTGCACGCAGCTTCGGGGTCACACGCATGTATGGGTGGGTTACAGAAGCACACATGATGTTTGCATGGGAGCATCTTGGTACCAGGCCAAGGAAAGGAAGGGAAGAATGCATGTGCACCTGCCAGGCCTGCAGCAGCCAATGAGAAAGGGCTAAACCTAGAGAACACTTCTGATTTGTGGAAAGGTGACCTATCAAAATGATTGACCCCCTTTCACACAAGTAGAATTAGCCCCTGGATTTAGAAAAACTTAATTGGCTACAGAGCAACCAGTCAGGATGGCTGGGGCGTCCACGCCTCCCTGAACTGTTTTGGGGTCCCAGTGCCCACAGCAGGACTACGGCTGCCATTTTGTGTCTATAAAATGCACATCCTGGAATCTACTTACACAATCTGCAAAAACCAAATATGAGGTTAAATTAACCCATAGTATCCCCTAATCCTGCTTTGTAACATTCACACTACTCTCTAGTGATGTCACAGGATGAAAGCCCCGTAACCCTCAGAAATTTGGATACCCGAGATGCTCAGATGAGTCTGATGTTTTGCTCCATCAATCTACGTTTGGGGGAGTTCTACATATATGTGTTGCGGGGATCCATGGCCTGGCATTAAGAAAGTCTGTTGCTAATCCACGTGGAGGTAGAACCAAGTAATGACCCCGGCAGAGGACCATGGGTTCTTCTGCTCGACCGCAGGATTCTTATTCCACCATGATGGCCCCAACATGTTACCCAATCACATGCTCTGTTCCGGCTTCCTCGTGGGTCGTGTCTACAGCTGAGTATCCAAGACCACCTCTGGCCGGCCAGAGACAGAGGAAGAAGACTCTTCCCTGTGGACTGATGCCAGGAGCTCAGGAGGGAACCAGGGCATTTTGGGCACCCCTGATACGCACCCATCCCTCGACCCTTCCCTAGGGTAGCGCTCGATGGACAAACACACTGCGGGATGTGATGTGGACTTGAAGCGCCTGCAGACATTTCCAGACTCCTATTAGACCTAATTTACCTGACCAATCACAGACACTCAGTCCTGCACACTGACATCAAGGAAGTCCACCCCGGAAGTCACCAGCCCCTGCCTTTTGTTGCTGCTGCTACCCCATTGCTTGGTAGTGTAATGCCAGCACTCCTCTCTCACAGTCTTCTCAAGCTCTTGTTTTTGGGGTCCCTCTACAGACAGCTTCAGCTGCCTATCGCAGGCAGCATCGCATACAATACTACTTGGAGTGCGCTTTAGGTAAGCCCCTTGCTCATGATTGGATGACTTTCTTGTCTATCTCAGTTCCCTGCTCCTGAGTGGTTGGGTTCCCTCCTTGTCTTGTGTTTGTCCCCCCCCCTGCAGCATTTCTTCCTTACCCTTGCAGAGTGTTGAAGAGTAGAATATAATGGTGTAGAGTGCAGTAGTGCAGAACAGATTGGCATAGAGTGCATTGGTGTATAGTAGAATGGTGTACAGTGCAGTTGTGTATAGTAGAATGTTGTAGAGTGCACTAGCGTACAGTGCAGTGGCATAGAGTAGAGTGGCATAAAAACTGTGGTGCAGAGTGGCATAGAGTGCAGTGACGTGGAGTGCAATGGTGTAGAGTAGAGGGGCGTATATTGCAGTGGCATAGAGTAGAGTGTTGAAGAGTAGAGTATAGTGGTGCAGAGTGTAGTGGTGCAGAGTAGATTGGCGTAGAGTGCAGTGGTGTAGAGTGCATTGGTTTTGAGTAAAGTGGTTAGAGCAGAGTGGCGTAGAGTATAGTCGAGTAGAGTAGAGTGGTGTAGAGTGAAATGGTGCAGCATAGATTGCAGTGGTGTAGAGTGAAGTAGAGTAGAGTGGCATAGATTGGAGTGGTGCGGAGTGAAGTAGAGTGGCATAAAGTGCAGTAGCGTAGAGTAGATTGTTTCAGAGTAGTATGGTGCATGGTAGAGTGGAGTTGTGCAGCGCTAGAGAGTGCAGAGGCATAGAGTTCAGTGGGGCAGAGTAGATTAAAGTGGTGTAGAGTGCACTGGTGTAGAGTGCCGTGTTGTAGAGTAGAGTGGTGTAGAGTGGAGTGGTGCAAAGTAGAGTAGAGTGGTGTAGAGTGTATTAGCATAGAGAGAGTGGTGCAGAGTAGAGAGAGTGGTGCAGAGTAGAGAGAGTGGTGCAGAGTAGAGAGAGTGGTGCAGAGTAGAGTGGTGTAGAGTGTATTAGCATAGAGAGAGTGGTGCAGAGTAGAGTAGAGTGGTGTAGAGTGTATTAGCATAGAGAGAGTGGTGCAGAGTAGAGAGAGTGGTGCAGAGTAGAGAGAGTGGTGCAGAGTAGAGAGAGTGGTGCAGAGTAGAGTGGTGTAGAGTGTATTAGCATAGAGAGAGTGGTGCAGAGTAGAGTAGTGTAGAGTGTATTAGCATAGAGAGAGTGGTGCAGAGTAGAGAGAGTGGTGCAGAGTAGAGAGAGTGGTGCAGAGTAGAGTGGTGTAGAGTGTATTAGCATAGAGAGAGTGGTGCAGAGTAGAGTAGAGTGGTGTAGAGTGTATTAGCATAGAGAGAGTGGTGCAGAGTAGAGTAGTGTAGAGTGTATTAGCATAGAGAGATTGGTGCAGAGTAGAGAGAGTGGTGTAGAGTGTATTAGCATAGAGAGAGTGGTGCAGAGTAGAGAGAGTGGTGTAGAGTGTATTAGCATAGAGAGATTGGTGCAGAGTAGAGAGAGTGGTGTAGAGTGTATTAGCATAGAGAGAGTGGTGTGGTGTAGAGTGTATTAGCATAGAGAGAGTGGTGCAGAGTAGAGTAGTGTAGAGTGTATTAGCATAGAGAGAGTGGTGCAGAGTAGAGAGAGTGGTGCAGAGTAGAGAGAGTGGTGCAGAGTAGAGTGGTGTAGAGTGTATTAGCATAGAGAGAGTGGTGCAGAGTAGAGTAGAGTGGTGTAGAGTGTATTAGCATAGAGAGAGTGGTGCAGAGTAGAGTAGTGTAGAGTGTATTAGCATAGAGAGATTGGTGCAGAGTAGAGAGAGTGGTGTAGAGTGTATTAGCATAGAGAGAGTGGTGCAGAGTAGAGAGAGTGGTGCAGAGTAGAGAGAGTGGTGCAGAGTAGAGAGAGTGGTGTAGAGTGTATTAGCATAGAGAGAGTGGTGCAGAGTAGAGAGAGTGGTGCAGAGTAGAGAGAGTGGTGTAGAGTGTATTAGCATAGAGAGAGTGGTGCAGAGTAGAGAGAGTGGTGCAGAGTAGAGAGAGTGGTGCAGAGTAGAGTAGAGTGGTGTAGAGTGTATTAGCATAGAGAGAGTGGTGCAGAGTAGAGAGAGTGGTGCAGAGTAGAGAGAGTGGTGCAGAGTAGAGAGAGTGGTGCAGAGTAGAGTGGTGTAGAGTGTATTAGCATAGAGAGAGTGGTGCAGAGTAGAGTAGAGTGGTGTAGAGTGTATTAGCATAGAGAGAGTGGTGCAGAGTAGAGAGAGTGGTGCAGAGTAGAGAGAGTGGTGCAGAGTAGAGTAGAGTGGTGTAGAGTGTATTAGCATAGAGAGAGTGGTGCAGAGTAGAGAGAGTGGTGCAGAGTAGAGAGAGTGGTGCAGAGTAGAGAGAGTGGTGCAGAGTAGAGTGGTGTAGAGTGTATTAGCATAGAGAGAGTGGTGCAGAGTAGAGTAGAGTGGTGTAGAGTGTATTAGCATAGAGAGAGTGATGCAGAGTAGAGAGAGTGGTGCAGAGTAGAGAGAGTGGTGCAAAGTAGAGAGAGTGGTGCAGAGTAGAGTGGTGTAGAGTGTATTAGCATAGAGAGAGTGGTATAGAGTAGAGTTGACAGGCGTAAAATGAAATGGCATAGAGTATAGCGGTGTAGAGTCGAGTGGTGCAGAAGAATAGAGTGCAGTGTCATAAATGGGAATACGCATGATGTGGTAGCGCACTGCCACAGACAACACATCTTCAATTGAAATGACCATTACATTTGCACAGACATACAATTTACTGGTAAAAATATACAGCGCACAAGTGTTAATGAGTGGAAATGTCATCACGTAGTGTACGGATTGTTTTGATCGGATCAAAATATTTGTTTCACCACACTTAACTCCTTCTGTGCTCATGACGGCTCCCGGCCATCAGGAGTCACAGTAGGCATGTGCTCATGACGGGCGGAAGCCGTCAGAACGTTGCCGCTCCGCCCACGCGGTGTTAATTCCCTGCCTGTGCAAAACAATTAATCAGTGGGCGGAGTTCTGACAGCTCCCGGCCGTCTGGAGCACACGCCCCCTATGATTTATGACGGCCAGGAGCCGTCATGAGCACCCCAGCGCCACGCCCACCCCTAGCCCCACCCGCACCGCGACAAATTTTCACGCGCAGCGAAGGGGTTAAGAATTACCAAAAAATGTGCTTCATTTGTGTTTTCTTAATTTAGATATATTGTGAAATATCTGCCAAATGTTCATTACTCAGACGTGAGTCCCTTGCTCACTTGGCCACTGGATTCAAGATAGCCTGGCTGATGAGGATTATGAATCCGAAACCGGTCCCATGATGCTTGTTTCCGGTCCATGGAAGACGTGACTTGGCAGTTCGGGCTGGACTGTTCCCATGAGGCACAGGGTCAGACTGATTTGCATATAGCCATGTCTGAACTGGGGTGGCTGAGTGGGCTAAAGAATGGTGATGGATTAAACCCAGATCAATTGACTGGGGGTGAGTGTTTGATTTGCTCAAACGCTCCATCCATCATTCCCTTTGGTATCGCTTTGTTCGCCCTAAGTGTGGCAGGGTATGCTCAGACGTGAGTCCCTTGCTCACTTGGCCACTGAATTCAAGATAGCCTGGCTGATGAGGATTATGAATCCGAAACCGGTCCTAGGATGCTTGTTTCCGGTCCAGGGAAGGCATGGCTTGGCAGTTCGGGCTGGACTGTTCCCATGAGGCACAGGGTCAGACTGATTTGCATATAGCCATGTCTGAACTGGGGTGGCTGAGTGGGCTAAAGAATGGTGATGGATTAAACCCAGATCAGTTGACTGGGGGTGAGTGTTTGATTTGCTCAAACGCTCCGTCCATCATCCCCTTTTGTATCGAAATGTTCATTACCAGACATTTAAATTTTGTGTGGTAGAAAAAAAAAATTGCACAGCCTTTAACCAGCACACCCCCAGTAGGCAGCATGATTGTCAAGTAAACAACACGCTCCCTGGAGGCCAGAGCCTGACATTTGACCTCAGTGTTTGAATGCACAGCAAAGGAGTCAAGATAAGAACAAGATTTAAAGGCCTGTTTATAGAAACCGAGCTTCATATCAGAATACAGTAAATGGTATGCTCTACAGGAGCGACGAACTAAAGCTGGACAGCCTAAAACAAAGCTAGCAAATAGAAAGCAAGCAAATGTATGGCACCAACTACCAAACCCCACAACTTCAACTAATGTCAGAAAGCCATACACCCAAGTCACTCTAGGCCATGCATTCCGCACAGTGGCTTCCGCTGAACATTTCTTCCCGTGCCCAAATTCAACCTTGCTCATCGAGGTGGGACTTTTTCAGTGGCGGTCACCAAATCCTGGAACTCTCTCCTGAGTCCCTCCGAGGTAACTGAAGCAGGGCCACTTGGCTTTTCATGCTCTAGTTTTTTTCATGTAGTTCCTTTCTCACTATGAAGCCCGACATAACTTCTGTGCAAAATACCTCCTTCACCCAAGAGGTAAGAGAAGAAACACACATCCTCAGAGACCTCCTCAAGGTTGTACAAAAGGGAATCTTCTCCCAATGAAATGAAATGAAAATGTATAAAGCGGTCTAGGTGCTGCATCTCGGAAGGGAAAAAGGGAGGCATGAAACAGAAAACAGAGAGAAACACTAGTGGTAAGAAACTACTGATAGAAAAGCCAGGATATATGGGCTTTTTGGAAGGAAAGCAGAGCTGTCCATGGAGTTTCACAGCTTATAAAGCTCCTCAGTACACCATGGCTGCCATACTGCACACTCAGCACATTTCCAGCAAACAGGGGCCCTGTCACAAAAGAAAGCTCTCATGCTGCCCACCCCCCCACTCTCTGACCCTCAGACCCTCAGAAATCCCATCTTACTGGAAGCTCTCAGACCAGCAAGGATTGCTGAGCCGCCCCCATCTGCAGCAGTTTCAGCCAATGCAGAGATGCTTCTGAAACCATCTACTGCCTCCATAAACCGCCCTCTGAAAAACGTACCATGCGGCCTGAAACACTCACTGACGCCCCTTCTCAGTACACTCGAAAACATAAAATCTTCCGAGCTCGACTGCGCATGTGCGCAGGTCGCCACGCGAGACCTAAAAAAGGCCACCCTTGGCCCAGCTGACTCCAACCGCTATAAAACTATTGCCGAAATCCCATGGATCTCCAAAGTCCAGCACCAAACTCCAAACCCACAGAGAAGATAGAATCCTGGACTATCACCAACCAGGATCCGCCCTGAAGATGGTCCAAAGCCTGCCCGGCCCGGAGTTTGACATCATTTTAGAAGCAGCAACCAGAACGTCTTTGCCCAACCACATTTAACACCATAGGGCACAAAAACCTCCAACACAGACTGCAAGCCAGAGGTCAATGGTTGAGGAAGTGGTCAGAAGCTTCACCTCCATCCTGTCCAACTGCTGACAAAAGATAACACTTGAGACTTCTCCAAACAACCAGTCCAGGTAGCTGTGGGGTCACAGAGGGTTTCCATCTGCCCATTTACTCCTCAACATCTGTCTCAATCCCCTCATGGGCTTCTCCTCGACCATCACCTTCACGTCCATCCCTACGCAGATGACAATCAAATCTACACAAGGGAGTCAGGAGTGTCCAACCGAGGCACAGCCACATCAGACGGGCTGCATGCCACCGACACCTGGATTAGTCACAACGACCTTAAACTTCATGGGTCAAAATAGGGCACTCTTGGAAGACGCCCTAAAATCTCCTCAAGACAACAGATGCGCTCCGCCTCAACAGCTACACTTTCTTCGGACAAAGTCTTCCCACCTGGGATATTGGCCTCAGCTGTGTCTTCCAACCGGCATTCTTCCAAATTAAACTGCTCAAAAGAACACGCCCACACATCACACCTAGAAAACAATACAATGGAGGTAAGAGATCAGGTCAACTGGTGCCTCAACTCAAGAAGCCCAACATGTGCCGGTCTTCACAGACCGGATCAAGAGACTTCAACAAGACCAAAAAGCAACTGTCCACTTCTCTGCAGATAAAAAAAACACATCTGGATCTCTGAGCAAGAGAAACATCACATTCATTCTCCACTGCCTAAACTACAAAAGCTTGGAAGGCCTTTCCCCTAAATACCTCCAGGACAAGATGGACACAGCAACAATCGCATCCATTTCATCCCCCAAGAGACAAACTGCACCCGCACCAAGGACCAGAAACAACAGTAGCTGCAACAAGTCATGCACAGTAGTGGCCGTCTGGCTATGGCACCGTCTCTGCTCACACACCCAAAACGCTCCATCCTCAAGCCTCAAATAAAAACTATAAACACACCTTTCCAAGTACTAGTACATCCTGGCGCATCCTGCAATGAGGGTGCTACATGTTCAATTGGAATGGTAGCGAAGGAAGGATAGAGATTGAAGGAGCACAAGAGATCTGGGAACCGACAACACACGAGATCTCTGAGCCAACAGCACAATAAATATCGGATCCTCCTCTTTAAGCCAACAGAAGTCACCTCAGATCCAACCGCACCAGAAACCTTGAAACCAAAATCTCCTGGTGATCTCAAATCCAAAAGCACAAGAGATCTCCGGATCGAGTGCACAGGAGATCTCATAACCAGCAGCACAATTGATGCTGTGAGGGAGGGAGTGAGTGAATAGAATAGCTTTATTCGATGTTTTAGGAAAATCATAAAAGGCCACAATATTGTAGATAATAAAAAAGCCTATCAGCAAAACACAACAATTCAAACTGTTAAAAAACATCTAAAATCACAAAATACATTAATAAAACATTGGAAATCCGCATAAAAACAGACTAATTATACAAAACGTAAATCACTGGGGTCACAAAAAAATCATCGCCCCTGAATGACCCCAGATAAAAACTGAGTCAAATAAAAAAAAAATAGTGGGGGGTTTAACAACTGCAGGAGAAGAAAGGTGGGCCTCACTTGTGTAAGGCTCATAGGAAGGAGGAGTGGGTGAATAAATCTATGCCTAAGATGGCTGAAAATTGGACAAACAATGACGATATGAAGTGTGCCAGGAAGGGAGATATTATCAGAAATACAGGACGGGAGTACTGAAATTTTACCCCAAGATCCTTTGGGCAACAGGAGCTGATGATTAAATCTAAAATAAGTTAATAATCTGCAATGAAAATTAGACATCTCCAAAGCCAGATAAGGTTCCACTGCAGGAACTGATTATATCATTACAAAAAGACATACAAACCACTTTAGGAGAGCCTTAGCCTCTCGGTCTGCAGCAACCATGTAGGCCGTAGGTTTGCACTGTATTTTTGTTCACTGTATTTTTTAGCTGTTCCATTGTATTTAGCATTTTGTTTTATTGTTCTGTGAGCGTTTCTCTTCCCTATTGTTTTCCTGTGCCCTTGCCTTCTGTGTCCCATTGCCGTCCCTTCCTCCCGCTCTCCTGCCGCCACGTCCCCTGCGGCCCTGCCCCCCCTGCTCGCCCATTCGCCGTTTCCCCTTCCCAGCTGCTTCTCCCTCCCACCTCCCCTTCTTATGGCGGCAGCTGCGCAGCCGCACAGAGGACGCGCCATAAGGCACACCACTGGCTCGCCAAAGGAGCGCCTAAGGCAATCCCATCTGCGCCTGTCCGTGCCTGCACCGCGCCCAGCGCCAGAACCCCTGGCCCCTGCGAACGCCACGACGCCAGTCTCAGCTACAATGCCAGCACCTTCCACGCACTCAATCCCGGACGAGAACACACCTGTTACCGGGCCACCCCAAGCGCACCCAAGGACCCTTCACCTGCCGGACCTGCAGCTTCACCAGCATCCGCCCGCCAAACCACCGCCCAGGAAAGAACCAAGCTACCTCAGATGCATCCTCCTCAACACCCGCTCTGCCCGAAAAAACGCCGTTGAACTCTGGGACCTCCTCGACTCTACTTCCCCTGACGTCGCCTTCCTGACGCAGACCTGGCTGTACCCCGCCTCAGCACCCGACATCGCCATCTCCATCCCGGAAGGCTACAAAATCACCCGCAGGGACCGCACCAACGGAGTAGGAGGAAGAATCGCCATCGTCCACGAGAACACCCTCAGAGTCTTGACCAACACTGACAACACCCTCAGCACCGCCGAACACCTGCACTTCCAGAGCCACACCGACCCCAACACCACCCTCAGAGAAGGCCTCATCTACACACCCCCCGGACCCTGACCACAGATCAGCGACTCCATCGCCGACTTCATCAGCACACACGCCCTCAGATCCATGGACTACATCCTCCTCGGGGACCTGAACTTCCACCTCGAGAACAACAACACCAACTCCACCACCCTGATCGACAACCTCACCAACCTCGGATTCAGACAGCTTGTGACAACACCCATCCATGCCACCGGCCACATGCTCGACCCCATCTTCTCCGCAAGCCCCCACGTCTCCTTCAACCACACCACCGAACCCCACTGGACCGACCATCGCTGCATCCACTTTACCTTCAGGAAGCCCACCACGCACCACTGCACCAAACAGATGCCTCGTCACCGAAGACCAGCTAACCACCACCCTCGCCCAGAGCCCACCCGCCGACCTCATCGACCCCGACACCACCGCCCGCAACCTCAGACAGTGAATCGACAATTGCACCAACACCCTTGCCCCACTCAAGAAACCCTCCAACAGCCACACCAGCAAGAAAGCCACCTGGTTCACCGAAGACCTCCAGGCCTCCAAACGAACATGCCGAAAACTGGAGAAGAACTGGCTCCGCGAATGAACACCGGACAGCTACGCAGCCCACAAGTACGCCACCCGCAGACACCATCACCTCATCAGATCTGCCAAGAGGGCCTCATTCAAAGACCGCCTAGACAACAACGCACACAACAGCAAAGAGCTCTTCAACATCCGGAAGGAACTCTCCAACACCAACGACATCCCACCTTCGCAAGACCTGTGCAACTTGCTGCCCACCTTTTTCCACCACAAGATCGCCGTCATCCACAACAGCTTCAACGTTACCACCACCCCGACAACCACTGAGACCTCCGCCCCCACGACCACCACCCGCACCAACCGCCTGCTCTCCTGGAAATGCATCAACGATGAGGACACCAGCAAGATCATGAACACCATCCACTCGGATCACCGTTATTCCCATGCCCACACCTCATCTTCAACAAAGCCAGCACAGCCATCACACCCCATCTCCGGAAAGTAATCAACATCTCCTTCGAGACAGCAATCTTCCCGGAAAGCTGGAAGCACGTTGAGATCAACGCCTTACTCAAGAAGCCCAAGGCTGACCCCAAGGACCTCAAGAACTTCTGGCCCATCTCCCTGCTCCCGTTCCCGGCGAAGGTCATCGAGAAAACCATCAACAAACAACTGACCTGCTACCTCGAGGAGAATAGCATCCTGGACCCATCCAAGTCCGGCTTCCGCATCAACTATAGCACTGAAACTGCTAGACAATGGAGAAACAGCAGCCCTCATCCTCCTGGACCTGTCAGCCGCCTTCGACACGGTCTGCCACCACACACTACGAACACGCCTACACGACGCAGGGATCAAAGAGAAGGCCCTGGACTGGACCGCATCCTTCCTCACCGGAAGAACACAGAGCGTTCACCTCCCCGCCTTCCGCTCCAATGCCACTGATATCATCTGCTGCATACCCCAGGGCTCATCCCTCAGACCGACGCTGGTCAACATCTACATGGAACCCCTCGCCCACGTCGCCTGACAGCACGACCTCGACATCACCTCCAACGCCGATGACACCCAACTGATCCTCTCCCTCAGCAAAGACCCTCTCACCGCCAAGACCAACCTCCACGAAGTAATGAAGGCCGTCGCTGAATGGATGAGGAACAGCCAACTGAAGCTGCACTCAGACAAGACGGAGGTTTTCATTCTCGGATCCACCCCCTCAGCCTGGGCCGACTCCTGGTGGCCGACCACGCCCGGAACAGCCCCGACACCCAACTACCACGCACACAACCTAGGGGTCATCCTCGACTCCACCCTCTCCATGACTAAGCAGGTCAACGCCGTCTCCTCCTCCTGCTTCAACACCCTCCGCATGCTCCGCAGGATCTACAAGTGGATCCTCACCAAAACGAGAAGAACAGTCAGCCAGGCCCTCGTCATTAGCAGGTTGGACTACGGAAACATACTCTACGCAGGAACTTCGGCCAAACTCCTGAGACGACTTTAACGCATCCAGAACGCCTCTGCACGTCTGATCCTCGACATCCCTCTCCGCAGCCACATCACACCCCACCTGAGAGACCTGCACTGGCTCCCTGTCAACAAGAGGATCACCTTCAATCTCCTCATTCACGCACTGAAAAAACAACACCACGCCGGACCACCATACCTCAAAAGACGACTCAGCTTTTACACCCCCACCCGACAGCTCCGCTCCGCCAGCTTCGCCCGCGCCACAGTCCCCCGCGTCCAAAGAATGACTTCCGGCAGCAGATCCTTCTCCCACCACGCCGCCAAGACCTGGAACACCCTCCCCACCCACCTACGGCTGACCCAAGACCTACTCGCCTTCAGAAGACTCCTCAAGACCTGGCTCTTCGAGCAGTAGCAGCAACCCCCCCCTCCCCCCCGCACCCCCAGTGCCTTGAGACCGTCACAGGTAAGTAGTGCGGTTTATAAGTGACATGATTGATTGATTGATTGAACCTCCGGGTGCGTAAACAACTCAGGGTGACCCAATGACTTAAAGATCCACCTAACACAGGCAAACCAGGGAATGTTCAACCTGCCATCCAGGGCCAATCAGTCTTGTATAATGATCCTATTCAGATATCGGTCCCCCCTTGAGCCAAATAGTCGGCCAGAGTAGCAAAGGGCGAGGTCTAATCCAATCTGAGATATACCCCAGGTCTACTTCCTCATGCAGAATCCCAGAAGCATCTGGTACTTTGAGCAAGCATCTCAAAAATGAATTTTTAACCTCCTGCAACTGGGATGAAGGAACATGGCCCCAAATTTCGCAACCATAACGTGCCAACGGCACACTCTTGGCCCTAAAGACTTTAATCATAGATTCCAAGTTCCTGTGGCCCAAACATTTAGCCAAGAGGCCAACCCCACTGACCGCTACTTCGAATCTGGAAGAGATTTTCTTTAGAAGGGGTTGCCAAGAAAGTCAGGAATCAAAAAGTATCCCCAGATAAGGAAAATGATCAACCCTGCTGATAACATGGCCCTTCACTATGAACAGTTTGTTTCTGGAGGTCCCAGGGCCCACCGCCATAACGCGTGAGTTGGCAGAGTTGGTCGTGAGATCAAGGCCACCCATGCACACAACAAAAGTAGATGCTATAAACATCCACGTATGAGATCTTGAAACCAACAATACACAAGAGGTCTCAACCAAGGAGAGAAACATGTTTGACACACTGATGGGTTACAGGAAGAAGAATAGAGGTTTAAAAATAGAAATCACACAGAGTGTCCATTAAAATCCGGCAGGAGCTGATTCCCTAGTGATAAATCCTGCGTTGAGTGAGCGGCCATGACACCGACCCCCACACACGTCCACCAGGAGATGAATGACCCCACCATTAGCGGCAGAGATGGATCCATGAGCTGACCCTTCTGCTGAGCTTCTGCAACATGCAAGAAAGTGGCTTCAGCCCCTCTTAACCCAACTTCAAGAACCTAATGCCAGCAAGAGAGAAGGCAATGAGACAGTCAATGGGGCACGGTCCTGCATCCGATGCCACCACCACGGCGCTGAATCTGATGCCACCACCAAAGCCCTGCATCCAAAGCCACATCACAGATCTGCATCCGATGCCACCACCCTAGCCCCGCATCCGAAACCACCACCATAGCTCTGCATCCAATGCCACCACCACGGCGCTGAATCCGATGCCACCACCAAAGCCCTGCATCCAAAGCCACACCACAGCCCTGCATCCGATGCCACCACCAAAGCCCTGCATCCAAAGCCACACCACAGCCCTGCATCCGATGCCACCACCAAAGCCCTGCATCCGAAACCACCACCACAGCCCTGCATCCGAAACTAATACCACAGCTCTGCATCCGATGCCACCACCACGGCGCTGAATCCGATGCCACCACCAAAGCCCTGCATCCGAAACCACCACCACAGCTATGCATCCGATGCCACCACCACAGCCCTGCATCCGAAACCACCACCACAGCCCTGCATCCGATGCCACCACCACGGCGCTGAATCAGATTCCACCACCGCGGCCCTGCATCCGATGCCAACACCACCACAGAACTTCCTGGTTAGAGAAACCCCAAAATCTAATGCAAGCCCCTCTCCGGTACAACACAGGGGACCTGCTCTCAGAGGGCACCGCGTGGAGTCATGGTGTTCGCCACAGGATGCAGGGGCGGCCTTAGGCATGTGCAAGCTGTGCACCTGCACAGGGCCAAGAAACTCCAGAGGTCTCCACACCAATATATATCCTTAATATAATAATCCTCTGAGGATGGATACATGTTTGCGTGGCGGCCCCTGGCAGGGATTTGGCGGCCTCCGGCTCTGTTCCACTTCCAAACACCCTGACCCCCCCCTCTTTGGGCCCCGCCCTGACTCCTTCTTCCGGGGCCCCCTACCTACGCTCCCTGCCCAGGGCCGCCATGAGCCTAGAGCCGCCCCTGAAGGATACACAGAACGCAATCAGCCCCCAGTGAGACAGCCACCAGCCACGCCACGGGGATGGGACGGGAGAGCGGCCATATTTGAAGAGGGCGCGGGGGAGGGGTTGTATCACAGGGTGAGATACAGACACCTGGGCAAAGACACATTTCCACAGGATATTCGCGAAGCATAACTATTACAATGATATTTCACCCGTAAAGAAGCAAGGACAATGGTAGGGTATATCTCTTATTCTTTATTAACCCGGAGCGCCGGGAATCCGTGTGTTTCCACGGAGCCGTCCGGCGCCAAACAACATGGCCGCCTTCCGGTTCCGGCCTCGGAACATCCTGTTCCGGCGCCGGCCAAAACAACTAGACCGATGCCACATATCTCCCTCCTTTATGCATTTGCAAACAACAATTTAAATCAACCTTACTTATAGTCCATATCATAGTCCTGGAACCGCTTGGGCGTTCTCACGATTCTTCCTGTTCTCGTTCTCACCCTTCCTTCATCCTGCTCACTCTCCAGTGCTTCAGGGCCATTGCTTGTTTCTTCCAAACTCTCCTCTCCGTCTCCATTCTTGCTTACGAACCATCCTGTGCCTCTCACGCTCGTACTTCCTTCCCATTCGCCCTCTTGCTCTTCCTCATTTAGTGTCCCTTCTTCAACTTGCTCGTCTCTCTTCACGACGTCCTTCTTCCATCATTTCCACATTCCTTCCGTCGCTCTCGTCCTCTTCCTTCCTCCACTGCAGGATCTTGCTGCACCTCGCCATTCTATCCTGCGACCATACCTTTCCATCACTAAGTAATGCTGATCTGGCGTATGGCTCAATGACCTTCAACGGCGGTGTGAACTTGCTCTCCCCTTTCCTTCTCAGGGTGGCTACCTTCACCCTCACCCAGTCACTTTTCTCTAGTAACTCCAAAAAACAGGGTTTCAGATGTGAGGGAAATTCTGGGCGCACTACTAGGTTAACGCACAAATGAATGCTTTAGGGCAGAAGTTGCGTGCAGATGAGGGGCAAGACCCTGTAACCCCTCACAATGTGTTTTGAGGACACATCAAGTAACAGAAAACAAAATTCTGCAGCACACTTGTAGACAAAATTCAAGTCAAAGTGATGTCTCAATGGACATAAAAGTTCAAAATTCATGGGCGAAGACGATGTCCATCATAGTATCGTTGACACGTGTTTCGTCGCTAGAAACCACACTGTTTCCGCGACTCCTCAGGGCTGTAGGTGGATGGTATGTAACCCCAGGTCGCGGTGCCGGTGATAATTTCGACCCGGCTCCGCTCGAGACCGGGTAGTGCTGAAAATCGGAGAAAGATTTCGCAAGTGTGGAGCGTGATTTTCTCCAGCAGTACTTTGTAGTGAATTTGCTAAAAGTACTATTTTTAGAGTATTGATGATGGTTACTTGGTTCGTATCTTCAGAGCGTGAAAAAAGTAGAGACTTGCATAGTAATAAGTCCCCGGGGTGCGGGGGTAATATCGCGTCGACTCTCAAGTGCGCGTTTCTGTTCCGGGTGCACCCTACTTTTTTCACGCTCTGAAGATACGAACCAAGTAACCATCATCAATACTCTAAAAATAGTACTTTTAGCAAATTCACTACAAAGTACTGCTGGAGAAAATCACGCTCCACACTTGCGAAATCTTTCTCCGATTTTCAGCACTACCCGGTCTCGAGCGGAGCCGGGTCGGAATTATCACCGGCACCGCGACCTGGGGTTACATACCATCCACCTACAGCCCTGAGGAGTCGCGGAAACAGTGTGGTTTCTAGCGACGAAACACGTGTCAACGATACTATGATGGACATCGTCTTCGCCCATGAATTTTGAACTTTTATGTCCATTGAGACATCACTTTGACTTGAATTTTGTCTACAAGTGTGCTGCAGAATTTTGTTTTCTTTTACCTTTCTCTAGTAACACTCCTTGGACGTTCCGCTTCTTGTTGAAGTGTTCAGTGTATATCTCTTGCGCTCTTTCCAGATTCCTCCTTACCACTGCTGGTGACCACTTGCTCTGCACCACCATCTGTCTCCATGCGATATTGTCTTTGGTGAACGGCTCTCTGCCTCTCAGTATCTTAAAGGGGCTGTAGCCCGTGCTGCCTGGAGTGATGCGGTAGGCCCATAGCATCTTGGGTAACTCCTCCCAATCTTGCCCCTCGTTTATGGCCGCTTGGATGGTGCCCATGATCACTCTTTTAAAACGTTCCACCTGACCGTTGCCCGCTTGGTGGTATATGGGAGTGTGCTTGACCTCTATCCCATTCCTGGCTGTGTATGCCTCCCATTTGGTGGAGACAAATTGTGGGCCATTGTCGCATGTTGTGATCTTGGGGATGCCCTGCTTTGTGAATACCGTGTTCAAGAATGATATCACTGCGTCCGTGTCCACTGTGTCCGTAATCTCCACCTCTGGCCACTTGGAGTATCTGTCAATCAACACTATTGCATATTTCTGTATTCCTTCCGTGTTGAGGACGGGCCCTAAGATGTCGATGGACACCATCTCCCATGGTCCTCCTGGCATAGTAAACTTCCCCAACTGTGGCCGTAGCATCACTTGGGATTTGTCCGCTTTGGAGCACGAGTCGCACTGCCTCACATACCTATCCACCTGGGCATCGATGGCCGGCCACCAGTACGCCTGTCTGGCTAGGGCTTTGGTTTTCGTGATCCCCTGGTGCCCTTCATGAAGCAGGGTGAGGAGGTGTACAATGAGCCCTCGTGGAGGGATGATTTTGTCTCCTCTGAGCAGGTACATGGGGTCTTCTCCCAGCGACAGTTCGTCTCTCACTACCCAATATCTTCTCAATGTCTCCTTAAGGTGCCTCTTCTCAGGCCAGCCGCGCATGACGTATCCTTTGACCACTTCTAACTCTTCATCCTGCGTGTAGGCCTCCGCCCACTCCCGCGCACTGATCACCCCTTCCATGTCTTGTATCGTCGCTACTACATAGCCTTCCCATCCTGGTGCCTTCTGCTCGAGCGGCCCTTCAATGGCTGCCGCCCTGCTGAGAAAATCTGCCACTTTGTTTGGGGACCCTTGTACACAAAGTCCAAGAGTCTTAGCGTCATTTTGGCAATCCTTGGTGTAGCATGCGCGTGGCCATTGGACGTTAAGACTTTTAGCAGGGGTTTGTGGTCGGTTCGGACCAGAAATTTGGCACCCCACAGGTACTGCCTGAAACGCTCCATCGCCCACACCACAGCTAACATCTCTTTCTCGATGACGCTGAAACGTTCTTTGGTGGGAGCCAGGGCCCTGGACACGAAGCAGACCGTGGATAGTTCCCCATCGTCGGCTCGCTGCATTAACACAGCACCAAGTCCCTTGTCACTTGCATCGGTGGTGAGTATGGATTCTGCCCCTGTGTCAAAACCCTTGAGTGGAATAGCTTTACTCATCTCCTGTTTCAAGGCCTCGAACTCTTCTTGTTCGTCCTTACTCCATTTGAATCCATTCTTCTCCTTCAGCAGTTGGCGAAGACAATGCGTCTTGGTGGCGAAATTGGGGATGAACTTGCTATAAAACTCGGCCATGCCCAGGAATGACCGTACGTGTTCCTTCTTTTCTGGACAAGGGGCATTTTGTATGGCTTCCATGTTGGATCTCTTCGGTTCTATGCCCCTCTCGCTGACTTCATGGCCCAAGTAGGTAACTGAGGAGACACCGAATTTGCACTTGGACCACTCTGCCGTGAGCCCGCTTTCTTGTAGCGTGCGTAACACCACATGTAGTTTCTCGTTGTGTTCTCGCTTGGTTTTCCCCATCACCAGGATATCGTCCTGAAAAAATTGGACTCGTTCCACCTTGCGAAACAGTTTATGCATCAGGTTTTGAAATACGGCAGCCGCCGAGGCGAGGCCGAAGGGCATTCTGACAAACTTGTAACACCCGAACGGTGTTATGAATGAGGTAAGGTGGCTGCTCGAGGGGTGGAGTTTTACCTGGTGATAGGCCAATGACAGGTCCACAGTCGAGAACCACTTGGCCCCCTTGGTTTTGGCAAGCATTTCACTTATGCGGGGAAGTGGAAATTTGTCGATGAGAATGTTTTTATTCAGTTCCCTGAGGTCTACACATAGCCTCACTTTTCCGTTAGGCTTTTGGGCGACCACTAAGGATGATAGCCATTCCGCACTCTCTATGGCTTGGATTACGCCACTCCTTTCCAATCGGTCGAGTTCCTCCTGTACCGCTGCTCTGCAGCAAAATGGGATATTTCGGACCTTGTGAATGATGGGCCGTGCTCCTTCCTTCAACCTGATGACGTGTTTAAACTTGGCCAATTCTCCGATTTGTCCGCAGAACACCTCGGGGTAGTTTCTTCGCCACATTTCCTCCTCCTGCTCCTCTTTCATCTCCATCAGCAACACTTTCTCAACACCTCCTGGGTTCAGCATGATCCCCAATGCTCCTTGGTCTTTCCAGCTGATTACAGAGGGACCTTTCTCGGCCACATAGAGTTTGCAGGTGGCTTGGCGCCCCTTGAATTCAAAGAGCAGCGGGCAGTATCCTACCATGGGTATCTTCTGTTTGGTGTATGTGACAGGCCTCACATCCATTGGGCGTAGTTCTTCCTTCACCTTTGGCTTGAAGTTGTTCTCCCATATCTGTCGTTGGACAATCGTTATGGGGTCTCCCGAGTCCGCTATCATCTCGATCGGAACTCCTCCTATATGCATGTCGAGCCTCGGCTTGTCTGATTCTTTGCCACCCACTTCCAGGACTTGGGCGTCGATGTAGAGGAGTTCTTCCACCTCCTCTTCCTCCGTCCGTGTCTCATCCTCTTCTCGCTGGTCTTGGTCAATGTATTTGACAGTGGTCCCCTTTGGCTTCCGTCGGCATACCTTCTCATAGTGTCCAAACACTCCACAGAAAGCGCACTTAGCCCAAAACACCGGACATGCTTTGTCGTTGCCCAAATGAGCTGAGCTCCCGCACCTGTAACAACTTGGTCTTCCCCCTATTCCTGCCTTCGGCGGTGGTCTGCCTTGCTGCTGCTCCTTCCTGGGGTCTTGTGACCTGGGGAAGTCCCTGTGTCTTGGGTTGTCTCCTTTGTTGTGTAGCATGACTCTGCATACCGTTGGTGCACTTCCTCCATCCTTTCTGGCTGCTTGTGCACAGCGTTTGGACATTTCCGCTTTCTTTACTAGTGCCCATACCTCCTTCAGCGGGGCGTCACCATTGACCCAGAGTTTTTCCTGGACGTGTGTGCTCGTCGTGTGCATGATAATTTGGTCCCTCACCAGCTCTTCATGGAGAACGCCGAATTTGCACGTGAGTGCTAGTTTCTGCAATGACGCCACGTATTCATCGACCGTCTCTCCACTCTCCTGTTTCCTCTGGAAAAATGTGTGCCTGTCGATGGCTACGCAAACCACCGGTCTGTAGTGCGCGTCTAGGTCTTCCAAGGCGTGGCGGAACACCTCCGTGTCGTTGGCATCCCTCTGTTCCTTGACGATGGTGTCTAACACCCTCAAGCCCTCTGGACCTAGGTTGCGCAACAATATTTTCCTTCTTCTCTGCTCCGTGTACGCGGCCTCATTCTCTTCTTCTAGGGCCTCCAAGTAGTTCTGGAAGTACCTTTTCCAATCCTCCCACGGCAGGGAGGGTTTGCCTCTTTTGGGAAGGAACGGCACCATGTGGGCAAGGGAAGAGGACGGCGTCGCCATTTTGCTTGCGCCCCTGGGGTCTGCCTGGGCGGGGACCGCGTTGTTGGGCGGGCTGCCTGGGGCTTGCCTGCTGTCGGTGTCTTCTTCACTCTCTCTGCTGCTGCGCACACTTCCCGTGGCCTCGTCTGTGGGTAGCTCCGAAAGCGGTCTGCCCCTATCTCCTCTGTGTGGCCCTTCACCTCGAAACTGTCGTTCCGCCAGCTTGTTTCACGGTACCAGGGTGCTCGTGTGGCTGGCCTCGCTCTCCCGCTTCTGCCACTGACGGGGTGTGTGTCGTTGTTTCTGCTCGTGGGTCGGTGGACACCTGCCTTGGTGGGGCTTGCTGAGATGGTCTGTGGCGCCACTGGCTCGTGGGGCGGCCGTTTCACGTGTCCTCTGCCGCGCTCCGGGTATTTATCTATTTATTTATTTTTTTTCCCTTGTGAATTGTGATGGAAGTGCGCTTTTATGTTCTGCTCCTCTTTTCATTTATGGGCTTGCCCTCATGCCTTGCGTCTCCTTGTGCCTTCCGGTAGTCGGGACAGCGTGGCACTGCCTGAGCGTGGGTCCGTTACTGAAGGCTCTTCCTTCGCTCCATTTTTTTTTTTCTCGCCGTTTTTTTTCCGTTACAGCTGGTCCCGCCTCGTCGCCATTATTACAATGCTATTTCACCCGTAAAGAAGCAAGGACAATGGTAGGGTATATCTCTTATTCTTTATTAACCCGGAGCGCCGGGAATCCGTGTGTTTCCACGGAGCCGTCCGGCGCCAAACAACAGGGCCGCCTTCCGGTTCCGGCCTCGGAACATCCTGTTCCGGCGCCGGCCAAAACAACTAGACCGATGCCACAATAACTGTGACTTTTACCCAGCATGCTCTCCCTGAAATCTCTGCCTGCTGTAGATGTTTTCAACTACTTTTGTGAATCCCAAAAAGCCAGAAATCTGCAACAAACGCAGGAGTAAACCTATACAGGTGCAGATCTGGCCCTTCCAGTGTCCTGTCACTCAAGTGTTCCTCCAACCCTGTTGGAGAAGGGTGTGGGAGGATTGCAAAGTGGGCTGTGAAGCTCAGGGGGATGAACCTTCCACCCTCCCTCACATCTACAGGCCAGTGATGGAGGCCCCCAGGGGTCCCCTAGGCCTCACCGCCAAGGTCCAGCGAGACTGGGGCAGATTCAGGACAGGGTGGTATGGGTTAATCCTCACAAAATGAACTCGGAAACTTCTGCTAAGTACCATTAAAATATTTTTTTGAACCCACAGCAAGAGAGAGAAAAAAGGAGAGAAAAGAGAGAGAGAGAGACAGGGAGACAGAAATAGAGAGGAGGGGGGGAGAGAGAGAAAGAAAGAGAGAGAGAGAGAGGGAGAGGGAGAGAGAGGGAGAGAGAGAGAGAGGGAGAGAGAGAGAGGGAGAGAGAGAGAGAGAGGGAGAGAGAGAGAGAGAGAGAAGAGAGAGACTGAATGAAGCAGGGCTTTAGCTCCTCCACCCCTCCCCCCCTTCACTCCCTCCCTCTCCTGCTCAGGAGGGGGGGGGGGCAGCCCCCACTGCAGTAAAGTGCTGCTGAGCAGCTCTGCTCTATTGACATCCTGTCGCAGCGCCTCGGGCCTCCTCAGCAGTTTCTGACCGCAGCACGTGCAGCTCGCCCCTGTGGGGCCAGTCACGGGGGCTCATCCGAGCTGGGAGGGAACGGGACATCTCCCTAGGTGAGCTGCAATCCACAGGGGCCCTGCCAGCAGGCTTACACACACACACTATACAGCGCCTTGAGCACCAGTGGCGTAAAAAAGTCTGCATGTTGCGTCATATTTACAAAGTGACGCATCAAGGTAGATGCGTCACTTTGTAAACCCCTGCGCCACATTATACCTGCGCCAGGTATAATGTATGCAGGGGGGCGTTCTGACGCAAGTAAGACTCGTGGAAGTGATGCAGTGAAATCTATGTGATTTCACTAGGATACAAATGCGTCAATATCTTACGCCTGCCTCACAGCAGGCGTAAGACTGACACAGGTACATTTCACATGGAGCTTGCCCTTGTGTAATGACCCATTGCTAGAGTTGCGTTACTTTTGTGACACACTCCAGCAATGCGTCATTTTTGCGCTTACAGAAATACTGACGTATCTGTAACTCCTTGTGATATGATGCGTCATACTGTAATTATGACACATCCAGCATGTCGCAAGGAGGGCGCAATGAAAAGTGCTGCATCGCTGTTTTCACGCAGCGATGCGTCACTTCTCATAAATGAGGCCCTCCGTTTCTTCAGCATCATACTCCCGCGTCTGTTTGCTGTAATGATGACGTAGGAATCACGCACGCCGCTCTACAAAACTTTGGAGGTAGTTTATTCTTGCATATGTAGTTTTAAGTTTGCATTTCAAGCGAGAATAAATACTGAATTCTGCGGGTTTTGTCTTTTTTTGCAGAGTGTGACATACATTAGCTGCCGTCAGTAAAACATTATGCAGGAATCCGACCTCGCCCCATGACTGGGGGAGGGGGGGGCTTTGCATTGGCTGCCACCTCCTGGCGAGGGTGGGGACACCACCCTCGCTGCAGCAGTGCAAGGGGGTTCAAGGGGGTACACCTCGACACCCCACCACAACACATGCACTTCCTTCTTGAACAAGGCGAGTTATGATACAGACAAGGAAGCTGTCTAAATACATGTCTGGGCTGGGAGGGGCACGTGCTTCATAGAAAGAGAAGAAGAACAAGACATCTCTGAACCAGCAGCACTAGACATTTCTCAGAACCAGCAGCACAAGACATCAACGAACCAGCAGCACAAGACATCTCTGAACCAGCAGCACAAGACATCTCTGAACCAGCAGCACAAGACATCTCTGAACCAGCAGCACAAGACATCTCTGAACCAGCAGCACAAGACATCTCTGAACCAGCAGCACAAGACATTTCTAAGCCAGCAGCACAAGATTTCTCTGAACCAGCAGCACAAGACATTTCTGAGACAGCAGCACAATACCTCTCTGAACCAGCAGCACAATACCTCTCTGAGCCAGCAGCACAAGACATCTCTGAACCAGCAGCACAAGACATCTCTGAACCAGCAGCACAAGACATTTCTAAGCCAGCAGCACAAGATTTCTCTGAACCAGCAGCACAAGACATTTCTGAGACAGCAGCACAATACCTCTCTGAACCAGCAGCACAATACCTCTCTGAACCAGCAGCACAAGACATCTCTGAGCCGGCAGCACAAGACATCTCTGAACCAGATGCACAAGACTTCTCTGAACCAGCAGCACAAGACATCTCTGAGCCGGCAGCAAAATACCTCTCTGAGCCAGCAGCACAAGACATCTCCGAACCAGCAGCACTAGAGATCTCCAAACTAGCAGCACAAGACATCTCTGAACCAGCAGCACTAGACGTCTCCGAACCAGCAGCACTAGACGTCTCCGAACCAGCAGCACTAGACATCTACGAACCAGCAGCACTAGAGATCTCCAAACTAGCAGCACAAGACATCTCTGAACCAGCAGCACAAGACATTTCTAAATCAGCAGCATAAGGCATCTCAGAACGAGCAGCACAAGACACATCTGAACCAGCAGCACTAGACGTCTCCGAGCCGGCAGCACTAGACATCTCTGAACCAGCAGCACTAGACATCTCCGAGCCAGCAGCACAAGACATCTCTGAACCAGCAGCACAATACCTCTCTGAGCCAGCAGCACAAGACATCTCTGAGCCAGCAGCACAAGACATCTCTGAGCCAGCAGCACAAGACATCTCTGAGCCAGCAGCACAAGACATCTCTGAGCCAGCAGCACAAGACATCTCTGAGCCAGCAGCACAAGACATCTCTGAGCCAGCAGCACAAGACTTCTCTGAACCAGCAGCACAAGACACATCTAAACTAGAAGCACAACACACCTCTGAGCCAGCAGCACAAGACATCTCTGAACCAGCGGCACAAGACATCTCTGAACCAGCAGCACAAGACCTCTCTGAACCAGCAGCACAAGACATCTCTGAGCCAGCAGCACAAGACATCTCTGAGCCAGCAGCACAAGACATCTCTTAGCCAGCAGCACAAGACATCTCTGATCCAGCAGCACAAGACTTCTCTGAACCAGCAGCACAAGACACATCTAAACTAGAAGCACAACACATCGCTGAGCCAGCAGCACAAGACATCTCTGAACCAGCAGCACAAGACATCTCTGAGCCAGCAGCACAAGACATCTCTGAGCCAGCAGCACAAGACATCTCTGAGCCAGCAGCACAAGACTTCTCTGAGCCAACAGCACAAGACCTCTTTGAACCAGCAGCACAAGACATCTCTGAGCCAGCAGCACAAGGCATCTCAGAACGAGCAGCACAAAACACCTCTGATCCAGCAGCACATTCATCTCTGAACCAGCAGCAATAGACATCTCTGAACCAGCAGCACTAGACTTCTCCCAGCCAGCAGCACAAGCCACCTCTGAGCCAGCAGCACAAGACATCTCTGAACCAGCAGCACAAGACATCTCCGAACCAGCAGAACAAGACATCTCTGAACCAGCAGCACAAGACATCCCTGAACCAGCAGCACTAGACATCCCTGAACCAGCAGCACTAGACATCCCTGAACCAGCAGCACTAGACATCCCTGAACCAGCAGCACTAGACATCCCTGAACCAGCAGCACAAGACATCCCTGAACCAGCAGCACAAGACATCCCTGAACCAGCAGCGCAAGACAGCTCTGAACCAGCAGCACAAGACATCTCTGTACCAGCAGCACAAGACATCTCCAAACTAGCAGCACATTCATTTCTGAGCCAGCAGCACTAGACATCTCTGAGACAGCAGCACAAGACACCTCTGAGCCAGCAGCACAAGACACCTCTGAGCCAGCAGCACAAGACACCTCTGAGCCAGCAGCACAAGACACCTCTGAGCCAGCAGCACAAGACACCTCTGAGCCAGCAGCACAAGACACCTCTGAGCCAGCAGCACAAGACACCTCTGAGCCAGCAGCACAAGACACCTCTGAACCAGCAGCACAAGACATCTCGGAACTAGCAGCACAAAACATCTTTGAACCAGCAGCACAAGACATCTCTGAACCAGCAGCACAAGACATCTCTGAACAAGCAGCACAAGACATCTCTGAACCAGCAGCATCAGACATCTCTGAACAAGCAGCACAAGACATCTCTGAACCAGCAGCACAAGACATCTCTGAACCAGCAGCACTAGACATCTCTGAACCAGCAGCACAAGACATCTCC
Organism: Lissotriton helveticus; assembly: GCF_964261635.1. Classification (NCBI taxonomy): domain Eukaryota; kingdom Metazoa; phylum Chordata; class Amphibia; order Caudata; family Salamandridae; genus Lissotriton; species Lissotriton helveticus. Next base: position 11,818,724 of record NC_136067.1, on the reverse strand, counting down.
AAACTAGCAGCACATTCATCTCTGAGCCAGCAGCACTAGACATCTCCAAACTAGCAGCACTAGATTTCTCTGAGCCAGCAGCACTAGACGTCTCTGAGACAGCAGCACAAGACACCTCTGAGCCAGCAGCACAAGACACCTCTGAGCCAGCAGCACAAGACACCTCTGAGCCAGCAGCACAAGACACCTCTGAGCCAGCAGCACAAGACACCTCTGAGCCAGCAGCACAAGACACCTCTGAGCCAGCAGCACAAGACACCTCTGAACCAGCAGCACAAGACATCTCGGAACTAGCAGCACAAAACATCTTTGAACCAGCAGCACAAGACATCTCTGAACCAGCAGCACAAGACATCTCTGAACAAGCAGCACAAGACATCTCTGAACCAGCAGCATCAGACATATCTGAACAAGCAGCACAAGACATCTCTGAACCAGCAGCACAAGACATCTCTGAACCAGCAGCACTAGACATCTCTGAACCAGCAGCACAAGACATCTCCGAACCAGCAGCACAAGACATCTCTGAACCAGCAGCACTAGAACACTCTGAACCAGCAGCACAAGACATCTCTGAACCAGCAGCACAAGACATCTCTGAACCAGCAGCACAAGACATCTCTGAGCCGGCAGCAAAATACCTCTACGAACCAGCAGCACAAGATTCTCTGAACCAGCAGCACTGGACACCTGTGAACTAGCAGCACAAGACATCTCTGAACCAGCAGCACAAGACATCTCTGAACCAGCAGCACAATACCTCTCTGAACAAGCAGCACAAGACATCTCTGAACAAGCAGCACAAGACATCTCTGAACCAGCAGCACAAGACATCTCTGAGCCGGCAGCACAAGACATCTCTGAGTCGGCAGCAAAATACCTCTACGAACCAGCAGCACAAGATTCTCTGAACCAGCAGCACTGGACACCTGTGAACTAGCAGCACAAGACATCTCTGAACCAGCAGCACAAGACATCTCTGAACCAGCAGCACTAGACATCTCTGAACAAGCAGCACTAGACATCTCTGAACAAGCAGCACAAGACATCTCTGAACAAGCAGCACAAGACATCTCTGAACCTGCAGCACTAGACATCTCTGAACCAGCAGCACTAGACAACTCTGAACCAGCAGTAAAAGACATCTCTGAACCAGCAGCATTAGACATCTCTGTACCAGCAGCATTAGACATCTCTGTACCAGCAGCACAAGACATCTCTGAACCAGCAGCACAAGACATCTCTGAACCAGCAGCACAAGACATCTCTGAACCAGCAGCACAAGACATCTCTGAACCAGCAGCATTAGACATCTCTGAACAAGCAACATTAGACATCTCTAAAGCAGCAACACTAGACATCTCTGAACCAGCAGCACGAGACACCTGTGAACTAGCAGCATTAGACATCTCTGAACGAGCACCACAAAACATCTCTGTACCAGCAGCACAAGACATCTCTGAACCAGCAGCACAAGACATCTCAGAGCCGGCAGCACAATACCTCTCCGAACCGGCAGCACAAGACATCTCTGAACCGGCAGCACAAGACATCAAAGAACCAGCAGCACAAGACATCTCTGAAACAGCAGCACTAGACTTCTCCGAGCCAGCAGCACAAGACATCTCTGAACCAGCTGCACAAGACATCTCTGAGCCGGCAGCACAATACCTCTCCGAACCAGCAGCACAAGACATCTCTGAGCCAGCAGCACAAGACATCTCTGAGCCGGCAGCACAATACCTCTCCGAACCAGCAGCACAAGACATCTCTTAACCAGCAGCACAAGACATCTCTGAGCCGGCAGCACAAGACATCTCTGAACCGGCAGCACAAGACATCCACTAACCAGCAGCACAAGACATCTCTGAACCAGCAGCACAAGACATCTCTGACCCAGCAGCACAAGACATCTCTGAGCCAGCTGCACATAACATGTCAGAACCAGCAGCACAAGACATCTCTGAACCAGCAGCACAAGACATCTCTGAACCGGCAGCACAAGACAGCTCTGAACCAGCAGCACAAGACATCCTACGGGTATAAGCAGCGCTTTAGAAATATTAAAAATAAATAAATAAATAAATAAATCTCTGAACCAGCAGCACAAGACATCTCTGAACCAGCAGTACAAGACATCTCTGAACCAGCAGCACAAGACACCTCTGAACCGGCAGCACAAGACACCTCTGAGCCAGCAGCACAAGACATCTCTGAACCAGCAGCACAAGACATCTCTGAGCCGGCAGCACAAGACATCTCTGAGCCAGCAGCACAAGGCATCTCAGAACGAGCAGCACAAAAAACCTCTGAGCCAGCAGCACAAGACATGTCTAAACCAACAGCAATATACATCTCTGAACCAGCAGCACTAGACTTCTCCAAGCCAGCAGCACAAGACACCTCTGAGCCAGCAGCACAAGACATCTCTGAGCCAGCAGCACAAGACATCTCCGAACCAGCAGCACAAGACATCCCTGAACCAGCAGCACAAGACATCTTTGAACCAGCAGCACAAGACACCTCTGAACCAGCAGCACTAGACATCTCTGAACCAGCAGCACAAGGCATCTCTGAGCCAGCAGCATAATACCTCTCTGAACCAGCAGCACAATACATCCCTGAACCAGCAGCACAAGACATCTCTGAACCGGCAGCACAAGACATCAACGAACCAGCAGCACAAGACATCCCTGAACCAGCAGCACAAGACATCTCGGAACTAGCAGCACAAAACATCTTTGAACCAGCAGCACAAGACATCTCTGAACCAGCAGCACAAGACATCTCTGAACAAGCAGCACAAGACATCTCTGAACCAGCAGCATCAGACATATCTGAACAAGCAGCACAAGACATCTCTGAACCAGCAGCACAAGACATCTCTGAACCAGCAGCACTAGACATCTCTGAACCAGCAGCACAAGACATCTCCGAACCAGCAGCACAAGACATCTCTGAACCAGCAGCACTAGAACACTCTGAACCAGCAGCACAAGACATCTCTGAACCAGCAGCACAAGACATCTCTGAACCAGCAGCACAAGACATCTCTGAGCCGGCAGCAAAATACCTCTACGAACCAGCAGCACAAGATTCTCTGAACCAGCAGCACTGGACACCTGTGAACTAGCAGCACAAGACATCTCTGAACCAGCAGCACAAGACATCTCTGAACCAGCAGCACAATACCTCTCTGAACAAGCAGCACAAGACATCTCTGAACAAGCAGCACAAGACATCTCTGAACCAGCAGCACAAGACCTCTCTGAACAAGCAGCACAAGACATCTCTGAACAAGCAGCACAAGACATCTCTGAGCCGGCAGCACAAGACATCTCTGAGTCGGCAGCAAAATACCTCTACGAACCAGCAGCACAAGATTCTCTGAACCAGCAGCACTGGACACCTGTGAACTAGCAGCACAAGACATCTCTGAACCAGCAGCACAAGACATCTCTGAACCAGCAGCACTAGACATCTCTGAACAAGCAGCACTAGACATCTCTGAACAAGCAGCACAAGACATCTCTGAACAAGCAGCACAAGACATCTCTGAACCTGCAGCACTAGACATCTCTGAACCAGCAGCACTAGACAACTCTGAACCAGCAGTAAAAGACATCTCTGAACCAGCAGCATTAGACATCTCTGTACCAGCAGCATTAGACATCTCTGTACCAGCAGCACAAGACATCTCTGAACCAGCAGCACAAGACATCTCTGAACCAGCAGCACAAGACATCTCTGAACCAGCAGCACAAGACATCTCTGAACCAGCAGCATTAGACATCTCTGAACAAGCAACATTAGACATCTCTAAAGCAGCAACACTAGACATCTCTGAACCAGCAGCACGAGACACCTGTGAACTAGCAGCATTAGACATCTCTGAACGAGCACCACAAAACATCTCTGAACCAGCAGCACAAGACATCTCTGAACCAGCAGCACAAGACATCTCAGAGCCGGCAGCACAATACCTCTCCGAACCGGCAGCACAAGACATCTCTGAACCGGCAGCACAAGACATCAAAGAACCAGCAGCACAAGACATCTCTGAAACAGCAGCACTAGACTTCTCCGAGCCAGCAGCACAAGACATCTCTGAACCAGCTGCACAAGACATCTCTGAGCCGGCAGCACAATACCTCTCCGAACCAGCAGCACAAGACATCTCTGAGCCAGCAGCACAAGACATCTCTGAGCCGGCAGCACAATACCTCTCCGAACCAGCAGCACAAGACATCTCTTAACCAGCAGCACAAGACATCTCTGAGCCGGCAGCACAAGACATCTCTGAACCGGCAGCACAAGACATCCACTAACCAGCAGCACAAGACATCTCTGAACCAGCAGCACAAGACATCTCTGACCCAGCAGCACAAGACATCTCTGAGCCAGCTGCACATAACATGTCAGAACCAGCAGCACAAGACATCTCTGAACCAGCAGCACAAGACATCTCTGAACCGGCAGCACAAGACAGCTCTGAACCAGCAGCACAAGACATCCTACGGGTATAAGCAGCGCTTTAGAAATATTAAAAATATATAAATAAATAAATAAATCTCTGAACCAGCAGCACAAGACATCTCTGAACCAGCAGTACAAGACATCTCTGAACCAGCAGCACAAGACACCTCTGAACCGGCAGCACAAGACACCTCTGAGCCAGCAGCACAAGACATCTCTGAACCAGCAGCACAAGACATCTCTGAGCCGGAAGCACAAGACATCTCTGAGCCAGCAGCACAAGGCATCTCAGAACGAGCAGCACAAAAAACCTCTGAGCCAGCAGCACAAGACATGTCTAAACCAACAGCAATAGACATCTCTGAACCAGCAGCACTAGACTTCTCCAAGCCAGCAGCACAAGACACCTCTGAGCCAGCAGCACAAGACATCTCTGAGCCAGCAGCACAAGACATCTCCGAACCAGCAGCACAAGACATCCCTGAACCAGCAGCACAAGACATCTTTGAACCAGCAGCACAAGACACCTCTGAACCAGCAGCACTAGACATCTCTGAACCAGCAGCACAAGGCATCTCTGAGCCAGCAGCATAATACCTCTCTGAACCAGCAGCACAATACATCCCTGAACCAGCAGCACAAGACATCTCTGAACCGGCAGCACAAGACATCAACGAACCAGCAGCACAAGACATCCCTGAACCAGCAGCACAAGACATCTTTGAACCAGCAGCACAAGACACCTCTGAACCAGCAGCACAAGACATCTCTGAACCAGCAGCACAAGACATCTCTGAGCCAGCAGCATAATACCTCTCTGAACCAGCAGCACAATACATCCCTGAACCAGCAGCACAAGACATCTTTGAACCAGCAGCACAAGACACCTCTGAACCAGCAGCACAAGACATCTCTGAACCAGCAGCACAAGACATCTCTGAGCCAGCAGCATAATACCTCTCTGAACCAGCAGCACAAGACATCTCTGAACCAGCAGCACAAGACATCTCTGAACCAGCAGCAATAGACATCTCTAAACCAGCAGCACTAGACATCTCTGAACCAGCAGCACAAGACATCTCCGAACCAGCAGCACAAGACATCTCCGAGCCAGCAACACAAGACATCTCTGTACCAGCAGCACAAGACATCTCTGAACCAGCAGCACAAGACATCTCTGAGCCAGCAGCACAAGACATCTCTGAACCAGCGGCACAAGACATCTCTGAGCCAGCAGCACAAGACATCTCTGAACCAGCAGCACAAGACATCTCTGAGCCAGCAGCACAAGACATCTCTGAACCAGCAGCACAAGACATCTCTGAGCCAGCAGCACAAGACATCTCTGAACCAGCGGCACAAGACATCTCTGAACCAGCAGCACAAGACATCTCTGAGCCGGCAGCACAAGACATCTCCGAACCGGCAGCACAAGACATCAACGAAACAGCAGCACAAGACATCAACGAACCAGCAGCACAAGACATCTCTGACCCAGCAGCACAAGACATCTCTGAACCAGCAGCACAAGACCTCTCTGAACCAGCAGCACAAGACATCTCTGACCCAGCAGCACAAGACATCTCTGAACCAGCAGCACAAGACCTCTCTGAACCAGCAGCACAAGACCTCTCTGAACCAGCAGCACAAGACATCTCTGAACCAGCAGCACAAGACATCTCTGAACCAGCAGCACAAGACATCTCTGATCCAGCAGCACAAGACATCTCTGAACCAGCAGCACTAGACATCCTGAACCAGCAGCACAAGACTTCTCTGAACCAGCAGCACATGACCTCTCTGAACCAGCAGCACAAGACATCTCTGAGCCGGCAGCACAAGACATCTCCGAACCGGCAGCACAAGACATCTCTGACCCAGCAGCACAAGACATCTCTGAACCAGCAGCACAAGACCTCTCTGAACCAGCAGCACAAGACCTCTCTGAACCAGCAGCATAAGACATCTCTGAACCAGCAGCACAAGACATCTCTGAACCAGCAGCACAAGACCTATCCAAACCGGCAGCACTGGACTTCTCCGAGCCGGCAGAACAAGACATCTGAGCCAGCAGCACAAGACATCTCTGAACCAGCAGCACTAGACATCCTGAACCAGCAGCACAAGACATCTCTAAACCAGCAGCACAAGACCTCTCTGAACCAGCAGCACAAGACATCTCTGGCCAGCAGCACAAGACATCTCTGGCCAGCAGCACAAGACCTCTCTGAACCAGCAGCACAAGACCTCTCTGAACCAGCAGCACAAGACATCTCTGAACCAGCAGCATAAGACATCTCTGAACCAGCAGCACAAGACATCTCTGAACCAGCAGCACAAGACATCTCTGAACGAGCAGCACAGACATCTCTGAACCAGCAGCACAAGACACCTCTGAACCAGCAGCACAAGACATCTCTGAACCAGCAGCACAAGACATCTCTGAACCAGCAGCACAAGACATCTCTGAACGAGCAGCACAGACATCTCTGAACCAGCAGCACAAGACATCTCTGAACCAGCAGCACAAAACATTTTTAAGCCATCAGCACAAGACATCTCTGAGCCATCAGCACAAGACATCTCTGAACCAGCAGCACAAAACATTTTTAAGCCATCAGCACAAGACATCTCTGAACCAGCAGCATAAGACATCTCTGAACCAGCAGCACAAGACATCTCTGAGCCAGCAGCACAAGACATCTCTGAGCCAGCAGCACAAGACCTATCCAAACCGGCAGCACTGGACTTCTCCGAGCCGGCAGAACAAGACATCTGAGCCAGCAGCACAAGACATCTCTGAGCCAGCAGCACAAGACACCTCTGAACCAGCAGCACAAGACATTTCTAAACCAGCAGCACAAGACATCTCTGAACCAGCAGCACAAGACTTCTCCGAACCAGCAGCACAAGACATTTCTGAGACAGCAGCACAATACCTCTCTGAACCAGCAGCACAAGACATCTCTGAGCCGGCAGCACAAGACATCTCTGAACCAGCAGCACAAGACATCTCTGAACCAGCAGCACAAGACCTCTCTGAGCCAGCAGCACAAGACATCTCCGAACCGGCAGCACAAGACATCAACGAAACAGCAGCACAAGACATCAACGAACCAGCAGCACAAGACATCTCTGTACCAGCAGCACAAGACATCTCTGAACCAGCAGCACTAGACATCCTGAACCAGCAGCACAAGACTTCTCTGAGCCAGCAGCACATGACCTCTCTGAACCAGCAGCATAAGACATCTCTGAACCAGCAGCACTAGACATCCTGAACCAGCAGCACTAGACATCCTGAACCAGCAGCACAAGACTTCTCTGAGCCAGCAGCACAAGACATCTCTGAACCAGCAGCACTAGACATCCTGAACCAGCAGCACAAGACATCTCTGAGCCAGCTGCAAAAGACATCTCTGAACCAGCAGCACAAGACATCTCTGAAACAGCAGCACAAGACATCTCTGAGCCAGCAGCACAAGACATCTCTGAACCAGCAGCACAAGACATCTCCGAACCGGCAGCACAAGACATCAACGAAACAGCAGCACAAGACATCAACGAACCAGCAGCACAAGACATCTCTGTACCAGCAGCACAAGACATCTCTGAACCAGCAGCACTAGACATCCTGAACCAGCAGCACAAGACTTCTCTGAGCCAGCAGCACATGACCTCTCTGAACCAGCAGCATAAGACATCTCTGAACCAGCAGCACAAGACATCTCTGAACCAGCAGCATAAGACATCTCTGAACCAGCAGCACAAGACATCTCTGAGCCAGCAGCACAAGACCTCTCTGAACCAGCAGCATAAGACATCTCTGAACCAGCAGCACAAGACATCTCTGAGCCGGCAGCACAAGACATCTCTGAACCAGCAGCATAAGACATCTCTGAACCAGCAGCACAAGACATCTCTGAACCAGCAGCATAAGACATCTCTGAACCAGCAGCACAAGACATCTCTGAGCCAGCAGCACAAGACCTCTCTGAACCAGCAGCATAAGACATCTCTGAACCAGCAGCACAAGACATCTCTGAGCCAGCAGCACAAGACATCTCTGAACCAGCAGCACAAGACCTATCCAAACCGGCAGCACTGGACTTCTCCGAGCCGGCAGAACAAGACATCTGAGCCAGCAGCACAAGACATCTCTGAACCAGCAGCACTAGACATCTCTGAACCAGCAGCACTAGACATCCTGAACCAGCAGCACAAGACTTCTCTGAGCCAGCAGCACATGACCTCTCTGAACCAGCAGCACAAGACATCTCTGAACCAGCAGCACTAGACATCCTGAACCAGCAGCACAAGACTTCTCTGAGCCAGCAGCACAAGACATCTCTGAACCAGCAGCACAAGACCTCTCTGAACCAGCAGCACAAGACATCTCTGAACCAGCAGCATAAGACATCTCTGAACCAGCAGCACAAGACATCTCTGAGCCAGCAGCACAAGACCTATCCAAACCGGCAGCACTGGACTTCTCCGAGCCGGCAGAACAAGACATCTGAGCCAGCAGCACAAGACATCTCTGAACCAGCAGCACTAGACATCTCTGAACCAGCAGCACAAGACATCTCTGAACCAGCAGCACAAGACATCTCTGAACGAGCAGCACAGACATCTCTGAACCAGCAGCACAAGACACCTCTGAACCAGCAGCACCAGACATCTCTGAGCCGGCAGCACAAGACATCTCTGAACCAGCAGCACAAGACATCTCTGAACCAGCAGCACAAGACATCTCTGAACCAGCAGCACAAGACATCTCTGAACGAGCAGCACAGACATCTCTGAACCAGCAGCACAAGACATCTCTGAACCAGCAGCACAAAACATTTTTAAGCCATCAGCACAAGACATCTCTGAGCCATCAGCACAAGACATCTCTGAACCAGCAGCACAAAACATTTTTAAGCCATCCGCACAAGACATCTCTGAACCAGCAGCATAAGACATCTCTGAACCAGCAGCACAAGACATCTCTGAGCCAGCAGCACAAGACATCTCTGAGCCAGCAGCACAAGACCTATCCAAACCGGCAGCACTGGACTTCTCCGAGCCGGCAGAACAAGACATCTGAGCCAGCAGCACAAGACATCTCTGAGCCAGCAGCACAAGACATCTCTGAGCCAGCAGCACAAGACACCTCTGAACCAGCAGCACAAGACATTTCTAAACCAGCAGCACAAGACATCTCTGAGCCAGCAGCACAAGACATCTCTGAGCCAGCAGCACAAGACACCTCTGAACCAGCAGCACAAGACATTTCTAAACCAGCAGCACAAGACATCTCTGAACCAGCAGCACAAGACTTCTCCGAACCAGCAGCACAAGACATTTCTGAGACAGCAGCACAATACCTCTCTGAACCAGCAGCACAAGACATCTCTGAGCCGGCAGCACAAGACATCTCTGAACCAGCAGCACAAGACATCTCTGAACCAGCAGCACAAGACCTCTCTGAGCCAGCAGCACAAGACATCTCTGAGCCAGCAGCAAAAGACATCTCTGAACCAGCAGCACAAGACATCTTTGAACCAGCTGCACAAGACATCTCTGAAACAGCAGCACAAGGCATCTCTGAACCAGCAGCACAAGACGTCTCTGAGCCAGCAGCACAAGACACCTCTGAACCAGCAGCACAAGACATTTCTAAACCAGCAGCACAAGACATCTCTGAACCAGCAGCACAAGACTTCTCCGAACCAGCAGCACAAGACATTTCTGAGACAGCAGCACAATACCTCTCTGAACCAGCAGCACAAGACATCTCTGAGCCGGCAGCACAAGACATCTCTGAACCAGCAGCACAAGACCTCTCTGAGCCAGCAGCACAAGACATCTCTGAGCCAGCAGCAAAAGACATCTCTGAACCAGCAGCACAAGACATCTCTGAACCAGATGCACAAGACTTCTCTGAACCAGCAGCACAAGACATCTCTGAGCCGGCAGCAAAATACCTCTCTGAGCCAGCAGCACAAGACATCTCCGAACCAGCAGCACTAGAGATCTCCAAACTAGCAGCACAAGACATCTCTGAACCAGCAGCACTAGACGTCTCCGAACCAGCAGCACTAGACGTCTCCGAACCAGCAGCACTAGACATCTACGAACCAGCAGAACTAGAGATCTCCAAACTAGCAGCACAAGACATCTCTGAACCAGCAGCACAAGACACATCTGAACCAGCAGCACTAGACGTCTCCGAGCCGGCAGCACTAGACATCTCTGAACCAGCAGCCCTAGACATCTCCGAGCCAGCAGCACAAGACATCTCTGAGCCAGCAGCACAAGACATCTCTGAGCCAGCAGCACAAGACATCTCTGAGCCAGCAGCACAAGACATCTCTGAGCCAGCAGCACAAGACATCTCTGAGCCAGCAGCACAAGACATCTCTGAGCCAGCAGCACAAGACATCTCTGAGCCAGCAGCACAAGACTTCTCTGAACCAGCAGCACAAGACACATCTAAACTAGAAGCACAACACACCTCTGAGCCAGCAGCACAAGACATCTCTGAACCAGCGGCACAAGACATCTCTGAACCAGCGGCACAAGACATCTCTGAACCAGCAGCACAAGACCTCTCTGAACCAGCAGCACAAGACATCTCTGAACAGCAGCACAAGACATCTCTGAGCCAGCAGCACAAGACATCTCTGAGCCAGCAGCACAAGACATCTCTGAGCCAGCAGCACAAGACATCTCTGAGCCAGCAGCACAAGACATCTCTTAGCCAGCAGCACAAGACATCTCTGATCCAGCAGCACAAGACTTTTCTGAACCAGCAGCACAAGGCATTTCTAAGCAAGCAGCACAAGGCATCTCAGAACGAGCAGCACAAAACACCTCTGAGCCAGCAGCACAAGACACCTCTGATCCAGCAGCACAGGACATCTCTGAGCCAGCAGCACAAGACATCTCTGAACCAGCAGCAATAGACATCTCTGAACCAGCAGCACTAGACTTCTCCCAGCCAGCAGCACAAGCCACCTCTGAGCCAGCAGCACAAGACATCTCTGAACCAGCAGCACAAGACCTCTCCGAACCAGCAGAACAAGACATCTCCGAACCAGCAGAACAAGACATCTCTGAACCAGCAGCACAAGACATCCCTGAACCAGCAGCACTAGACATCCCTGAACCAGCAGCACTAGACATCCCTGAACCAGCAGCACTATACATCCCAGAACCAGCAGCACAAGACATCCCTGAACCAGCAGCACAAGACAGCTCTGAACCAGCAGCACAAGACATCTCTGTACCAGCAGCACAAGACATCTCCAAACTAGCAGCACATTCATCTCTGAGCCAGCAGCACTAGACATCTCCAAACTAGCAGCACTAGATTTCTCTGAGCCAGCAGCACTAGACGTCTCTGAGACAGCAGCACAAGACACCTCTGAGCCAGCAGCACAAGACACCTCTGAGCCAGCAGCACAAGACACCTCTGAGCCAGCAGCACAAGACACCTCTGAGCCAGCAGCATAAGACACATCTGAGCCAGCAGCACAAGACACCTCTGAGCCAGCAGCACAAGACACCTCTGAACCAGCAGCACAAGACATCTCGGAACTAGCAGCACAAAACATCTTTGAACCAGCAGCACAAGACATCTCTGAACCAGCAGCACAAAACATCGTTGAACCAGCAGCACAAGACACCTCTGAACCAGCAGCACAAGACATCTCGGAACTAGCAGCACAAACATCTTTGAACCAGCAGCACAAGACATCTCTGAACCAGCAGCACAAAACATCTTTGAACCAGCAGCACAAGACACCTCTGAACCAGCAGCACAAGACATCTCGGAACTAGCAGCACAAAACATCTTTGAACCAGCAGCACAAGACACCTCTGAACCAGCAGCACAAGACATCTCGGAACTAGCAGCACAAAACATCTTTGAACCAGCAGCACAAGACATCTCTGAACCAGCAGCACAAGACATCCCTGAACCAGCAGCACTAGACTTCTCCGAGCCAGCAGCACAAGACATTTCTAAATCAGCAGCACAAGGCATCTCAGAACGAGCAGCACAAGACACCTCTGAGCCAGCAGCACAAGACATCTCTGAACCAGCAGCACTAGACATCTCCGAGCCAACAGCACTAGACATCTCTGAGCCAGCAGCACAATACCTCTCTGAACCAGCAGCACAAGGCATCTCTGAACTAGCAGCACAAGACATCTTTGAATCAGCAGCACAAGACATCTCTGAGCCAGCAGCACAAGACGTCTCTGAGCCAGCAGCACAAGACATTTCTAAACCAGCAGCACAAGACATCTCTGAACCAGCTGCACAAGACATTTCTAAACCAGCAGCACAAGACATCTCTGAACCAGCAGCACAAGACCTATCGGAACCAGCACCACTAGACATCTCTGAACCAGCAGCACAAGACATCTGTGAACCAGCAGCACAAAACATCTTTGAACCAGCAGCACAAGACATCTCTGAGCCAGCAGCACAAGACGTCTCTGAGCCAGCAGCACAAGACATTTCTAAACCAGCAGCACAAGACACCTCTGAACCAGCAGCACAAGACATTTCTAAATCAGCAGCACAAGGCATCTCAGAACGAGCAGCACAAGACACATCTGAACCAGCAGCACTAGACGTCTCCGAGCCGGCAGCACTAGACATCTCTGAACCAGCAGCACAAAACATCTTTGAACCAGCAGCACAAGACATCTCTGAGCCAGCAGCACAAGACGTCTCTGAGCCAGCAGCACAAGACATTTCTAAACCAGCAGCACAAGACACCTCTGAACCAGCAGCACAAGACATTTCTAAATCAGCAGCACAAGGCATCTCAGAACGAGCAGCACAAGACACATCTGAACCAGCAGCACTAGACGTCTCCGAGCCGGCAGCACTAGACATCTCTGAACCAGCAGCACTAGACATCTCCGAGCCAGCAGCACAAGACATCTCTGAACCAGCAGCACAAGACATCTCTGAGCCAGCAGCACAAGACATCTCTGAGCCAGCAGCACAAGACATCTCTGAGCCAGCAGCACAAGACATCTCTGAGCCAGCAGCACAAGACATCTCTGAGCCAGCAGCACAAGACATCTCTGAGCCAGCAGCACAAGACATCTCTGAGCCAGCAGCACAAGACATCTCTGATCCAGCAGCACAAGACATCTCTGAACCAGCAGCACAAGACACATCTAAACTAGAAGCACAACACACCTCTCAGCCAGCAGCACAAGACATCTCTGAACCAGCTGCACAAGACATTTCTAAACCAGCAGCACAAGACATCTCTGAACCAGCAGCACAAGACCTATCGGAACCAGCACCACTAGACATCTCTGAACCAGCAGCACAAGACATCTGTGAACCAGCAGCACAAAACATCTTTGAACCAGCAGCACAAGACATCTCTGAGCCAGCAGCACAAGACGTCTCTGAGCCAGCAGCACAAGACATTTCTAAACCAGCAGCACAAGACATTTCTAAATCAGCAGCACAAGGCATCTCAGAACGAGCAGCACAAGACACATCTGAACCAGCAGCACAAGACCTCTCTGAGCCAGCAGCACTAGACATCTCTGAACCAGCAGCACAAAACATCTTTGAACCAGCAGCACAAGACATCTCTGAGCCAGCAGCACAAGACGTCTCTGAGCCAGCAGCACAAGACATTTCTAAACCAGCAGCACAAGACACCTCTGAACCAGCAGCACAAGACATTTCTAAATCAGCAGCACAAGGCATCTCAGAACGAGCAGCACAAGACACATCTGAACCAGCAGCACAAGACCTCTCTGAGCCAGCAGCACTAGACATCTCTGAACCAGCAGCACAAAACATCTTTGAACCAGCAGCACAAGACATCTCTGAGCCAGCAGCACAAGACGTCTCTGAGCCAGCAGCACAAGACATTTCTAAACCAGCAGCACAAGACACCTCTGAACCAGCAGCACAAGACATTTCTAAATCAGCAGCACAAGGCATCTCAGAACGAGCAGCACAAGACACATCTGAACCAGCAGCACTAGACGTCTCCGAGCCGGCAGCACTAGACATCTCTGAACCAGCAGCACTAGACATCTCCGAGCCAGCAGCACAAGACATCTCTGAACCAGCAGCACAAGACATCTCTGAGCCAGCAGCACAAGACATCTCTGAGCCAGCAGCACAAGACATCTCTGAGCCAGCAGCACAAGACATCTCTGAGCCAGCAGCACAAGACATCTCTGAGCCAGCAGCACAAGACATCTCTGAGCCAGCAGCACAAGACATCTCTGAGCCAGCAGCACAAGACATCTCTGAGCCAGCAGCACAAGACATCTCTGAGCCAGCAGCACAAGACATCTCTGAACCAGCAGCACAAGACCTCTCTGAGCCAGCAGCACAAGACATCTCTGAGCCAGCAGCACAAGACATCTCTGAGCCAGCAGCACAAGACATCTCTGAACCAGCAGCACAAGACATCTCTGAACCAGCAGCACAAGGCATTTCTAAGCCAGCAGCACAAGGCATCTCAGAACGAGACGCACAAAACACCTCTGATCCAGCAGCACAAGACACCTCTGAACCAGCAGCACAAGACACCTCTGATCCAGCAGCACAGGACATCTCTGAGCCAGCAGCACAAGACATCTCTGAACCAGCAGCAATAGACATCTCTGAACCAGCAGCACTAGACTTCTCCCAGCCAGCAGCACAAGACACCTCTGAGCCAGCAGCACAAGACATCTCTGAACCAGCAGCACAAGACCTCTCCGAACCAGCAGAACAAGACATCTCTGAACCAGCAGCACTAGACATCCCTGAACCAGCAGCACAAGACAGCTCTGTACCAGCAGCACAAGACATCTCCAAACTAGCAGCACATTCATCTCTGAGCCAGCAGCACTAGACATCTCCAAACTAGCAGCACTAGATTTCTCCGAGCCAGCAGCACTAGACGTCTCTGAGACAGCAGCACAAGACACCTCTGAGCCAGCAGCACAAAACACCTCTGAGCCAGCAGCACAAGACACCTCTGAGCCAGCAGCACAAGACACCTCTGAGCCAGCAGCACAAGACACCTCTGAACCAGCAGCACAAGACACCTCCGAGCCAGCAGCACAAGATATCTCTGAACCAGCAGCCAAGACTTCTCTGAACCAGCAGCATTAAACATCTCACTAGACATCTCTGAACCAGCAGCACAAGACACCTCTGAACCAGCAGCACAAGACATCTCGGAACTAGCAGCACAAAACATCTTTGAACCAGCAGCACAAGACACCTCTCAACCAGCAGCACAAAACATCTTTGAACCAGCAGCACAAGACATCTCTGAGCCAGCAGCACAAAACATCTCTGAAACAGCAGCACTAGACTTCTCCGAGCCAGCAGCACAAGACATTTCTAAATCAGCAGCACAAGGCATCTCAGAACGAGCAGCACAAGACACCTCTGAGCCAGCAGCACAAGACATATCTGAACCAGCAGCACTAGACATCTCCGAGCAAGCAGCACTAGACATCTCTGAGCCAGCAGCACAATACCTCTCTGAACCAGCAGCACAAGGCATCTCTGAACTAGCAGCACAAGACGTCTCTGAACCAGCAGCACAAGACATTTCTAAACCAGCAGCACAAGACATCTCTGAAACAGCAGCACTAGACTTCTCCGCGCCAGCAGCACAAGACATCTCTGAACCAGCTGCACAAGACATTTCTAAATCAGCAGCACAAGGCATCTCAGAACGAGCAGCACAAGACACACCTGAACCAGCAGCACAAGACATATCTGAAACAGCAGCACTAGACATCTCCAAACTAGCAGCACAGGACATCTCTGAACCAGCAGCACTAGACATCTCTGAACCAGCAGCAAACTACACTTCTAAGCCAGCAACACTAGACATCTACGAACCAGCAGCACAAGGCATTTCTAAGCCAGCAGCACAAGACATCTCTGAACCAGCAGCACAAGGCATTTCTAAGCCAGCAGCACAAGGCATCTCAGAACGAGCAGCACAAGACATCTCTGAGCCAACAGCACAAGACACCTCTGATCCAGCAGCACAACACACCTCTGAGCCAGCAGCACAAGACATCTCTAAACAAGCAGCACAAGACATCTCTGAACAAGCAGCACAAGACATCTCTGAACCTGCAGCACTAGACATCTCTAAACCAGCAGCACTAGACTTCTCCCAGCCAGCAGCACAAGACACCTCTGAGCCAGCAGCACAAGACACCTCTGAGCCAGCAGCACAAGACATCTCGGAACCAGCAGCACAAGACACCTCTGAGCCAGCAGCACAAGACACCTCTGAGCCAGCAGCACAAGACATCTCTGAGCCAGCAGCACAAGACACCTCTGAGCCAGCAGCACAAGACATCTCTGAGCCAGCAGCACAAGAGATCTCTGAGCCAGCAGCACAAGACATCTCTGAGCCAGCAGCACAAGACACCTCTGAGCCAGCAGCACAAGACACCTCTGAGCCAGCAGCACAAGACATCTCTGAGCCAGCAGCACAAGACACCTCTGAGCCAGCAGCACAAGACATCTCTGAGCCAGCAGCACAAGACATCTCTGAGCCAGCAGCACAAGACATCTCTGAACCACTAGTACTAAACTTCTCTGAGCCAGCAGCACTAGACATCTCTGAACCAGCAGCACATGACACCTCTGATCCAGCAGCACTAGACATCCCTGAACCAGCAGCACAAGACATCCCTGAACCAGCAGCACAAGACTGCTCTGAACCAGCAGCACTAGACATCCCTGAACCAGCAGCACAAGACTGCTCTGAACCAGCAGCACATTCATCTCTGAACCAGCAGCACAAGACATCTCTGAACCAGCAGCACAAGACATCTCCGAGCCAGCAGCACAAGACATCTCTGAACCAGCAGCACTAGACATCTCTGAACTAGAACACTAGATATCTCTGAACCAGCAGCACAAGACGTCTCTGAGCCAACAGCACAAGACATCTCTGAACTAGAACACAAGACATCTCCGAGCCAGCAGCACAAGACATCTCTGAACCAGCAGCACAATGCATCTCTGAACCAGCAGCACAAGACACCTCTGAACCAGCAGCACAATACCTCTCTGAACCAGCAGCACAGGGCATCTCAGGACGAGCAGCACAAGACGTCTCTGAGCCAGCAGCACAAGACATCTCTGAACCAGCAGCACAAGACATCTCGGAGCCAGCAGCACAAGACATCTCGGAACCAGCAGCAGAAGATATCTCTGAAACAGCAGCACAAGACATATCTGAAAAAGCAGCAATAGACTTCTCCGAGCAAGCAGCAGTAGACGTCTCCGAGACAGCAGCACAAGACATCTCTGAACCAGCAGCACTAGACATCTCTGAACTAGAACACTAGACATCTCTGAACCAGCAGCACAAGACATCTCTGAGCCAGCAGCACAAGACATCTCTGAACCAGCAGCACTAGACATCTCTGAACTAGAACACTAGACATCTCTGAACCAGCAGCACAAGACATCTCTGAGCCAGCAGCACAAGACATCTCTGAACCAGCAGCACAAGACATCTCCGAGCCAGCAGCACAAGACATCTCCGAGCCAGCAGCACAAGACGTCTCTGAACCAGCAGCACTAGACATCTCCGAGCCAGCAGCACAAGACATCTCTGACCAGCAGCACAAGGCATCTCTGAACCAGCAGCACAAGACACCTCTGAACCAGCAGCACAATACCTCTCTGAACCAGCAGCACAGGGCATCTCAGGACGAGCAGCACAAGACGTCTCTGAGCCAGCAGCACAAGACATCTCGGAGCCAGCAGCACAAGACATCTCGGAACCAGCAGCAGAAGATATCTCTGAAACAGCAGCACAAGACATATCTGAAAAAGCAGCAATAGACTTCTCCGAGCAAGCAGCAGTAGACGTCTCTGAGACAGCAGCACAAGACGTCTCTGAACCAGCAGCACAAGACATCTCTGAACCAGCAGCACAAGACATCTCTGAACCAGCAGCACAAGACATCTCCAAACCAGCAGCACAAGACATCTATGAGCCAGCAGCACAAGACATCTCTGAACCAGCAGCACAAGACATCTCTGAACCAGAAGCACAAGACATCTCCGAGCCAGCAGCACAAGACATCTCTGAACCAGCAGCACTAGACATCTCTGAACTAGAATACTAGATATCTCTGAACCAGCAGCACAAGACGTCTCTGAGCCAACAGCACAAGACATCTCTGAACTAGAACACAAGACATCTCCGAGCCAGCAGCACAAGACATCTCTGAACCAGCAGCACAAGGCATCTCTGAACCAGCAGCACAAGACACCTCTGAACCAGCAGCACAATACCTCTCTGAACCAGCAGCACAGGGCATCTCAGGACGAGCAGCACAAGACGTCTCTGAGCCAGCAGCACAAGACATCTCTGAACCAGCAGCACAAGACATCTCGGAGCCAGCAGCAGAAGATATCTCTGAAACAGCAGCACAAGACATATCTGAAAAAGCAGCAATAGACTTCTCCGAGCAAGCAGCAGTAGACGTCTCTAAGACAGCAGCACTAGACATCTCTGAACTAGAACACTAGACATCTCTGAACCAGCAGCACAAGACCTCTCTGAGCCAGCAGCACAAGACATCTCTGAACCAGCAGCACAAGACATCTCGGAGCCAGCAGCACAAGACATCTCGGAGCCAGCAGCAGAAGATATCTCTGAAACAGCAGCACAAGACATATCTGAAAAAGCAGCAATAGACTTCTCCGAGCAAGCAGCAGTAGACGTCTCTGAGACAGCAGCACAAGACATCTCTGAACCAGCAGCACAAGACATCTCTGAGCCAGCAGCACAAGACATCTCTGAGCCAGCAGCACTAGACATCTCTGAACCAGCAGCACAAGACATCTCTGAGCCAGCAGCACAAGACTTCTCTGAACCAGCAGCACAAGACATCTCTGAACCAGCAGCACAAGACACCTCTGAACCAGCAGCACTAGACATCTCTGAACTAGAACACTAGACATCTCTGAACCAGCAGCACAAGACATCTCTGAGCCAGCAGCACAAGACATCTCTGAACTAGAACACAAGACATCTCCGAGCCAGCAGCACAAGACATCTCTGAACCAGCAGCACTAGACATCTCTGAACTAGAACACAAGACATCTCCGAGCCAGCAGCACAAGACATCTCTGAACCAGCAGCACAAGACACCTCTGAACCAGCAGCACAGGGCATCTCAGGACGAGCAGCACAAGACGTCTCTGAGCCAGCAGCACAAGACATCTCTGAACCAGCAGCACAAGACATCTCGGAGCCAGCAGCACAAGACATCTCGGAACCAGCAGCAGAAGATATCTCTGAAACAGCAGCACAAGACATATCTGAAAAAGCAGCAATAGACTTCTCCGAGCAAGCAGCAGTAGACGTCTCTGAGACAGCAGCACAAGACGTCTCTGAACCAGCAGCACAAGACATCTCTGAACCAGCAGCACAAGACATCTCTGAACCAGCAGCACAAGACATCTCCAAACCAGCAGCACAAGACATCTATGAGCCAGCAGCACAAGACATCTCTGAACCAGCAGCACAAGACATCTCTGAACCAGCAGCACAAGACATCTCTGAAGCAGCAGCACTAGACATCTCTGAACCAGCAGCACTAGACATCTCTGAACTAGAACACTAGACATCTCTGAACCAGCAGCACAAGGCGTCTCTGAGCCAACAGCACTACACATCTCTGAACCAGCAGCACAATACCTCTCTGAACCAGCAGCACAGGGCATCTCAGGACGAGCAGCACAAGACGTCTCTGAGCCATCAGCACAAGACATCTCTGAACTAGAACACAAGACATCTATGAGCCAGCAGCACAAGACACATCTGAGCCAGCAGCACAAGACACATCTGAATCAGCAGCACAAGACATCTCTGAGCCAGCAGCACAATACCTCTCTGAACCAGCAGCACAGGGCATCTCAGGACGAGCAGCACAAGACGTCTCTGAGCCAGCAGCACAAGACATCTCCAAACCAGCAGCACAAGACATCTATGAGCCAGCAGCACAATACCTCTCTGAACCAGCAGCACAGGGCATCTCAGGACGAGCAGCACAAGACGTCTCTGAGCCAGCAGCACAAGACATCTCCAAACCAGCAGCACAAGACATCTATGAGCCAGCAGCACAATACCTCTCTGAACCAGCAGCAAAGGGCATCTCAGGACGAGCAGCACAATACATCTCTGAACTAGAACACAAGACATCTCCGAGCCAGCAGCACAAGACACATCTGAACCAGCAGCACAAGACATCTCTGAGCCAGCAGCACAAGACATCTCTGCACCAGCAGCACAAGACATCTCTGAGCCAGCAGCACAAGACATCTCTGAACTAGAACACAAGACATCTCCGAGCCAGTAGCACAAGACACATCTGAACCAGCAGCACAAGACACCTCTGAGCCAGCAGCATAATACCTCACTGAACCAGCAGCACAAGACATCTCTGAACCAGCAGCACAAGACATCTCTGAACCAGAAGTAGAAGGCATCTCTGAACCAGCAGCACAAGACATCTCTGAGCCAGCAGCACAAAACATCTCTGAACCAGCAGCACAAGACATCTCTGAGCCAGCAGCACAAGACATCTCTGAGCCAGCAGCACAAGACATCTCCAAACCAGCAGCACAAGACATCTATGAACCAGCAGCACAAGACACCTCTGAACCAGCAGCACAAGACATCTCTGAACCAGCAGCACAAGACATCTCTGAACCAGCAGCACAAGACATCTCTGAACCAGCAGCACTAGACATCTACGAACCAGCAGCACTAGACATCCCTGAACCAGCAGCACAAGACATCTCTGAGCCAGCAGCACAAGACATCTCTGAACTAGAACACAAGACATCTCCGAGCCAGCAGCACAAGACATCTCTGAACCAGCAGCACTAGACATCTCTGAACTAGAACACAAGACATCTCCGAGCCAGCAGCACAAGACATCTCTGAACCAGCAGCACAAGACACCTCTGAACCAGCAGCACAGGGCATCTCAGGACGAGCAGCACAAGACGTCTCTGAGCCAGCAGCACAAGACATCTCTGAACCAGCAGCACAAGACATCTCGGAGCCAGCAGCACAAGACATCTCGGAACCAGCAGCAGAAGATATCTCTGAAACAGCAGCACAAGACATATCTGAAAAAGCAGCAATAGACTTCTCCGAGCAAGCAGCAGTAGACGTCTCTGAGACAGCAGCACAAGACGTCTCTGAACCAGCAGCACAAGACATCTCTGAACCAGCAGCACAAGACATCTCTGAACCAGCAGCACAAGACATCTCCAAACCATCAGCACAAGACATCTATGAGCCAGCAGCACAAGACATCTCTGAACCAGCAGCACAAGACATCTCTGAACCAGCAGCACAAGACATCTCTGAACCAGCAGCACTAGACATCTCTGAACTAGAACACTAGACATCTCTGAACCAGCAGCACAAGACGTCTCTGAGCCAACAGCACTACACATCTCTGAACCAGCAGCACAATACCTCTCTGAACCAGCAGCACAGGGCATCTCAGGACGAGCAGCACAAGACGTCTCTGAGCCATCAGCACAAGACATCTCTGAACTAGAACACAAGACATCTATGAGCCAGCAGCACAAGACACATCTGAGCCAGCAGCACAAGACACATCTGAATCAGCAGCACAAGACATCTCTGAGCCAGCAGCACAATACTTCTCTGAACCAGCAGCACAGGGCATCTCAGGACGAGCAGCACAAGACGTCTCTGAGCCAGCAGCACAAGACATCTCCAAACCAGCAGCACAAGACATCTATGAGCCAGCAGCACAATACCTCTCTGAACCAGCAGCAAAGGGCATCTCAGGACGAGCAGCACAATACATCTCTGAACTAGAACACAAGACATCTCCGAGCCAGCAGCACAAGACACATCTGAACCAGCAGCACAAGACATCTCTGAGCCAGCAGCACAAGACATCTCTGCACCAGCAGCACAAGACATCTCTGAGCCAGCAGCACAAGACATCTCTGAACTAGAACACAAGACATCTCCGAGCCAGTAGCACAAGACACATCTGAACCAGCAGCACAAGACACCTCTGAGCCAGCAGCATAATACCTCACTGAACCAGCAGCACAAGACATCTCTGAACCAGCAGCACAAGACATCTCTGAACCAGAAGTAGAAGGCATCTCTGAACCAGCAGCACAAGACATCTCTGAGCCAGCAGCACAAAACATCTCTGAACCAGCAGCACAAGACATCTCTGAGCCAGCAGCACAAGACATCTCTGAGCCAGCAGCACAAGACATCTCCAAACCAGCAGCACAAGACATCTATGAACCAGCAGCACAAGACACCTCTGAACCAGCAGCACAAGACATCTCTGAACCAGCAGCACAAGACATCTCTGAACCAGCAGCACAAGACATCTCTGAACCAGCAGCACTAGACATCTACGAACCAGCAGCACTAGACATCCCTGAACCAGCAGCACAAGACATCTCTGAGCCAGCAGCACTAGACATCTCTGAACCAGCAGCACAAGACACCTCTGAGCCAGCAGCACTAAACTTGTCTGAACCAGCAGCACAAGACTTCTCTGGGCCAGTAGCACAAGACATCTCCGAGCCAGCAGCACAAGACACCTGTGAACAGCAGCACAAGACTTCTCTGAACCAGCAGCACAAGGCAACGAGCAGCACAAGACATCTCTGAACCAGCAGCACTAGACATCTCTGAACCAGCAGCGCAAAACATCTCTGAACCAGCAGCACAAGACACCTCTGAGCCAGCAGCACAAGACATCTACGAACCAGCAGCACTAGACATCTCCAAACCAGCAGCACAAGACATCTCTGACCAGGCAGCACAAGACATCTCTGAACCAGCAGCACAAGACATCTCTGAGCCAGCAGCACAATACCTCTCTGAACTAGCAGCACAAGACATCTCTGAGCCAGCAGCACAAGACAATTATAAGCCTGCAGCACAAGACGTCTCTGAACTAGCAGCACAAGGCATCTCTGAGCCAGCAGCACAAGACAATTATAAGCCTGCAGCACAAGACGTCTCTGAACCAGCAGCACAAGACATCTCCAAACCAGCAGCACAAGACATCTCTGAACCAGCAGCACAATACCTCTCTGAACTAGCAGCACAAGACATATCTGAGCCAGCAGCACAAGACATCCCTGAACCAGCAGCACAAGACATCTCTGAGCCAGCAGCATAAGACATCCCTGAACCAGCAGTACAAGACATCTCTGAACCAGCAGCACTAGACATCTCTGAACCAGCAGCACAAGACACCTCTGAGCCAGCAGCACTAAACTTCTCTGAGCCAGCAGCACAAGACTTCGCTGGGCAAGCAGCACAAGACATCTACGAACCAGCAGCACAAGACATCTACGAACCAGCAGCACTAGACATCTCCAAACCAGCAGCACTAGACTTCTCCGAGCAAGCAGCAGTAGACGTCTCTGAGACAGCAGCACAAGACATCTCTAAACCAGCAGCACAAGACATCTCTGAACCAGCAGCAAAAGACATCTCTGAACCAGCAGCACAAGACATCTCTGAACCAGCAGCACAATACATCTCTGAACCAGCAGCACAATACATCTCTGAACCAGCAGCACCAAACTTCTCTGAGCCAGCAGCACAAGACTTCTCTGGGCCAGCAGCACTAGACTTTTCCAAACCAGCAGCAGTAGACGTCTCTGAGACAGCAGCACAAGACATCTCTGAACCAGCAGCACAAGATATCTCCGAGCCAGCAGCACTAGACATCTACGAACCAGCAGTACTAGACATCTCCAAACCAGCAGCACAAGACATCTCTGAGCCAGCAGCACAATACCTCTCTGAACTAGCAGCACAAGACATCTCTGAGCCAGCAGCACAATACCTCTCTGAACTAGCAGCACAAGACATCTCTGAGCCAGCAGCACAAGACATCTCTGAACAGCAGCACAAGACATCTCTGAACCAGCAGCACTAGACATCCCTGAACCAGCAGCACTATACATCTCTGAACCAGCAGCACAAGACACCTCTGAGCCAGCAGCACTAAACTTCTCTGAGCCAGCAGCACAAGACTTCTCTGGGTCAGCAGCAAAAGACTTCTCTGGGCCAGCAGCACTAGACATCTACGAACCAGCAGCACTAGACATCTCCAAACCAGCAGCACTAGACTTCTCCGAGCAAGCAGCAGTAGACGTCTCTGAGACAGCAGCACAAGACATCTGTGAACCAGCAGCACAAGACACCTGTGAACAGCAGCACAAGACATCTCTAAACCATCAGCACAGGGCAACGAGCAGCACAAGACATCTCTGAACCAGCAGCACAAGACATCTCTGAACCAGCAGCACAAGACATCTCTGAGCCAGCAGCACAAGACATCTCTGAGCCAGCAGCACAAGACATCTCTGAGCAGCACAAGACATCTCTGAACCAGCAGCACCAGGCATCTCTGTACCAGCCGCACAAGACATCTCTGAACAGCTGCATAAGACATCTCTGAGCCAACAGCGCAAGACATCTCTGAACCAGCAGCACAAGACATCTCTCAACAAGCAGCACAAGACCTCTCTGAGCCAGCAGCACAAGACTTTTCCAAACCAGCAGCACCAGACATCTATGAGCCAGCAGCACAAGACATCTCTGAGCCAGCAGCATAATACCTCACTGAACCAGCAGCACAAGACATCTCTGAACCAGCAGCACAGGACATCTCTGAACCAGCAGCACAAGACATCTCCGAACCAGCAGCACAAGACATCTATGAGCCAGCAGCACAAGACATCTCCGAACCAGCAGCACAAGACATCTCTGACCCAGCGGCACAGGGCATCCGAGGACGAGCAGCACAAGACATCTCTGAACTAGAACACTAGACATCTCTGAACCAGCAGCACAAGACACATCTGAACCAGCAGCACAAGACATTTCTAAGCCAGCAGCACAATACCTCTCTGAACTAGCAGCACAAGACATCTCTGAGCCAGCAGCACAAGACATCTCTGAGCAGCACAAGGCATCTCTGAGCAGCACAAGACATCTCTGAAACAGCAGCACCAGACATCTCTGTACCAGCAGCACCAGACATCTCTGTACCAGCAGCACAAGACATCTCTGAACAGCAGCACAAGACATCTCTGAACAGCAGCACAAGACATCTCTGAGCCAACAGCGCAAGACATCTCTGAACCAGCAGCACTAGACATCTCTGAACAAGCAGCACAAGACCTCTCTGAGCCAGCAGCACAAGACATCTCCAAACCAGCAGCACAAGACATCTATGAGCCAGCAACATAATACCTCACTGAACCAGCAGCACAAGACATTTATGAGCCAGCAGCACAAGACATCTCTGAACCAGCAGCACAAGACATCTCTGAGCCAGCAGCACAAGACATCTCTGAGCCAGCAGCACAAGACATCTCTGAGCCAGCAGCACAAGACATCTCTGAACCAGCAGCACAAGACATCTCCAAACCAGCAGCACAAGACATCTATGAGCCAGCAGCACAAGACATCTATGAGCCAGCAGCACAAGACGTCTCTGAGCCAGCAGCACTAAACATCTCTGAACCAGCAGCACAAGACATCTCTGAACTAGAACACTAAACATCTCTGAACCAGCAGCACAAGACATCTCTGAGCAAGCAGCACAAGACATCTCTGAACCAGCAGCACTAGACATCTCTGAACTAGAACACTAGACATCTCTGAACCAGCAGCACAAGACGTCTCTGAGCCAACAGCACAAGACATCTCTGAACTAGAACACAAGACATCTCCGAGCCAGCAGCACAAGACATCTCTGAACCAGCAGCACAAGACATCTCTGAACCAGCAGCACAAGACACCTCTGAACCAGCAGCACAATACCTCTCTGAACCAGCAGCACAGGGCATCTCAGGACGAGCAGCACAAGACGTCTCTGAGCCAGCAGCACAAGACATCTCCAAACCAGCAGCACAAGACATCTATGAGCCAGCAGCACAAGACATCTCTGAACCAGCAGCACAAGACATCTCTGAGCCAGCAGCACAAGACATCTCTGAACCAGCAGCACTAGACATCTCTGAACCAGCAGCACTAGACATCTCTGAACTAGAACACTAGACATCTCTGAATCAGCAGCACAAGACACCTCTGAGCCAGCAGCACTACACATCTCTGAACCAGCAGCACAAGACATCTCTGAACCAGCAGCACAAGACACATCTGAACCAGCAGCACAAGACATCTCTGAGCCAGCAGCACAATACCTCTATGAACCAGCAGCACAGGGCATCTCAGGACGAGCAGCACAAGACGTCTCTGAGCCAGCAGCACAAGACATCTCTGAACTAGAACACAAGACATCTATGAGCCAGCAGCACAAGACACATCTGAACCAGCAGCACAAGACATCTCTGAGCCAGCAGCACAATACCTCTCTGAACCAGCAGCACAGGGCATCTCAGGACGAGCAGCACAAGACGTCTCTGAGCCAGCAGCACAAGACATCTCCAAACCAGCAGCACAAGACATCTATGAGCCAGCAGCACAAGACACATCTGAACCAGCAGCACAAGACATCTCTGAGCCAGCAGCACAATACCTCTCTGAACCAGCAGCACAGGGCATCTCAGGACGAGCAGCACAAGACGCCTCTGAGCCAGCAGCACAAGACATCTCCAAACCAGCAGCACAAGACATCTATGAGCCAGCAGCACAATACCTCTCTGAACCAGCAGCACAGGGCATCTCAGGACGAGCAGCACAATACATCTCTGAACTAGAACACAAGACATCTCCGAGCCAGCAGCACAAGACACATCTGAACCAGCAG
This sequence comes from Lissotriton helveticus, assembly GCF_964261635.1. Lineage (NCBI taxonomy): Eukaryota > Metazoa > Chordata > Amphibia > Caudata > Salamandridae > Lissotriton > Lissotriton helveticus. The sequence goes on along the minus strand of NC_136067.1, from coordinate 11,791,394 downwards.
CACAAGACATCTCTGAGCCAGCAGCACAAGACATTTCTAAGCCAGCAGCACAATACCTCCCTGAACTAGCAGCACAAGACATCTCTGAGCCAGCAGCACAAGACATCTCTGAACTAGAACACAAGACATCTCCGAGCCAATAGCACAAGACACATCTGAACCAGCAGCACAAGACACCTCTGAGCCAGCAGCATAATACCTCACTGAACCAGCAGCACAAGACATCTCTGAACCAGCAGCACAAGACATCTCTGAACCAGAAGTAGAAGGCATCTCTGAACCAGCAGCACAAGACATCTCTGAGCCAGCAGCACAAGACATCTCTGAGCCAGCAGCACAAGACATCTCTGAGCCAGCAGCACAAGACATCTCCAAACCAGCAGCACAAGACATCTATGAACCAGCAGCACAAGACACCTCTGAACCAGCAGCACAAGACATCTCTGAACCAGCAGCACAAGACATCTCTGAACCAGCAGCACTAGACATCTACGAACCAGCAGCACTAGACATCCCTGAACCAGCAGCACAAGACATCTCTGAGCCAGCAGCACTAGACATCTCTGAACCAGCAGCACAAGACACCTCTGAGCCAGCAGCACTAAACTTCTCCGAGCCAGCAGCACAAGACTTCTCTGGGCCAGTAGCACAAGACATCTCCGAGCCAGCAGCACAAGACACCTGTGAACAGCAGCACAAGACATCTACGAACCAGCAGCACTAGACATCTCCAAACCAGCAGCACAAGACATCTCTGACCAGGCAGCACAAGACATCTCTGAACCAGCAGCACAAGACATCTCTGAGCCAGCAGCACAATACCTCTCTGAACTAGCAGCACAAGACATCTCTGAGCCAGCAGCACAATACCTCTCTGAACCAGCAGCACTAGACATCCCTGAACCAGCAGCACAAGACATCTCTGAGCCAGCAGCATAAGACATCCCTGAACCAGCAGCACTAGACATCTCTGAACCAACAGCACAAGACACCTCTGAGCCAGCAGCACTAAACTTCTCTGAGCCAGCAGCACAAGACTTCGCTGGGCCAGCAGCACAAGACATCTACGAACCAGCAGCACAAGACATCTACGAACCAGCAGCACAAGACATCTACGAACCAGCAGCACTAGACATCTCCAAACCAGCAGCACTAGACTTCTCCGAGCAAGCAGCAGTAGACGTCTCTGAGACAGCAGCACAAGACATCTCTGAACCAGCAGCAAAAGACATCTCTGAACCGCCAGCACAAGACATCTCTGAACCAGCAGCACAAGACATCTCTGATCCAGCAGCACAAGACATCTCGGAACCAGCAGCAAAAGACATCTCTGAACCAGCAGCACAAGGCATCTCAGAACGAGCAGCACAAGACACCTCTGAGCCAGCAGCACAAGACATCTCTGAACCAGCAGCAAAAGACATCTCTGAACCAGCAGCACAATACATTTCTGAACCAGCAGCACAATACATCTCTGAACCAGCAGCACCAAACTTCTCTGAGCCAGCAGCACAAGACTTCTCTGGGCCAGCAGCACTAGACTTCTCCAAACCAGCAGCACTAGACTTCTCCGAGCAAGCAGCAGTAGACGTCTCTGAGACAGCAGCACAAGACAGCTCTGAGCCAGTAGCACAAGATATCTCCGAGCCAGCAGCACTAGACATCTACGAACCAGCAGTACTAGACATCTCCAAACCAGCAGCACAAGACATCTCTGAGCCAGCAGCACAATACCTCTCTGAACTAGCAAAACAAGACATCTCTGAGCCAGCAGCACAATACCTCTCTGAACTAGCAGCACAAGACATCTCTGAACCAGCAGCACAAGACATCTCTGAACCAGCAGCACAAGACATCTCTGAGCCAGCAGCACAATACCTCTCTGAACTAGCAGCACAAGACATCTCTGAACCAGCAGCACAAGACATCTCTGAACTAGCAGAACAAGACATCTCTGAACCAGCAGCACAAGACATCTCTGAGCCAGCAGCACAAGACATCTCTGAACAGCAGCACAAGACATCTCTGAACCAGCAGCACAAGACATCTCTGAACCAGCAGCACAAGACATCTCTGAGCCAGCAGCACAAGACATCTCTGAGCCAGCAGCACAAGACATCTCTGATCCAGCAGCACAAGACATCCCTGAACCAGCAGCAAAAGACATCCCTGAACCAGCAGCAAAAGACATATCTGAGCCAGCAGCACAAGACATCTCTGAACCAGCAGCACAGGACACCTCTGAGCCAGCAGCACAAGACATCTCTGAACCAGCAGCACAAGACATCTCTGAGCCAGCAGCACCAGACATCCCTGAACCAGCAGCACAAGACATCTCTGAACCAGCAGCACAAGACACCTCTGAGCCAGCAGCACAAGACATCTCTGAACCAGCAGCACAAGACATCTCAGAACGAGCAGCCCAAGACATCTCTGAGACAGCAGCACTAGACATCTCCAAACCAGCAGCACTAGACTTCCCCAAACCAGCAGCACTAGACTTCTCAGAGCAAGCAGCACAAGACACCTCTGAGCCAGTAGCACAAGACATCTCTGAACCAGCAGCACAATACCTCTCTGAACTAGCAGCACAAGACATCTCTGAGCCAGCAGCACAATACCTCTCTGAACTAGCAGCACAAGACATCTCTGAGCCAGCTGCACAATACCTCTCTGAACCAGCAGCACTAGACATCCCTGAACCAGCAGCACAAGACAACTCTGAACCAGCAGCACAAGACATCTCTGAACCAGTAGCAAAAGACATCTCTGAACCAGCAGCACAATACCTCTCTGAACTAGCAGCACAAGACATCTCTGAGCCAGCAGCACAAGACATCTCTGAACCAGCAGCACTAGACATCCCTGAACCAGCAGCACAAGACATCTCTGAACCAGCAGCACAATACCTCTCTGAACTAGCAGCACAAGACATCTCTGAGCCAGCAGCACAATACCTCTCTGAACTAGCAGCACAAGACATCTCTGAACCAGCAGCACTAGACATCTCTGAGCCAGCAGCACCAGACATCTCTGTACCAGCAGCACAAGACATCTCTGAACAGCAGCACAAGACATCTCTGAACCAGCAGCACAAGACATCTCTCAACAAGCAGCACAAGACCTCTCTGAGCCAGCAGCACCAGACATCTCTGTACCAGCAGCACAAGACATCTCTGAACAGTAGCAAAAGACATCTCTGAACCAGCAGCACAATACCTCTCTGAACTAGCAGCACAAGACATCTCTGAGCCAGCAGCACAAGACATCTCTGAACCAGCAGCACTAGACATCCCTGAACCAGCAGCACAAGACATCTCTGAACCAGCAGCACAATACCTCTCTGAACTAGCAGCACAAGACATCTCTGAGCCAGCAGCACAATACCTCTCTGAACTAGCAGCACAAGACATCTCTGAACCAGCAGCACTAGACATCTCTGAGCCAGCAGCACCAGACATCTCTGTACCAGCAGCACAAGACATCTCTGAACAGCAGCACAAGACATCTCTGAACCAGCAGCACAAGACATCTCCAAACCAGCAGCACAAGACATCTATGAGCCAGCAGCACAAGACATCTCTGAACCAGCAGCACAAGACATCTCTGAGCCAGCAGCATAATACCTCACTGAACCAGCAGCACAAGACATCTCTGAACCAGCAGCAGAAGACATCTCTGAGCCAGCAGCACAAGACATCTCTGAACCAGCAGCACAAGACATCTCTGGGCCAGCAGCACAAGACATCTCTGGGCCAGCAGCACAAGACATCTCTGAACCAGCAGCACTAGACATCTACGAACCAGCAGCACAAGACATCTCTGAGCCAGCAGCACTAGACATCTCTGAGCCAGCAGCACAAGACATCTATGAACCAGCAGCACAAGGAATCTCAAAACGAGCAGCACAAGACATCTCTGAACCAGCAGCACAAGACACCTCTGAGCCAGCAGCACTAAACTTCTCTGAACCAGCAGCACAAGACTTCTCTGGGCCAGCAGCACTAGACATCTACGAACCAGCAGCACAAGACATCTACGAACCAGCAGCACTGGACTTCTCCGAGCAAGCAGCAGTAGACGTCTCTGAGACAGCAGCACAAGACATCTCTGAACCAGCAGCACAAGACATCCCTGAACCAGCAGCACAAGACATCTCCAAACCAGCAGCACAAGACATCTCTGAGCCAGCAGCACAAGACATCTCTGAGCCAGCAGCACAATACCTCTCTGAACTAGCAGCACAAGACATCTCTGAGCCAGCAGCACAATACCTCTCTGAACTAGCAGCACAAGACATCTCTGAGCCAGCAGCACAATACCTCTCTGAACCAGCAGCACTAGACATCCCTGAACCAGCAGCACAAGACATCTCTGAGCCAGCAGCATAAGACATCCCTGAACCAGAAGCACTAGACATCTCTGAACCAGCAGCACAAGACACCTCTGAGCCAGCAGCACTAAACTTCTCTGAGCCAGCAGCACAAGACTTCTCTGGGCCAGCAGCACAAGACATCTACGAACCAGCAGCAAAAGACATCTACGAACCAGCAGCACTAGACATCTCCAAACCAGCAGCACAAGACACCTCTGAGCCAGCAGCACAAGACATCTCTGAACCAGCAGCAAAAGACATCTCTGAACCAGCAGCACAATACCTCTCTGAACTAGCAGCACAAGACATCTCTGAGCCAGCAGCACAATACCTCTCTGAACTAGCAGCACAAGACATCTCTGAACCAGCAGCACAAGACATCTCTGAGCCAGCATCACCAGACATCTCTGTACCAGCAGCACAAGACATCTCTGAACAGCAGCACAAGACATCTCTGAACCAGCAGCACTAGACATCTCTGAGCCAGCAGCACCAGACATCTCTGTACCAGCAGCACAAGACATCTCTGAACCAGCAGCACAAGACATCTCTCAACAAGCAGCACAAGACATCTCTGAGCCAGCAGCACAAGACATCTCCAAACCAGCAGCACAAGACATCTATGAGCCAGCAGCACAAGACATCTCCGAGCCAGCAGCACAAGACATCTCCGAGCCAGCAGCACAAGACATCTCCAAACCAGCAGCACAAGACATCTCCAAACCAGCAGCACAAGACATCTCTGAACCAGCAGCACAAGACATCTCTGAACCAGCAGCACAAGACATCTCTGAACCAGCAGCACAAGACATCTCTGAACCAGCAGCACAAGACATCTCTGGGCCAGCAGCACAAGACATCTCTGGGCCAGCAGCACAAGACATCTCTGAACCAGCAGCACTAGACATCTACGAACCAGCAGCACTAGACATCCCTGAACCAGCAGCACAAGACATCTCTGAGCCAGCAGCACTAGACATCCCTGAACCAGCAGCACTAAACATCTCTGAACCAGCAGCACAAGACACCTCTGAGCCAGCAGCACTAAACTTCTCTGAGCCAGCAGCACAAGACTTCTCTGAACCAGCAGCACTAGACATCTACGAACCAGCAGCACTAGACATCTCCAAACCAGCAGCACTAGACTTCTCCGAGCCAGCAGCACAAGACATCTCTGAACCATCAGCACAAGGCAACAAGCAGCACAAGACATCTCTGAACCAGCAGCACTAGACATCTCTGAACCAGCAGCGAAAAACATCTCTGAACCAGCAGCACAAGACACCTCTGAGCCAGCAACACCAGACATTTCTCAGCCAGCAGCACAAGGAATCTCAAAACGAGCAGCACTAGACATCCCTGAACCAGCAGCACAAGACATCTCTGAGCCAGCAGCACTAGACATCCCTGAACCAGCAGCACAAGACATCTCTGAGCCTGCAGCACTAGACATCCCTGAACCAGCAGCACTAGACATCTCTGAACCAGCAGCACAAGACACCTCTGAGCCAGCAGCACAAGACATCTCAGAACGAGCAGCACAAGACACCTCTGAGCCAGTAGCACAAGACATCTCTGAACCACCAGCACAAGACATCTCTAAGCCAGCAGCACAATACCTCTCTGAACTAGCAGCACAAGACATCTCTGAGCCAGCAGCACAATACCTCTCTGAACCAGCAGCACTAGACATCCCTGAACCAGCAGCACAAGACATCTCTGAGCCAGCAGCACAATACCTCTACGAACCAGCAGCACAAGACGTCTCTGAACGAGCAGCACAATACCTCTCTGAACCAGCAGCACAAGACATCTCTGAGCCAGCAGCATAAGACATGCCTGAACCAGCAGCACTAGACATCTCTGAACCAGCAGCACAAGACACCTCTGAGCCAGCAGCACTAAACTTCTCTGAGCCAGCAGCACAAGACTTCTCTGGGCCAGCAGCACAAGACATCTACGAACCAGCAGCACAAGACATCTACGAACCAGCAGCACTAGACATCTCCAAACCAGCAGCACTAGACTTCTCCGAGCAAGCAGCAGTAGACATCTCTGAACCAGCAGCACAAGACATCTCTGATCCAGCAGCATTAGACATCTCTAAATCATCCAGCAGCACTAGACATCTCTGAACCAGCTGCACAAGACACCTCTGAGCCAGCAGCAAAAGACATCTCTGAACCAGCAGCACAAGACATCTCTGAACCAGCAGCACAATACATCTCTGAACCAGCAGCACTAAACTTCTCTGAGCCAGCAGCACAAGACTTCTCTGGGCCAGCAGCACTAGACATCTCCAAACCAGCAGCACTAGACTTCTCCGAGCAAGCAGCAGTAGACGTCTCTGAGACAGCAGCACAAGACAGCTCTGAGCCAGTAGCACAAGACATCTCCGAGCCAGCAGCACTAGACATCTACGAACCAGCAGTACTAGACATCTCCAAACCAGCAGCACAAGACATCTCTGAGCCAGCAGCACAATACCTCTCTGAACTAGCAGCACAAGACATCTCTGAGCCAGCAGCACAAGACATCTCGGAGCCAGCAGCACCAGACATCTCTGTACCAGCAGCACAAGACATCTATGAACCAGCAGCACGAGACATCTCTGAACCAGCAGCACAAGACATCTCTGAGCCAGCAGCACAAGACATCTGAGCCAGCAGCACAAGACATCTCTGATCCAGCAGCATTAGACATCTCTAAATCATCCAGCAGCACTAGACATCTCTGAACCAGCAGCACAAGACATCTCTGAACCAGCAGCACAAGACATCTCTGAACCAGCAGCAAAAGACATCTCTGAACCAGCAGCACAATACCTCTCTGAACTAGCAGCACAAGACATCTCTGAGCCAGCAGCACAATACCTCTCTGAACTAGCAGCACAAGACATCTCTGAACCAGCAGCACAAGACATCTCTGAGCCAGCAGCACCAGACATCTCAGTACAAGCAGCACAAGACATCTCGGAACAGCAGCACAAGACATCTCTGAACCAGCAGCACTAGACATCTCTGAGCCAGCAGCACCAGACATCTCTGTACCAGCAGCACAAGACATCTCTGAACAGCAGCACAAGACCTCTCTGAGCCAGCAGCACAAGACATCTCCAAACCAGCAGCACAAGACATCTATGAGCCAGCAGCACAAGACATCTATGAACCAGCAGCACAAGACATCTCTGAACCAGCAGCACAAGACATCTCTGAGCCAGAAGTAGAAGGCATCTCTGAACCAGCAGCACAAGACATCTCTGAGCCAGCAGCACAAGACATCTCTGAACCAGCAGCACAAGACATCTCTGAACCAGCAGCACAAGACATCTCTGAACCAGCAGCACAAGACATCTCTGAGCCAGCAGCACAAGACACCTCTGAGCCAGCAGCACAAGACACCTGTGAACAGCAGCACAAGACATCTCTGAACCAGCAGCGCAAAACATCTCTGAGCCAGCAACACAAGACACCTGTGAACAGCAGCACAAGACATCTCTGAGCCAGCAGCGCAAAACATCTCTGAACCAGCAGCACAAGACACCTCTGAGCCAGCAGCGCAAAACATCTCTGAGCCAGCAACACCAGACATTTCTCAGCCAGCAGCACAAGGAATCTCAAAAGCAGCAGCACTAGACATCTACGAACCAGCAGCAATAGACATCCCTGAACCAGCAGCACTAGACATCTCTGAACCAGCAGCACTAGACATCTCTGAGCCAGCAGCACAAGACACCTGTGAACAGCAGCACAAGACATCTCTGAGCCAGCAGCGCAAAACATCTCTGAGCCAGCAACACCAGACATTTCTCAGCCAGCAGCACAAGGAATCTCAAAAGCAGCAGCACTAGACATCTCTGAACCAGCAGCAATAGACATCTCTGAACCAGCAGCACAAGACATCTCTGCACCAGCAGCACAAGACACCTCTGAGCCAGCAGCACAAGACATCTCAGAACGAGCAGCCCAAGACATCTCTGAGACAGCAGCACAAGACACCTGTGAACAGCAGCACAAGACATCTCTGAGCCAGCAGCGCAAAACATCTCTGAGCCAGCAACACCAGACATTTCTCAGCCAGCAGCACAAGGAATCTCAAAAGCAGCAGCACTAGACATCTCTGAACCAGCAGCAATAGACATCTCTGAACCAGCAGCACAAGACATCTCTGCACCAGCAGCACAAGACACCTCTGAGCCAGCAGCACAAGACATCTCAGAACGAGCAGCCCAAGACATCTCTGAGACAGCAGCACTCCACCCTCATAACGTATGACGCCACCACCCTCCTAGCCCTTAACCCCGGACGCACACCACAATGCTACGAAGCTGCCCCTTCACCTGCCACTCCTGCAAATTTACCAGCATCAAGTCCCAAACCAAATCCACGACCTCCAAACACAGCTCCGACTCTAACCACCTGAAATGCATTCTGCTAAACACCCCCTCGATCCACAAACATGCCACAGAACTCTGGGACCTACTCGACACTGCGTCACCGGACATCGCCTTCCTTACAGAAACCTGGATGAACGCATCATCAGCACCCGACATCGCCATTGCCATCCCAGACGCGTACAAAATCATCCGAAAAGACCGTACCAACCAAACAGGAGGCGGCATCGCCATCGTTCATAAAAACACCATCAGAATGACGACCAGCTTCGACGACTACCTCGCAACCGCCGAACACCTCCACTTCCAGATCCACACCGACCCCAGAACCACACTTAGAGGCACCCTCATCTACAGACCACCAGGAACCCGTAAACAATTCTGCGAAGACATCACTGACTTCATCAGCCCACACGCCCTCCCCTCCGAGAACTACATTCTACTGGGAGACTTCAACTTCCACCTGGAAAAGAAAAACGACCACAACACCACCACCCTTCTAGACAACATGGCCAATCTCGGACTCAAACAACTTGTTAACACCCCCACCCACTTAGCCGGACACACGCTCGACCCTATCTTCACCTCCAGCAAACACATCTCCTTCGATCACACCACAGCTCTGCATTGGACGGACCACAGCTGCGTTCACTTCAACTACAAAACTACCACGATTCACAACCCCCCACTACCTATTCCTCGAAGAAACTGGAACAAAATCACCACCGACCAACTCATCACATCGCTCAACCAAAACCCTCCAGCCCTCTCATCAGACCCAAACGAAGCTGCCACCAAACTCAAACAATGGATCACTCACAGCGCTGACGAATTAGCACCCCTAAGAAACCACCAGATCACACAAGATAGCAAAAAGGCCCCCTGGTTCAACGATGACCTTAAGAACTCCAAGAAACTATGCCTTACTCTAGAAAAAACATGGAGAAAAAACCCAACCACTGACAACCTGACCACCTTCAAGAACGCCACCCGCAAACACCACCAATTGATCCGCGCCACCAAGAAATCAGCACTCAAGAATCGACTAAACAACAACGCCCAAAACAGCAAGGAACTATTCAACATCGTCAAAGAATTTACCAACCCCACCGCAGCCTCAAACGACATTACTCCCTCCCAAGACCTCTGCGACTCATTATCCTCTTTCTTCTACAACAAAATCGCCGACATACATAACAGCTTTAAGAACACCTCGAAAGATCAGCCCACCCCACCCACCTCCAAAACCAAACCGATATCTAACAACCTTAACGCCTGGAACCCAATCACCACTGAAGACACCATCCGCCTGATGAACTCCATCCACTCAGGATCGCCAACCGACCCCTGTCCCCACCACATCTTCAACAAAGCAGACTCCATCATCGCACCCCATCTCCGCGATGTCATCAACTGTTCCTTCAACTCCGCCACCTTCCCAGAAAGCTGGAAACATGCCGAACTCAGCGCCCTTCTGAAGAAGCCCACAGCTGACCCCTCTGAACTTAAGAACTACCGCCCCATCTCCCTCCTCCCATTCCCGGCCAAAGTCATTGAGAAAGCCGTCAATAGCCAGCTCGCCGCCTTCCTTGAATCCAACAACTCCCTCGACCCCTCACAGTCCGGCTTTCGAGACAAACACAGCACCGAAACCGCCCTCATTGCAGCGACAGATGACATCCGAATGCTACTGGACAACGGAGAAGCAGCTGCCCTCATCCTACTCGACCTCTCCGCCGCCTTCGAAACAGTCTGTCATAGCACCCTCATACAACGCCTCAGCGACGTCGGATTAAAAGGAAAAGCATTGGATTGGATCATCTCGTTCCTCGCCGGGAGAACCCAGAGAGTCCGACTCCCCCCTTTCAAATCAGAAGCCACCGAAGTCATCTGCGGAGTCCCACAAGGATCATCACTTAGTCCCACCCTCTTCAACGTGTACATGAGTCCCCTCGCATCCATCGTGCGACAACACAACCTCAACATCATCTCCTACGCTGACGACACCCAGCTGATCCTTTCCCTTACCAAAGACCCTAACACCGCCAAAACCAATCTTCATGAAGGCATGAAAGAAGTAGCCGAATGGATGAAAAACAGCCGCCTAAAACTTAACTCAGACAAAACGGAAGTTCTCATCCTAGGATCTTCACCCTCTGCATGGGACGACTCTTGGTGGCCATCGGCCCTAAGCACAGCACCCATACCCACAGACCACGCACGCAACCTGGGCTTCATCCTAGACTCCTCCCTCTCGATGACCAGACAAGTTAACGCCGTCTCATCCTCTTGCTTCAACGTACTCCGTATGCTCAAAAAAATCTTCTGTTGGATCCCCACCGAAACAAGAAAGACTGTCACCCACGCACTGGTCACCAGCCGACTGGACTATGGAAACACCCTCTACGCCGGAACAACAGCCAAATTACAGAGAAAACTCCAACGGATCCAGAATGCATCGGCCAGACTCATATTGGACATCCCTCGCCAAGCTCACATTACCGGCCACCTGAAAGACCTCCACTGGCTTCCCGTCAACAAGAGAATAACGTTCCGTCTCCTCACCCACGCACACAAGGCCCTCTACAAACTAGGACCCGAATGCCTCAACACACGACTGTCCATCTACACACCCACCCGCCAACTAAGATCCTCCAACCAAGCGCTCGCCGCAGTTCCGCGCATCCACAGATCCACCATGGGAGGAAGATCCTTTTCCTACCTGGCGGCCAAGACCTGGAACTCTCTCCCCACTCACCTCCGCCTCACACAGAACCACATTTCCTTCAGAAAGGAACTTAAAACCTGGCTATTCGATAAATAATGCTCCCCCTCCCACAAGCGCCTTGAGACCCTATGGGTGAGTAGTGCGCTATACAAATCTCTGAACTTGAACTTGAACTTGAACTTCTCTGAGCCAGCAGCACAAGACTTCTCTGAACCAGCAGCACTAGACTTCTCTGAACCAGCAGCACTAGACATCTACGAACCAGCAGCACAAGACATCTACGAACCAGCAGCACTAGACTTCTCCAAACCAGCAGCACTAGACTTCTCAGAGCAAGCAGCACAAGACAACTCTGAGCCAGAAGTAGAAGACATCTCTGAACCAGCAGCACAAGACATCTACGAACCAGCAGCACTGGACTTCTCCGAGCAAGCAGCAGTAGACGTCTCTGAGACAGCAGCACAAGACAGCTCTGAGCCAGTAGCACAAGACATCTCTGAACCAGCAGCACAAGACATCTACGAACCAGCAGCACAAGACATCTCTGAACCAGCAGCACAAGACATCTCCAAACCAGCAGCACAAGACATCTCTGAGCCAGCAGCACTAGACATCTCTGAACCAGCAGCACTACACATCTCTCAACAAGCAGCACAAGACATTTCTAAGCCAGCAGCACAATACCTCTCTGAACCAGCAGCAATAGACACCTCTGAACAGCAGCACTAGACATCTCCAAACCAGCAGCACTAGACTTCTCCGAGCAAGCAGCACTAGACACATCTGAACCAGCAGCACAAGACATCTCCGAGCCAGTAGCACAAGACATCTCTGAACGAGCAGCACCAGACATCTCTGAACCAGCAGCACAAGACACCTCTGAGCCAGCAGTACTAAACTTCTCTGAGCCAGCAGCACAAGACATCTCTGAGCCAGCAGCACAAGACATCTCTGAGCCAGCAGCACAAGACATCTACGAACCAGCAGCAGTAGATATCGCCAAACCAGCAGCACTAGACTTCTCCGAGCAAGCAGCAGTAGACTTCTCCGAGCAAGCAGCACAAGACATCTGTGAACCAGCAGCACAAGACATCTCCAAACCAGCAGCACAAGACATCTCTGAGCCAGCAGCACTAGACATCTCTGAACCAGCAGCACTACACATCTCTCAACAAGCAGCACAATACCTCTCTGAACCAGCAGCAATAGACACCTCTGAACAGCAGCACTAGACATCTCCAAACCAGCAGCACTAGACTTCTCCGAGCAAGCAGCACTAGACACATCTGAACCAGCAGCACAAGACATCTCCGAGCCAGTAGCACAAGACATCTCTGAACGAGCAGCACCAGACATCTCTGAACCAGCAGCACAAGACACCTCTGAGCCAGCAGTACTAAACTTCTCTGAGCCAGCAGCACAAGACATCTCTGAGCCAGCAGCACAAGACATCTCTGAGCCAGCAGCACAAGACATCTCTGAGCCAGCAGCACAAGACATCTACGAACCAGCAGCAGTAGACATCTCCAAACCAGCAGCACTAAACTTCTCCGAGCAAGCAGCAGTAGACTTCTCCGAACAAGCAGCACAAGACATCTCCGAGCCAGCAGCACAGGGCTTCTCTGAACAAGCAGCACAAGACACCTCTGAGCCAGCAACACCAGACATTTCTCAGCCAGCAGCACAAGACATATCTGAACCAGCAGCACAAGACATCTCTGAACCAGCAGCACAAGGAATCTCAAAACGAGCAGCACAAGACATCTCTGAGCCAGCAGCACAAGCCACCTCTGAGCCAGCAGCACAAGACATCTCTGAACCAGCAGCACAAGACATCTCTGAACCAGCAGCACAAGACATCTCTGAACCAGCAGCATTAGACAACTCTCAGCCAGCAGCACAAGACATCTCTGAACAGCAGCACAAGACATCTGTGAACAGCAGCACAAGACACCTCTGAGCCAGCAACACCAGACATTGCTCAGTCTGCAGCACAAGGAATCTCAAAACGAGCAGCACAAGACATGTCTAAGCCAGCAGCACAAGACACCTCTGAGCCAGCAACACCAGACATTGCTCAGTCTGCAGCACAAGGAATCTCAAAACGAGCAGCACAAGACATGTCTAAGCCAGCAGCACAGGGCATCTCAGGACGAGCAGCACAAGACATCTCTGAACCAGCAGCACAAGACATCTCTGAACCAGCAGCACAAGACACCTCTGAACCAGCAGCACAAGACATCTCTGAACCAGCAGCACAAGACATCTCTGAACCAGCAGCACAAGACATCTCTGAACCAGCAGCACAAGACATCTCTGAACCAGCAGCACAAGACATCTCTGAACCAGCAGCACAAGACATCTCTAAACCAGCAGAACTAGACATCTCCGAATCAGCAGCACTAGACATCTCCGAATCAGCAGCACTAGACATCTCCGAATCAGCAGCACTAGACATCTCCGAATCAGCAGCACTAGACATCTCCGAATCAGCAGCACTAGACATCTCCGAATCAGCAGCACTAGACATCTCGGAACCAGCAGCACAAGACATCTCGGAACCAGCAGCACAAGACATCTCGGAACCAGCAGCACAAGACATCTCTGAACCAGCAGCACAAGACATCTCGGAACCAGCAGCACAAAACACCTCTGAACCAGCAGCACAAGACACCTCTGAACCAGCAGCACAAGACACCTCTGAACCAGCAGCACAAGACATCTCGGAACCAGCAGCACAAGACACCTCTGAACCAGCAGCGCAAGACATCTCTGAACCAGCAGCACAAGACATCTCTGAACCAGCAGCACAAGGAATCTCAAAACGAGCAGCACAAGACATCTCTGAGCCAGCAGCACAAGCCACCTCTGAGCCAGCAGCACAAGACATCTCTGAACCAGCAGCACAAGACATCTCTGAACCAGCAGCACAAGACATCTCTGAACCAGCAGCATTAGACAACTCTCAGCCAGCAGCACAAGACATCTCTGAACAGCAGCACAAGACATCTGTGAACAGCAGCACAAGACTTCTCTGAACCAGCAGCACAAGGCAACGAGCAGCACAAGACATCTCTGAACCAGCAGCACAAGACACCTCTGAGCCAGCAACACCAGACATTGCTCAGCCTGCAGCACAAGGAATCTCAAATCGAGCAGCACAAGACATGTCTAAGCCAGCAGCACAGGGCATCTCAGGACGAGCAGCACAAGACATCTCTGAACCAGCAGCACATGACATCTCTGAACCAGCAGCACAAGACACCTCTGAACCAGCAGCACAAGACATCTCTGAACCAGCAGCACAAGACATCTCTGAACCAGCAGCACAAGACATCTCTGAACCAGCAGCACAAGACATCTCTGAACCAGCAGCACAAGACATCTCGGAACCAGCAGCACAAGACATCTCTAAACCAGCAGAACTAGACATCTCCGAATCAGCAGTGTTAGACCTGGCATCATTGGCATGAGTCTCTCCTCCATTTTTTCTGTTTGCCTCTTCTGTTTACGATGTTTTTGCTGGTATATGCTTTGGGCACTGTGCCACTGCTGATCAGTGCCACAGTGCAAGTGCTCCCTATGTGAAATTGCTGTATTGATTGACTTCCATGTTTGGCTTATTTGGTTTACTGTCAGTCCCTAGTAGAGTGCACCAGGAGTGCCAGGGCTTGTAAATACAAATGCTGCTAGTGGGCTTGCAGCACATGTTGTGCCACCCACAAGAGCGGCCTAGTAAAAGTATGTCTGAAGGTCTGCCATTGCCAGACCACGTGCAGTCTGACTGTCACGAGGACTGCGCAAGTGCACCTACTTGCCAGTCCCTAAACCTTCCCTTAACTTCATGTTAGTCACCCCTATGGTAGGCCCACGGGCAGGGTGCATTGTAAGCATAAGGTAGGACAAGCCTGACAAGGTTGGCATGTCCTAATAGTGAATTACATCCATAGTCGTTTTTCACTATTGTAAGGTAGCCTGCTCTCCATCAGTTAGAATGGGCTGCCAGGATTATTAATGTTATAATCCTAGCGGGCTCGGGGAGCATGGTGCAATGTCGAGTTTGGTATCCCTGAACTCAGGGTTTAATAACGCATCCGTTTGTGTGGATGGTTTTTGGACTCTGTGTTTGAAAATAGCACTTTTAGAAAGTAGCTATTTTCTTGTCTAACTGTCTACCGGTCTCTGCTGGTTCTGGTGTGTGTGTGACAGGAGCTGGGTGGCTCCAGAGAGTCTGAATGAGTCAGTGTGGGATGAGTGGGGCAATTGCATTGAGAGTAGGGGAGAGTAGCTCTTGATAGCCTGCCCTGCCTGATACAATGTTGGCTCCGCCCCCCTGCCAGGCGACTGATGACTCTGTGCTTGCCTGGGACTTTCCTGGCCCGCCTCCTGCCGGGCAGCTGATGGCCCTGCCCCTGCCAGTGACAATGCTGGCTCCGCTCCTGCTGAGCGGCTGAGGACTCTGCCCTGCCCAGTGAATAGGCCAGGTGCTCTGGCCTGGCAACACCCACAACAAACCCAGGATGGGGGGAAATTCCCCAGCATGGACAAAGGGATCAAAGCCAAAAAGGGGTATAAGAGAAGGACCCCTGAACCAAGAATTTAGATCACTTCTGACAAGGAAACCTGAACCAAGGACAAGAAGCCTGCTGATCTAAGGACTGCCTACCCCTTCTGCCAGAGTGCTGTTTGTTGGGGGAATCCTGCATTGCTTCTTTATTTTTGCCAAGGAACCAGGAGAGAGGAACTTTGTGTGTACTCTCACTCTTTGCTGAGAAAATCTCCAAGGGCTGGAAGAGTGCCAGTCTCCTGTTGAAGTCACAGGGCTAAAGGACTTCATCTGTTAAAGTGCTATTTGCTGGAGTTTGTGAATCCAGCACCTCTGAAAGAATCCAGCAATCTCGACGCCGACGGACGCCGCCGAATCCAGCTCGACATCGTGAGTAACGGCTCCAGTGTCCCGCTTCCTCGACGCCGGCCGCCGGGCCCGATCGACGCCAGCAGCAACGCCAGTGAGTAGTGAGTTCGGCTCCAGCTCCAAGTGACCCCGTGTCTGCACCGCCGCTGATCGCATCGACTTCGAGCCCTCTCGACGCCGTGAGCGCTGCTCACTCTTGCAACATCGACATCGACGACGCCGTATCCTGCTTCATCCCGTGAGCGCTGCTCCCGCCTGACTTCGGTCGACGCCGCTGCAGATCGCCCCGACTCCGAGGCCCGATCGACGCCGAAGACGCGACGCCGGACATCTCGACGCCGCTGATCATCGAGTGCTTCACTTTTTCCAAGGTACTGTGTTGTTGGGGTCTGTGCGACTCCGGGCTCGACGTAGCGCTCCTCGCGGTCGACGCCGAACCTTTGGATTAACTTTGCCTCGACGTCGTGTGACTCCCGTGTGGGTTACATTGTTGCCAAGAACTGTGTTTTAGAGAAGAAGAGTTGCTTTTGATACTAAAGACTTTTGTGCTAAGAAGAAACCGTGCTTGAACTATTATTTTTCCTTCCAAGAGTATTTATTAAGATTGTGGTATATTTTTGTCGTTATTTGGTCTTGTGCTAAGCCTTATATAAAAATCCTTATTTTTATAATACTACTGTGTCGT
Organism: Lissotriton helveticus; assembly: GCF_964261635.1. NCBI lineage: Eukaryota > Metazoa > Chordata > Amphibia > Caudata > Salamandridae > Lissotriton > Lissotriton helveticus. Next base: position 11,774,298 of record NC_136067.1, on the reverse strand, counting down.
GTCCATTTGTAGTGTATTCACTTTATTACTGTATGTGGTCATAAATGCTTAACGCACTGCCTCTGAGATAAGCCTGTCTGCTTTGCCGAGCTACCAAGGGGGTGAGCAGGGGTTATCTAAGTGTGTGATCTCCTTGCCCTGACTAGAAAAGGTGTGTCCCTATTTGTCAGAAGTGTATACCTCTGCCAACTAGAGACCGCCGCTTCTAACATTGGTGGGTCAGCGGTGGGATTTTGAACTTTGCATTTATGACCCATGTGCAGTGATTAGTGTGCGCTACATAGTGAAAGCAGACCATAGCGCAGCCACAATCTGTTTTGGTTGGATATTCTATTTTTGTTCTCCGCTTTTCCTGAAGCTTGATTTTTGAAACTGCCAGTTTTGACCATGAGTGACGCCGGAGTCACTCCCCTTGTTGTTGTTGAGGAGGAATTTGATAGGAGTAAGATAAGTGATTATTCCTTAAGGGAGCTGAAATCCCTTTGCAAGCAGTTTAAAGTTCCTACCACAGGCTGCAAAAACAAACCAGAATTTCGCAAAGCATTGGAAGCCTGGTTAGAGGCCAGGAATCCCTCTGCCCCGGCGGTGGGACCGACAGAGGAAGAGGAGGAGGAAGTGCCCGTGACTGGGCCTGTATCCCCTCCTGGCAGCAGTGTTTCCTCCAAAGGTCTTTCCCCTGAAGAAAGAGAAGAAAGGGCGAAGGAGCGAGCCTACAACGTGGAAATGGCAAAACTTAAGATAAATGGGCAGTTGGAGATAGAGAATGCAAGAGGCAGGAGAGAAGCTGATTTGGAGATCAAAAGATTAGAGTTTGAAAGAGAGAAGTTAGCTTTTGAGCGTGAGAAAATGGTGAGGGACATGGAGCTCAAAGCTAAGGAGTTAGAATTGAATCCCTCTGGTGGCAGCGTCCCATCTGTGCCTGCAGAAAGTAGGTTTTATTTTCCCAAAGATGTGATCAAAGATTTTCAGAAGAATGAGGATATTGGTCAGTGGTTTAAAGCATATGAGTTAGCATTGTTGGCCCACCGGGTCCCTGAGAAGGATTGGGGAGCGGGGTTGTGGGGTCGCTTTGTGAATGAGGGAAGAGATACCCTGTTAGACATGCCTGTTGAGAATAGGACGTCTTATGCTCATATGAAAGATGCTTTAATGTTAAGGTATGGCCTAACCCCAGAAAAGTACAGACAGGCCTTTAGAGAATGTAAGAAGTTGCCTGGTACCACGTGGGTGGAGTATGTGTCATATTTTTGCAGAGCCATGGATGGTTGGGTAAAGGGCAGCAAAGTGGAAAGTTATGATGCTCTTTATGATTTGTTTGCTTGGGAGCACTTGTCTAATAACTGTTTTCCAGAGCTGCGCCAGCACCTTATTGATAGCAAGATATCTAACCCTAGAAAACTTGCTGAAGAGGCGGACCGCTGGGTCAGTACCAGGGTCCACAAGGGTCCAGTGGGAGACTCAGCCAAAGGTGGGCAGGGTCCCCAGCAGAAGAGTGGGGGGGACAAGGGTAAACAGAAGGAGTCCCAGAAAGGGCCCCAAAGTAATCCCCAAGGGAACCAAGGGAAAGGTTCCCAGCCTCCCCCTGTGAAGAAATCAGAGGCCCCGCCAGGTAAACCTGGTCATAGGGGCCCCCTGACCTGCTTCGTTTGTAAGCAAGTAGGACACCGTTTTTATGACCCTCAGTGTCCCTTGAAGAAGTCTGGTGCACTACCCAGTGCACCACCCCGTCAGTTGGCTAGTGTAGCTCTGGGAGGGGAGGAGATGGTTGCCCATGGTGGGGAGGGTCCCGCGGAGATGTCCCTGGTCTCTCTAGGAGACATGGAATTGGTCCCTCCACCCCCTCTGCCTAGTAACACTAAGAAATATAGGCAGTGGGTGACCATTAATGGCCATAGAGTGGAAGCTCTCAGAGACACCGGAGCGAGTGTGACAGCTGTCAAGTGTCACTTGGTGTCCAGAGAGCAGGTTGTTCCCCACGCATTCTACCCTGTGATAGCTGCTGACAACTCCCAGAGAGAGTGTGAGGTAGCTCAAGTTTCCTTTGAATGGGGGGGAGTTTCGGGTACTCTTCAGGTTGCTGTGAGGCCCGCCATGCCTGTTGATTGTCTCCTGGGCAATGATTTAGAAGACTCCCCTTGGGCTAAGGTGGAGAGGGAGACACATTTGAAAATGTTGGGTGTGCCAGAGTGGGTGTGTGCAACCACTCGATCCATGACAGCAAGTAAGGGTGTTGATGGGGTTCTGGAGCCTGAGAGTATGGCCCAGGACCCAGCTGTGAAGAGAAGAGGCAGGGGGCGCGGGAAACCGTCCCCCGTAGTTCCCGTGGTCCAGGAGGAGGCAGACCTCGAGGGGGATGCCCTGGAACCCACAGGTGAACAAGTTGCCGAACTGGGAGACCTGCCCGAGCTGACCCATTGGCAGCAGGATGGTGGTCCCTCCAGGGAGGAATTCTGTGCAGAACAGAAAGTGTGCCCTTCTCTTGTGGGTATGAGGCAGCAGGCCTCAGCCCAAACCTCAGGTGATCAGTCAGGGTCACATTTTGTGTACTGGGAGAACGACCTCCTGTATAGCGAGCCTAAGGCTGCTGAGCCTGGGTCAGCCCGTGTGCTGGTGGTACCCCAGCGCTTCAGAGCCTTCCTACTGGGTTTGGCTCATGACGTTCCTTTAGCTGGACATCTGGGGCAGGACAAGACCTATGACAGGCTTGTCACCCATTTCTATTGGCCTCAGATGCGAAGGGACACAGATGTCCATTGCAAGACCTGTCAGACTTGCCAGGCAAGTGGGAAAAGCGGGCGGAAGCAGAAGGCTCCCCTCCAACCTTTTCCCGTGGTCAGTACCCCCTTTGACCGGGTGGGGATTGACATTGTTGGGCCACTGGACCCCAAGACAGCCCTGGGCAACAGGTTCATCCTGGTCTTGGTGGACCATGCCACACGGTACCCGGAAGCCATCCCTCTCAGAACAGTGACTGCCCCCGTGGTGGGACGGGCACTAATGGGTGTTTTCTCCCGAATGGGGTTCCCCAGAGAGGTGGTGTCAGACCGGGGCACCAACTTCATTTCCAACTATATGAAGTCTCTGTGGAAGGAGTGTGGGGTAACTTATAAGTTCACCACTCCTTACCACCCTCAAGGTAATGGGTTGGTTGAAAGATTCAACCGTACCCTTAAAGGCATGATCATGGGTCTTGAAGAACCAATGAGGCGTAAATGGGACGTCCTCTTGCCATGCCTGTTGTTTGCTTACCGTGAGGTGCCACAGAAGTCTCTAGGGTTCAGCCCCTTTGAGCTTTTGTATGGTCACCCGGTAAGAGGACCTTTAAGTCTGGTCAGAGAAGGCTGGGAGCAATCTCCCAGGAAACCTCCCCAGGATGTATACAGTTACATGCTGGCCTTTAGGAACCAGACTAGGCGCTTCAGGGATCTTGCTCAGGCAAATCTGGAGGCCAGCCAGGAGGAGATGAAGCGGTGGTACGACCAGAGGGCCACTCTGGTAGAGCTTCAGCCTGGACAGAAAGTTTGGGTCATGTCCCCTGTGGAACCTTGTGCGCTCAAGGACAGGTGGACTGGACCATTCGAGGTTGTGGAGAAGAAGAGCGATGTCACCTACCTGGTGGATTTAAAGTCTCCCAGGAACCCCTTGCGGGTCCTGCATGTCAACCGATTGAAGCCCCACTTAGAAAGGTCCGAAGTGGGCATGCTCCTAGCTACAGATGCTGGAATGGAGGAGGAGAGTGAGCCTCTTCCTGACCTCCTGTATGCAAAAGAGCAAGATGGGTCAGTGGATGGTGTTGTCCTCTCTGACACACTGACCCCTGAACAGCAGCAGGATTGTCGCCATTTGTTGGGGCAATTCCCTGATCTGTTCTCCTTGATTCCTGGTGTTACTCAGTGGTGTGTCCATGATGTAGACACCGGGGACAGCACTCCTGTCAAGCACAAGGCTTACAGAGTGACTGACAAGGTCAGAGCATACATCAAGGAGGAGGTCTCCAAGATGTTTGCCCTAGGGGTGGTTGAGTCCTCTAGCAGTCCTTGGGCCAGCCCCGTGGTCTTGGTTCCAAAGGCTGCAGCGCCTGGTGCTTCACCGGAACTTCGGTTCTGTGTGGATTACCGAGGACTCAATTCAGTCACCAAGACTGACGCGCACCCCATCCCCAGAGCTGATGAGCTCATCGATCGGTTAGGGGCTGCCCAGTACCTTAGTACGTTTGATCTAACGTCTGGGTACTGGCAGATCGCCTTGACCGATGGGGCAAAAGAGAGGTCAGCATTCTCCACACCAGATGGGCACTACCAGTTCCGGGTTATGCCCTTTGGGATGAAGAATGCCCCTGCCACCTTCCAGAGGTTGGTCAACCAGGTCTTGGCTGGGCTGGAGGATTTCAGTGCTGCCTACCTGGACGACATCGCAGTGTTCAGCACCAGCTGGGAAGAACACTTGTGCCACCTCCAGGAAGTGTTGTTGGCCCTGCGCAGAGCAGGCCTCACAATCAAGGCCAGTAAGTGCCAGATTGGGCAGGGTTCAGTGGTGTACTTGGGGCACCAAGTAGGGAGCGGCAAGGTGGCCCCCCTGCAACCCAAGATTGATACCATCCTGGCATGGGCACCGCCCAAAACCCAGACTCAGGTGAGAGCCTTCCTGGGTCTCACGGGTTACTACAGGAGGTTTGTCAAGGATTATGGTAACATTGTGCACCCCTTGACTTCGCTGACTTCCAGGAAGCAGCCACGACTTGTGAACTGGACTGACGCCTGTCAGACGGCCTTTGACACCCTGAAAACTGCAATGTGCACAGCACCCATACTCCAGGCACCCGACTTTTCGAAAGAATTTGTTGTCCAGACGGACGCTTCAGAGCATGGCGTGGGGGCTGTTCTAGCTCAGGTGAATGAAGAGGGCCGAGACTTACCTGTAGCCTTCATCAGCAGGAGGTTACTCCCCAGGGAACAGAGATGGAGTGCGATAGAAAGAGAAGCATTTGCTGTGGTCTGGGCACTGAAAAAGCTGAGACCCTACCTGTTTGGGACTCACTTCCGGGTGCAGACAGACCACAGGCCCCTCAGATGGTTGATGCAGATGAGGGGTGAGAATCCAAAGCTGTTGAGGTGGTCCATTTCCCTACAGGGGATGGACTTCACGGTGGAACACCGCCCTGGCACAGATCACGCCAATGCTGATGGTCTGTCCAGATTTTTCCGCCTTAGTGATGAGGACTCCCTAGGGTAAGGGTAGTTCTCCCCACATTTCAGCTGGAGGGGACACGTGTTAGACCTGGCATCATTGGCATGAGTCTCTCCTCCATTTTTTCTGTTTGCCTCTTCTGTTTACGATGTTTTTGCTGGTATATGCTTTGGGCACTGTGCCACTGCTGATCAGTGCCACAGTGCAAGTGCTCCCTATGTGAAATTGCTGTATTGATTGACTTCCATGTTTGGCTTATTTGGTTTACTGTCAGTCCCTAGTAGAGTGCACCAGGAGTGCCAGGGCTTGTAAATACAAATGCTGCTAGTGGGCTTGCAGCACATGTTGTGCCACCCACAAGAGCGGCCTAGTAAAAGTATGTCTGAAGGTCTGCCATTGCCAGACCACGTGCAGTCTGACTGTCACGAGGACTGCGCAAGTGCACCTACTTGCCAGTCCCTAAACCTTCCCTTAACTTCATGTTAGTCACCCCTATGGTAGGCCCACGGGCAGGGTGCATTGTAAGCATAAGGTAGGACAAGCCTGACAAGGTTGGCATGTCCTAATAGTGAATTACAGCCATAGTCGTTTTTCACTATAGTAAGGTAGCCTGCTCTCCATCAGTTAGAATGGGCTGCCAGGATTATTAATGTTATAATCCTAGCGGGCTCGGGGAGCATGGTGCAATGTCGAGTTTGGTATCCCTGAACTCAGGGTTTAATAACGCATCCGTTTGTGTGGATGGTTTTTGGACTCTGTGTTTGAAAATAGCACTTTTAGAAAGTAGCTATTTTCTTGTCTAACTGTCTACCGGTCTCTGCTGGTTCTGGTGTGTGTGTGACAGGAGCTGGGTGGCTCCAGAGAGTCTGAATGAGTCAGTGTGGGATGAGTGGGGCAATTGCATTGAGAGTAGGGGAGAGTAGCTCTTGATAGCCTGCCCTGCCTGATACAATGTTGGCTCCGCCCCCCTGCCAGGCGACTGATGACTCTGTGCTTGCCTGGGACTTTCCTGGCCCGCCTCCTGCCGGGCAGCTGATGGCCCTGCCCCTGCCAGTGACAATGCTGGCTCCGCTCCTGCTGAGCGGCTGAGGACTCTGCCCTGCCCAGTGAATAGGCCAGGTGCTCTGGCCTGGCAACACCCACAACAAACCCAGGATGGGGGGAAATTCCCCAGCATGGACAAAGGGATCAAAGCCAAAAAGGGGTATAAGAGAAGGACCCCTGAACCAAGAATTTAGATCACTTCTGACAAGGAAACCTGAACCAAGGACAAGAAGCCTGCTGATCTAAGGACTGCCTACCCCTTCTGCCAGAGTGCTGTTTGTTGGGGGAATCCTGCATTGCTTCTTTATTTTTGCCAAGGAACCAGGAGAGAGGAACTTTGTGTGTACTCTCACTCTTTGCTGAGAAAATCTCCAAGGGCTGGAAGAGTGCCAGTCTCCTGTTGAAGTCACAGGGCTAAAGGACTTCATCTGTTAAAGTGCTATTTGCTGGAGTTTGTGAATCCAGCACCTCTGAAAGAATCCAGCAATCTCGACGCCGACGGACGCCGCCGAATCCAGCTCGACATCGTGAGTAACGGCTCCAGTGTCCCGCTTCCTCGACGCCGGCCGCCGGGCCCGATCGACGCCAGCAGCAACGCCAGTGAGTAGTGAGTTCGGCTCCAGCTCCAAGTGACCCCGTGTCTGCACCGCCGCTGATCGCATCGACTTCGAGCCCTCTCGACGCCGTGAGCGCTGCTCACTCTTGCAACATCGACATCGACGACGCCGTATCCTGCTTCATCCCGTGAGCGCTGCTCCCGCCTGACTTCGGTCGACGCCGCTGCAGATCGCCCCGACTCCGAGGCCCGATCGACGCCGAAGACGCGACGCCGGACATCTCGACGCCGCTGATCATCGAGTGCTTCACTTTTTCCAAGGTACTGTGTTGTTGGGGTCTGTGCGACTCCGGGCTCGACGTAGCGCTCCTCGCGGTCGACGCCGAACCTTTGGATTAACTTTGCCTCGACGTCGTGTGACTCCCGTGTGGGTTACATTGTTGCCAAGAACTGTGTTTTAGAGAAGAAGAGTTGCTTTTGATACTAAAGACTTTTGTGCTAAGAAGAAACCGTGCTTGAACTATTATTTTTCCTTCCAAGAGTATTTATTAAGATTGTGGTATATTTTTGTCGTTATTTGGTCTTGTGCTAAGCCTTATATAAAAATCCTTATTTTTATAATACTACTGTGTCGTGTCCATTTGTAGTGTATTCACTTTATTACTGTATGTGGTCATAAATGCTTAACGCACTGCCTCTGAGATAAGCCTGTCTGCTTTGCCGAGCTACCAAGGGGGTGAGCAGGGGTTATCTAAGTGTGTGATCTCCTTGCCCTGACTAGAAAAGGTGTGTCCCTATTTGTCAGAAGTGTATACCTCTGCCAACTAGAGACCGCCGCTTCTAACAAGCAGCACTAGACATCTCCGAATCAGCAGCACTAGACATCTCCGAATCAGCAGCACTAGACATCTCCGAATCAGCAGCACTAGACATCTCCGAATCAGCAGCACTAGACATCTCGGAACCAGCAGCACAAGACATCTCGGAACCAGCAGCACAAGACATCTCGGAACCAGCAGCACAAGACATCTCGGAACCAGCAGCACAAGACACCTCGGAACCAGCAGCACAAGACACCTCTGAACCAGCAGCACAAGACATCTCTGAACCAGCAGCACAAGACATCTCTGAACCAGCAGCACAAGACATCTCTGAACCAGCAGCACAAGACATCTCTGAACCAGCAGCACAAGACATCTCGGAACCAGCAGCACAAGACATCTCGGAACCAGCAGCACAAGACATCTCTAAACCAGCAGAACTAGACATCTCTAAACCAGCAGAACTAGACATCTCCGAATCAGCAGCACTAGACATCTCCGAATCAGCAGCACTAGACATCTCCGAATCAGCAGCACTAGACATCTCCGAATCAGCAGCACAAGACACCTCTCAACCAGCAGCACAAGACATCTCTGAACCAGCAGCACAAGACATCTCTGAACCAGCAGCACAAGACATCTCTGAACCAGCAGCACAAGACATCTCTGAACCAGCAGCACAAGACATCTCTGAACCAGCAGCACAAGACATCTCTGAACCAGCAGCACAAGACATCTCTGTACCAGCAGCACAAGACATCTCTGAACCAGCAGCACAAGGCATCTGTGAACAGCAGCACAAGACATCTCTGAACCAGCAGCACAAGACTTCTCTAATTCAGCAGCACAAGACTACTCTGAACCAGCAGCATTAGACAACTCTCAGCCAGCAGCACAAGACATCTCAGAACGAGCAGCACAAAACATCTCTGAACCAGCAGCACAAGACACCTCTGAACCGGCAGCACAAGACACCTCTGAACTAGCAGCACAAGACACCTCTGAACTAGCAGCACTAGACACCTCTGAACCGGCAGCACTAGACATCTCTGAACCAGCAGCACAAGACACCTCTGAACCAGCAGCACTAGACTTCTCTGAGCCAGCAACAAACTACACTTCTGAGCCAGCAGCACAAGGCATCTCAGAACGAGCAGCACAAGACACCTCTGAACCGGCAGCACAAGACACCTCTGAACTAGCAGCACTAGACACCTCTGAACCGGCAGCACTAGACACCTCTGAACCGGCAGCACAAGACACCTCTGAACTAGCAGCACTAGACACCTCTGAACCGGCAGCACTAGACATCTCTGAACCAGCAGCACAAGACATCTCTGAACCAGCAGCACAAGACATCTCTGAACCAGCAGTACAAGACATCTCTGAACCAGCAGCACAAGACACCTCTGAACCGGCAGCACAAGACACCTCTGAACTAGCAGCACTAGACATCTCTGAACCAGCAGCACAAGACACCTCTGAACCGGCAGCACTAGACTTCTCTGAGCCAGCAGCACAAGACATCTCTGAACCAGCAGTACAAGACATCTCTGAACCAGCAGCACAAGACACCTCTGAACCGGCAGCACAAGACACCTCTGAACTAGCAGCACTAGACATCTCTGAACCAGCAGCACAAGACACCTCTGAACCGGCAGCACTAGACTTCTCTGAGCCAGCAACAAACTACACTTCTGAGCCAGCAGCACAAGACTTTTCTAAGCCAGCAGCACAAGACATCTATAAACCAGCAGTACAATCAATTCAATTCAATTCAATTAAAACTTTATTCGGATACAATTTTGTGTCCATAAAAGTATACAGATAATTAAAAAAGCATTGTTTAAAATCGTTAAAATATTTAGTACACAGTATAACACGGGTATTACACATTTTATAGTAAAAAGACCCGTAACCAATCATTAGCAGCAAAAATTCATATAAAAGAGACATAAACAGAGACATCAGCAAGCTTATAGTGCCATTAGTTTCTGCTACGACCCCAAAACACAGTCTATCATTTTACACAGAGTCATAGTTTGCGCGATATTTAACACACACTTTTAAAAATTGGGCTATTGGGACGATGTTATACTCAATGTCCAAGCATTGTAGGGCAAGAAGGGCCGGACGGCAATGTTGCAAGCCCATGAATTTCACCAAAGGGATAATCCACCGCTTACGTGGAAATTCATAATAGGTACAAAAAAAGACTATGTGCAATAACGATTGCTCTGACTGCCCATCACATGGGCAGGGGGACAAGGTGCTAGACCAGTCTTTTATCTTCGGAAAAGTTAACTGCCGGTGAAAGGTATTAAACCGGAATCGCGTCACAAGATATTTATCATAAGCATTGACACTGGTTAATAAATATGGCTGAATCCCATGTGAGACTTGCACCGAGAGTAGGTGGAGATTTGTAGGTTTTAAGATCTCAGATGCCAAGCGAAGCTCACGGAGATGAGATAGACACACATTTTTCAGCTTTTTACGTGAAACTTCAGTTATGGTCTCAGGGATTAGAAAGGCTGTTTCCATGTTTACATCTCTGAGAAAGTTATGAACGTAAAGTAACCATGGGATATTTTTCCACTTTTCCAGGGTGAGGCAGTCAGAAATGAGTAAGCGTATCAGTTTCCATTCTAAAGTTTGCCAAAGACGGTGCCATAAAAGAATTGGTTGGACAGCAATAAGATCGGAGATATAGTCCTCACCCAGCTCCATATGACAACCGAAGGTTGGTGAGCTTTTTGGGGCTGCCAGGAGATACCGCAGGAAGCCGTTTTCTACTTTTTGGATAGATTCCGAGTTTACATGCCCCCATACCCCTGCCCCATACATTGCCACTGGGCAGCACTTAGCCCTATAGACCTCGATGAGTTCCCGCGAGGGGCGCTGACCCAGTTTTAGGGCAAATGTAACCAAGGCTGTTGTAGCTCTAAGGAACCCCAACTTTCTGGCTAAAAGTGCTGGACGCCAGCTAGACGTATTATCTATCTGGATTCCTAAATAGGGGTATGAGTTTGCGCTTTCCAGGGTGATACTATTGATCTGAGCACCGCCAAGGTGTTTAAGGCGTTTCCCCAAATGCATAACAAATGTTTTCTTAGTGTTTACATTTAGGTCTAAGCTTGCAATGAAAATGCTAAATCTATCAAGAAGGAGTTGGAGTTGCCGAGGGGTCCTGGCCATGATGACAGCGTCATCCGCGTAGAGCAATGCGGGTATTGGACGACGATCTATCATGGGCAGGTCCTTGCTTCCTTCAAGCATCGCAACCTCCAATCCATTCGTGTAGAGATTAAAAAGGAAGGGTGCCAGGACGCACCCTTGTCTGACACCCTTGGCTACTGGGAAAGATGTTGCGAGTTCCCCCCCCGTACCATACCGCACTTTAGCAGTGGCCCCCGTGTAAAGATTTTGAATAAAATATACCAAGGGAGGGTCTACCCCCATGGACAGAAGGAGTTTCCAGAGTTTGCTGTGGGAGACGCTATCAAAAGCCGCCGAAAGATCGACGAATGCTAAATGCAGCCTCCCCTTTTTTGCCCCAACGTATTTACCTATCAACAGAGACAGGTTTAAAGCCTGCTCCACTGTCCCCAGACCCTGTCGGAAGCCATACTGCAGGTCAGAAATCACTTGATTACATTCGGCCCAGTCTTGGAGTCTTTTAAGGAGAAGCCGACCCATAACCTTGCCTGTGGAGTCCAGGAGGGAAATAGGACGATAACAGGCAGGGTCATTACGGTCGCCTTTTTTAAAAATCGGAAGCAATATAGACGTTGTCCAGGACTTGGGTGGGCCTATTTTAGTGGCGGCTTCAATGACCTTTGTGAGGATGGGGGACCATAGTTCTAGGTTATTTTTAAATATGTCCACGGGAACCCCGTCGGGGCCTGGGGCTTTGCCACACTTGGAAGCTTGTAGTGCATTAAGTACCTCTTCAAGATCAAAATTAAGGTTAGAAGAAATAGTTCTGCTTTGGCAATTTTGGGGAGCCGGCAACTCCTGAATAGCTATGGGGAACTTAGAAAAGTGGCCAACCCAGGCAGCTTCGCCCACTGCTACCTCTATCCGGGGAGTTGATTGCTGATCAGTTAGAAAAGTTGTTCTTACTATTTGCCAAAAAGTGGCCGAATCCTTAAGGGAACAACTACCGTGAAGCTTACCCCATAGTTCTGTCTTGATATCCACCTTACAGGATTTAAGTTCTTGCTTATAGAGCTTTCTTCACCTAGCAACTTCCCCTTTATCCCTAACGGTGCTAGTCAGGACTTTCTTTAATAAGAGGTAAGCACTCCTTGTTGCGCGGTTAAACCATCCCTTTTTTGTTTGATTGGGGCCCCTAATTTTACGAAACAACTCTTTTTTGATTTCGGTAGCGATGGCAAAAAAAAACAGTCAATACCTGGGCAGGGTCCGACTGTGGGCTTAGGCACACTTTGACAGAAGAAAGAGTACGTTTCAATACTGCAGAAGTTACCTTTTCAGGATCCACTTTGTCCCATTTAATTGCGTACCCATTCAGTTTATTTACCCTTAGTGACTCCTGTGCTAAGAGTGTTTGCTTGCCACATAGTGCAGACATATTCGGGATAGTGATAGTAAGAGTGTTGGGAAAATGATCACTACTGGCATTGGTGCCTGTTCTAAAGCTACATAGTTGCTCTTTAGTGGCTTGCGACACCAAGATGTAGTCAATCAAAGTTGATAGACCCCTGCCATTAAATGTCGGGGTAAAAGGCACAGGAGGGGATACTAGCTCATTTGCAAAGCCCATGTCTAAGTTAATCATTATTTCAGTGAGAGAATTCCCTAGTTTTGTGTGCGGGAAATGTGTTAAGCTAAGGCCCGATTCATCCACAATACCACAATTGGTTGCGTCCCCATCCTTACAAAGATTTAGGTTAAAGTCCCCTCCCCAAGCAATACTTATAGTAGAGGTGGGGTTTTTGAGCCGCTCCTCCATTAGAAGTAAGGAAATATGTTCCAGAACTGGGAGTACATCCTTAGGAGAGAGGTTGTTATAAAAATTCACTATATAAAACAGGTATGTTTTATTTGGTGTTATTTTAAGAATCTGGAAATGAGGGTTGCTATTAGTTAATTTAATATTGGTGATTTGTAAATCATTAGAGACGTACAACACCAAGCCACCTTTCGCTCTACCACATAAGGAAGGTTGGGCAGGGGAATTAAAGGTTTTATAGCCTTGCAGGTGAATGGGAACAGTTAGCCAAGTTTCTTGCAGGCATAAGATGTTATAAGCCTTAATACTAAAGAGCCAAGATGGGAGGTCTACCTTAGTACGCAAACCATTTACATTCCAAAATATCAAGTTCAGGGATAGGTCAGGTCTTACCGAACCCCCCGCAATTACAAAGTCTTCAGCTGGAGGTTTAGTCAAGGCCCTGTGTTGGCCCTTGCCTGGAGTTGCTGCAAGCAGAAGAGAGTGGGAGGTCTCCTGAGCACACAAAAGGGTCTCCTCCACAGCCCTGCTGGGGGAAAGAGGTTGGAGTTCTTGATTTACTACATTAATGCATTTCGGGAGCGTGGAGGACAGGGAAACTGGAAGCTTTGGTGAGTGAACCAGTCAATCATTAGCATCCAGGCCTGATAGAAGGTTAAATCTATTAGACGTTTGGAAGGGTTCAGACCAATAGAATGGGTTATAGCCATTGTAGCCATTACTGCTGAAAACACAGCGATTCTGGCTAGACCTAGGACGATTGTTAGGATAACTAGTTTGTAATCCCAGGTTTGGAATGAATTCTACTACTGATCTTGGGTAGAAGAAAGTCAGTTCACGTGTTGTAATACCCCCTAGTCCACTGTCCTGAAAATCAGTTAAAATGTAATTCACAGCTCTACCGTCGGAAACATTAACAATGATAATGTCTCCCGGTAGATCTTTTCTACGACAGCCCAGCCAGGGTAGACGTCTGACATGAATAATTTTACCGTCCAAGGACGGAGGGAGTGGACGATTTTGACGGAGCCAATACAGTACTTTGTTTTTCAGTTGGGAAAACTTTTCCGTTTTGCCTTCCTCTAGGGGTGGAACACCTGTCCGGATGACCACGTAGGGAACCGCTTCCGGAGGAAGATCTACAGGCCTAATCCTAGGCTTACTTAATTCAACATGTTTTGGCCGTGCGCCTTGAGCAGGCATGGGTTGAAGCTTCGGAACATTCCCACCCCTCTGTGTGTTATTTGCCCTAAGAGCAGGTGCTGTCTGTAATGCTTGTGGCGCTTTTGTTTCCGCAGGATTTGAAATGGAAGGATTGATGGTCTTTGCCCTAATCTTATTAGGGGGGGGGGGAGATTGTTATTTTCAACACCAATTTTTACCACAGGAGCAGGTTTTAAAGGAGCAGGTAACGAAGATGGAGGTGCCCTTTTTTTACCAGTAACAGATGCTGGAGTTGGAGCTATCATTACCGAAGGTAACGTTGGTGAGACGATGTCTGATTGGACCTTATTTGCTACTATGTTCTCCTTGACCACTTGTTGTAAGGATCCTAGCTGGACAGTCATTTGTTTCAGTCTCTCTATTACTGGGTGGATAAGGGATCTTACTATATGCTCGATGGACCCCAGAATCTCAGAGTTAGGGTTTACCTTAGAGGGAAGAAATTGTGGAGCATGCGGGCCGGTATCATATGGGTTTGTAGAGTTGGTAGGACAGGACTATTTTTGGGGTCGGACTTAGACGTTTGAATAATCCTGCTCACTTTACCCCGTATAGTACTACCACACTTTCTCCTTCTTTTTGTCGGGGGTGGGGGGCCTTTACGAGGGACGGAGTTGATCTTAATAGAGTTAGTTTCTGCTTGAAAAATCTCCGCCAGAGATGTTGATGAGGTCGGCTGAGACTGAGGGAGGGGAGACACATTACATTGTGACGTTGAAATAATAGCACTTAGTTGACTGATTGTATCACTAATAGAGTCAATTAAGGTAGGCCAATCTTGTAGAAGCAGCGGAATACTGTCATTTCTAGAAGATTCACAGGCTAAAGGAGATGTGATGATCCCATCCTGGGCCGGCGTTTTGGGAAGAATAGATGGCAAAGATGTACGCATGCTCTTTATATGGTCAATCGAGCGGCGTCTGTCAGCCCGTCGCTCGGCAAGAGAGTCCTCCCTATCAGCATCTGGAAGCGCTATAATCACAAAATGATCCAGGGTTCCTTTGTTAGTCGTTTTTACTAACGGGGATTTTCCCATATTGTTCATGGTTCGTATAGTTTGGGGAAACGAATAACTTGCAGTCTGGGAAATCGAATATAGGCTATGACCCACTGTGCCTTGTTATATTGTTTGAATAGTCGATACAGCTACGGCACGGAAACAAGGGGATAAGAAGTACAGAAGGCAGTTGTAACAAAATGTCTTACTTGAAGTGGCCGCTTCGTAGATGACAGAGGGGGATCCCAGCCCAGCCTCTGACGGCCGTGGACGGTCCGCCCTTTGCCCGGGCTTCGCCCGGCGTCCCGCTCGCGTCCCGTGTTGCGGGGGACGCCGACCTTTATCGAGCCTCCAGGCGCCGATGATGACGAGCAAGGTCTGCGCGGCCGCAAGGTGTCCTGGGTAGCCGAGTCCTCCACTCAGCGGCCGCCTGTGATGTTGGCGCGGCAGCGAGAGGACTCAGGCGGTGCAGGGGAAGTGGGTCCGGCAATGCTTATGCCCTGCAGAGTGGCCTTCGAGTGCTTTCGGCCCTGGGTCAATAATGCCTATTAGATTACAGCAGTACAATCATCTCTGAACCAGCAGCACAAGACATCTGTGAACAGCAGCAGAAGACATCTCTGAACTAGGAGCACAAGACATCTGTGAACAGCAGCACAAGACATCTGTGAACAGCAGCACAAGACATCTGTGAACAGCAGCACAAGACTTCTCTGAACCAGCAGCACAAGACTACTCTGAACCAGCAGCACAAGACTACTCTGAACCAGCAGCACAAGACACCTCTGAACCAGCAGCATTAGACAACTCTCAGCCAGCAGCACAAGGCATCTCAGAACGAGCAGCACAAGACATCTCTGAACCTGCAGCACAAAACATCTCTGAACCAGCAGCACTAGACAATTCTCAGCCAGCAGCACAATGTATCTTTGAACCAGCAGCACAAGACATCTCTAAACCAGCAGCACAAGACATCTCTGAACCAGCAGCACGAGACATCTCTGAACTAGGAGCACTAGACATTTCTGAGCCAGCAGCACAAGACATCTCCAAACCAGCAGCACAAGACATCTGTGAACAGCAGTACAAGACATCTCTGAACCAGCAGCACAAGACATCTCTGTACCAGCAGCACCAGACATCTCTGTTCCAGCAGCACCAGACATCTCTGTACCAGCAGCACAAGACATCTCTGAACAGCAGCACAAGACATCTCTGAACCAGCAGCACAAGACATCTCTGAACCAGCAGCACAAGACATCTCTGAGCCAGCAGCACAAGACATCTCTGTACCAGCAGCACCAGACATCTCTGTACCAGCAGCACAAGACATCTCTGAACAGCAGCACAAGACATCTCTGAGCCAGCAGCACAAGACATCTCTGTACCAGCAGCACTAGACATCTCTGTACCAGCAGCACAAGACATCTCTGAACAGCAGCACAAGACATCTCTGAACCAGCAGCACAAGACATCTCTGAGCCAGCAGCATTGGACATCTCTGAACCAGCAGCACAAGACATCTCTGTACCAGCAGCACAAGACATCTCTGAACAGCAGCACAAGATATCTCTGAACCAGCAGCACAAGACTTATCTGTGAACAGCAGTACAAGACATCTCTGAACCAGCAGCACAAGACATCTCTGTACCAGCAGCACCAGACATCTCTGTACCAGCAGCACAAGACATCTCTGAACAGCAGCACAAGACATCTCTGAACCAGCAGCACGAGACATCTCTGAACCAGCAGCACAAGACATCTCTGAGCCAGCAGCACAAGACATCTCTGTACCAGCAGCACCAGACATCTCTGTACCAGCAGCACAAGACATCTCTGAACAGCAGCACAAGACATCTCTGAACCAGCAGCACAAGACATCTCTGAACCAGCAGCACAAGACATCTCTGAGCCAGCAGCATTGGACATCTCTGAACCAGCAGCACAAGACATCTCTGTACCAGCAGCACAAGACATCTCTGAACCAGCAGCATTGGACATCTCTGAACCAGCAGCACAAGACATCTCTGTACCAGCAGCACAAGACATCTCTCAACAGCAGCACAAGATATCCCTGAACCAGCAGCACAAGACATCTGTGAACAGCAGTACAAGACATCTCTGAACCAGCAGCACAAGACATCTCTGTACCAGCAGCACAAGACATCTCTGAACAGCAGCACAAGATATCTCTGAACCAGCAGCACAAGACATCTGTGAACAGCAGTACAAGACATCTCTGAACCAGCAGCACCAGACATCTCTGTACCAGCAGCACCAGACATCTCTGTACCAGCAGCACAAGACATCTCTGAACAGCAGCACAAGACATCTCTGAACCAGCAGCACAAGACATCTCTGAACCAGCAGCACAAGACATCTCTGAGCCAGCAGCACAAGACATCCCTGAACCAGCAGCAAAAGACATCTCTGAACCAGCAGCACAAGACATCTCTGAACCAGCAGCACGAGACATCTCTGAACTAGGAGCACCATTGTTCTCAGAATCAGCAGCTCTACAGTTTCAGAAACAACGCAAGTGGTCCTGGGACCAGTAGATCATGAAATCTTGGAACCAATAGCTCCAGAGATCTCTGAATCAACTGTACAAGAGATCTCAGAAAAAGCAGTACAAAAGATTTTGTAAATATCAACACAAGATCTTCAAACCAATAGCACCAGAGATGTCAGAAGCAAAAACCGAAGAGATCTCAGAACCAACAGAAGAAGAGATTTTGGAACCCATATCACAAGGGATCTTTGAACTGGCAGTACTAAAGAGATCAGAACCAACATTAAAAGAGATGCGGGTACAAACAGCACTACGGTTCTCAGAATCCACAGCACTACGATTTCATAGACAACATCAATGTTCCTGGAATCACCCGCACAAATGATCTCAGAGCCAACAACATGAGAGATCTGTTGATCGACTGGCAAGAAAGCTCGAAACAGCGATATGAGACATGCCGCAAACATCAACACGAGTGATCTGGAAACCAATAAGACATCTTAAAATCAACAGCACAAAAGATCGCGAACAAACAGCACCATAGGTCTCAGAATCAACGGCAATACAATTTCTGAAACACAAATATCCCTGGAACCAACTGCGCAAAGAGTGATCCCTGGATCAACTGCACACGTGAGCTCAGAGCCAGAAGTACGAGAGATGTTGTAAACATCCATACAATTGGTCTCGGAAATAGCAGCACCAGAGGTCTTAGTGATCGAGAAAAGACATCTTTGAGAAACTGATGGATTCTTGACAGTCGAAGAAAAAGAATGCTTTATTAGAACATTGGATTGTTGGAGCTCCATTGAAAACAATGGCGTGCTCCGGGCTTCTAATGGCTGGTATAAGCCCGGAGCTCCAACATTCCAATGTTTCTTTGGTCACAGCTCTGCCTGTGAACAAAGGCTTCAGGGAGCCTGAGGGGATTCCAATCCCCTCATGCTCCCATAAGGCTTTGTTCTTTTTTGTTAGAACATTCTGCCCTATAGTGGCAGAATGTTCGAATAGCCTTATAGCCCTTCGTAGTTGGGCTATACCGGCTATTCGGCTATTAAAGTCCCTCTCCCTTGTTAAAGGCCCTCGCCTTCGGCTCGGGGCCTTTAACGCTGGAGAGGGCCTTTAATAGCCGGTTTAGCCCTCTACGGCGGGTTATAAGGCTATACTAAAACAAATGACACGAAGTGTTCATTAACATCCGGCAGGAGCTGCTTCCCTAAGGATCAATCCTGCGTTGAGTGCACGGCCTGACACGGACCCCCACACGCGTCCACCAGGAGATGAATGACGCCCAGCATTAGCTGCATAGATGGATCCATGAGCTGACAATTCTGTGAGCTTCTGCAACATGCAATAAAGTGCCTGTCAGGTTCCCCAAGCCCCTTCAACCCCACCTCAAGGATCTAATGCCAGCGACACACAACGCGATGCCAGTCTGCATGCCCAGCCCTAATCCAGATGCCACCACCACATGGCAGGACTTCCCAGATAGAGAAGCACCCCAATCTTAAGCAAGCCCTCTTCGGTGCAACACAGTGGTCCTGGCACTCGCGCGCATCGCTTGGAATCATGGGGATATCACGGGTTAGATAGAACAGAAGCCCCCCAGTAGTCTTACAGCCGCAACCCACCCTAGTATTCACTCCCTGTGCAAAGTTTACAATTAGTAGATTACTTAACTGACATTGTTACTGATTTTTTGCATAAGTTTGTCAAGCATTGTGAAACTCAACAGAAGTCAGTGTTTGCATAACTTTGCAATAAAAACACAGAACACAAAATACCCAAAGAGAATATTCAAGCTAACATATCTGCGTTGCTCCAGACTGTGTCCTAGGACCCAATGAGACAACACCCACACTAAGCAGGCACATAGGCACTTGGAACCTTTGTGGGGTAACTACTGTACTTTGAGCCAACAAAACAAAATGGCCCTCTTGCCTTCATCCTAAGAAGACTGTGGGTTTCAAGCACACACAAAAAACATAAAAAAAATACCCCTGACAAGTTAAAGGCTGACTCAAGTGCAAACTGTGCAATAAGACTAGATACAGAAGAGAAATATACAAACTATATTATTTATAAAATATAATCACTTGTAGCTCATAAATTATATACATACAGACAAATAAACAACATAAGTAACAAACAAAGGCACTCCATTGAATGCATACCGTCCAAAAGTGGATATTAATACATATATAATTGCCATTTTCTCTTACGCATCATTGGGTTTTAAATCCATAGACAATTTTTAGATTTGTAAACCCAGATGTGAAAGGAGTGAAACCATTGTGCTTATATAGGATGCCTGTTTCCAGTCCAGGGAGGACCTGGCCTGGCAGTTTGGTCTGGACTGTTCCCATGAGGAGCAGGGTCAAGACTGATTTGAATATGGCTGCATCTGAACTGGGGTGGCGGAGTGAGCTAAAGAGCAATGGATTAAACCCAAATCTCTTGACTGGGGGTGAGTGGTTGAAAAGTTGTAGTACTCCGTCTATTGTCCTATGTTTGCTGCCACATACGTGAATCATTATTTGTATATTAACCAGTTTTTTTATCGAAACCTCTGGATTTTTACCCTTTGTTGTGGAATGGGCACATATGTGAAGCCTGTAGCCAGCCAGAGGTTGTCAAACAAAAACACTTTAGATCCAGTGATTTATAAACACATAAGAAAGGTGGAGTCTTCAAATGACACGTTGCAGAGCAAAATCTGCTGAGAGCCACAAAGAGAGGGCTGGTCAGGGTTGGTATACATAGTAGGTGGCTGTTAGAAATGGGATTTCTGGTTGGCTGAGGCTTGCGCCCAAGTCAGGCAGCGACCACCACTCTAGTTAGGGCAAGGAAGTTACACGCCAATAATAATATAATAATAATCCACATTTGTATAGCGCACAATCACCCGTTAGGGTCTCTAGGCGCTGGGGGCCGTCGGGAAGATTAAGCAAGCTATTGCCCAGAGTCACATGGTGCTGGGCTAACCTGCCGCCAGAGCCGGGGATCGAACCCTGATCCCCAGATTCCAGCGTCAGTCGCCCTGGCCGCGGCGCCACACCTCTCCCACAAAAGAGAACCCCTGCTCACCCCCTTGGCAACGTGACACGAGCAGCAAGGCTGATCCCGGAGGCAATTAAGTTAAGTATTTGCGCACGCACCCACCAACAACAACATCCCAGGCCCCCCACAAAAGGAACTCCACACAACGATATATATAAAAATAGCCTTTGTATTACCATAAACACATTAGGTCATAATCACACAGGTACACTGTGCCAACTGGCACTGGGCAATATTTACAGGGGATTATATACATGGGGCAGGGCCACGTGGGCCACTGTCAGGAATCAGCACTTGGTAGAAATTAGCACTTAGAACATAGGATAATTGTAGCATAAAATAGCACTTGTAGAACACAACCAGTAACTACTGGTAAAAGGTATGTACACACTACGCAACCCTAACCACCCGAGGCATATATCACGCAGGGACACAACGTCATTAATATAACTATACTAGGCTCACAGGCCCAATGTCTAGAATGTCTGGGCTGGCTGCGCAGGCAGCCAAAGGAGAATGCGCAAAGGTACAGGGCCTAAACGTAGCAGCTGCCCACTAAGTGCTGGGCAGCTGGGGTACTGAACCTGGCACCAGCGTGCCTCCTGGCTCTCCTGTGGGACTCAATGAAACAACAGTGCCCCAAAATCCTGTGGGAGCCTCGTGGGCTCTAAACAACAATGGGCCCGGGAGCCTCGTGGGCTCTAAACAACAACTGGCCCGGGACCCTAGTGGGCTCTGAATGAACAACTGGGCCCTCACACATCGGAGCCTCTCTGGGGTAGCGGCCCGCTGCCAGCGAGGGCCGCTCTACCTCCAAAAATGCCCCAAATTACGTTGGAGTCCCGCTCGGGGGACTCTGAACTGCACTCACCGGTCTGTCCGCCGGCTGCTGGAGGCCTTGTCTCCTTCTCGGGCTGCTTCCCGGGGGACTCGGCGGACTCACTGGTGTCGCGGGCGGGGCTCCCCCTCACCGGGGCCTCGCTGGCGGCTGCACCTCCTGGCTGCGCTCCGGGACTCTCCCTGCTTACTGGGTGCGCGTTGGGAAGCCCTCGAGGCTGGACCAATCCCTGCAGGGCCCAGGGATGATGCAGTGGGAGTCCCTGAGGTCGGGGACCAACCCCAGCGCGGTTAGGAAGCGGGCACAGCATTCTGCCCGGGATCCCCCTCCCCCCCCCCCGGGCCGGCGGCGGTGAAGTTTTCCGGGCAAACGAGGAGTAGGCACCCTCTTAAAGATGCAAGACGGGGTGGGCACCCGTAACCAAAGCAAAGCGCCGAAGCGGGGTGGCACCCAAAAAATAAATAATTACACAGGGTGGGCACCCGAAATTAAGGAAAAATGGGCAAATAAGCGGCAGGAAGTGCGTGGTGGGCACCCGTGCCGCAAATCAGCAAAAGGGGGATCCCCACGCCGGGGAATCCCTCGAGAACGGGGATTGCAACTCCGGGCTGCAGTCGAAAACCACAGCGCTCCCCTGAAGGACAAATCAGGCGCTGCCCAGGTGCCTCAGGAAAAAAAGTCAAAAGTCCAGCAAGGTCTTTAGGAAGGCAGGGGGGGCAAAGGCTGGGCCCAGGGCCAGCTCATAGGGCCCTCCAGGCAGGGAGGCAGTCCTCAGTGGCGGTTCCTCCTGGTGCCCAGCAGCAGTAGGCCCCCCTCAAGTTAGGATCAGGGAAAGAACATTTTGCATGGGGTCTCAGCCCCTTCTTACACACAGAAATACTTTGTCTCAGGCTGCAGGGTTAAGGGAAAAACCAGATGCAACTGGTTTTGGAGCACCTGTTACCTCCTGAGGCGGAAGCCGGGAGCACCTTGATCCTCGTTTTTAAAATATCTCACTTTGTGTCACGTTTACTTCTGTGTATTTTAAACCTCACGCTGCTTCCTGGCAGCTCAGGGACTCTCTGTGTGCACTCGGGCGCACCGCACGGCGGAGCCTAGCGCTGTTAGCGGAGCCCAGGCATTAAAACAAACATTGATCGCCATTGCCGGCGAGACAAGAGGCCACGCCCACTCAGAGGCCACGCCCCCCGCCCTACCGGCATAAAAACACTGATTGAAAGTGGAAACGCTGGAACCTGTTACCTCCTGAGGCGGAAGCCGGGAGCACCTTGATCCTCGTTTTTAAAATATCTCACTTTGTGTCACGTTTACTTCTGTGTATTTTAAACCTCACGCTGCTTCCTGGCAGCTCAGGGACTCTCTGTGTGCACTCGGGCGCACCGCACGGCGGAGCCTAGCGCTGTTAGCGGAGCCCAGGCATTAAAACAAACATTGATCGCCATTGCCGGCGAGACAAGAGCCACGCCCACTCAGAGGCCACGCCCCCCGCCCTACCGGCATAAAAACACTGATTGAAAGTGGAAACGCTGGAACCTGTTACCTCCTGAGGCGGAAGCCGGGAGCACCTTGATCCTCGTTTTTAAAATATCTCACTTTGTGTCACGTTTACTTCTGTGTATTTTAAACCTCACGCTGCTTCCTGGCAGCTCAGGGACTCTCTGTGTGCACTCGGGTGCACCGCACGGCGGAGCCTAGCGCTGTTAGCGGAGCCCAGGCATTAAAACAAACATTGATCGCCATTGCCGGCGAGACAAGAGCCACGCCCACTCAGAGGCCACGCCCCCCGCCCTACCGGCATAAAAACACTGATTGAAAGTGGAAACGCTGGAACCTGTTACCTCCTGAGGCGGAAGCCGGGAGCACCTTGATCCTCGTTTTTAAAATATCTCACTTTGTGTCACGTTTACTTCTGTGTATTTTAAACCTCACGCTGCTTCCTGGCAGCTCAGGGACTCTCTGTGTGCACTCGGGCGCACCGCACGGCGGAGCCTAGCGCTGTTAGCGGAGCCCAGGCATTAAAACAAACATTGATCGCCATTGCCGGCGAGACAAGAGGCCACGCCCACTCAGAGGCCACGCCCCCCGCCCTACCGGCATAAAAACACTGATTGAAAGTGGAAACGCTGGAACCTGTTACCTCCTGAGGCGGAAGCCGGGAGCACCTTGATCCTCGTTTTTAAAATATCTCACTTTGTGTCACGTTTACTTCTGTGTATTTTAAACCTCACGCTGCTTCCTGGCAGCTCAGGGACTCTCTGTGTGCACTCGGGCGCACCGCACGGCGGAGCCTAGCGCTGTTAGCGGAGCCCAGGCATTAAAACAAACATTGATCGCCATTGCCGGCGAGACAAGAGGCCACGCCCACTCAGAGGCCACGCCCCCGCCCCCTTTCTGGCTAGAAATTATGTGCATTCACCGTACGCGCAGCGGACGGGCGCAGCGGGTGCGCCTAAGGCAAGCCCGTCTTCGCCCGTCCGCGCCAAGTTCTCGCCTCTCGCCAGACCCCCTGCCCAAAATTCATACGTTTATGATAGCAATCTACTGTGGTCACTCAACCCTGGCCCAAGATGCAACAATCTGGAGGGATGCATTGGTCGAACCGCCCTACAATGCAAAAGCTGCAATCTGGCTATTCCTGAGCCACGCCCAATCAGCCACAAAGAGACCAGAAGGATTGAAACGTCACTTACCATCATGCAGCTTAATGTCAGATCCTTGGTCAAACACCATGCGGAGGTAAGAACGCTTTTAATAGACGAGAACCCAGACATTATGTTTCTGTGTGAAACCTGGCTTAAGGACGATCTAACCAGTATCCCCAATCTAGCACTACCAGATGGGTTCTCCATGACCTGTATCAATAGGGATTCGAGAGGAGGTGGCATTGCCGCCATTTATAGATCTTCCTTTACTTGTTCCTTTCAAAAGGAAAGTATTATCGATAGTGAATGCGCTCGCTTCAAAATTTCAACGAGCCCCCATTGCTCTCTTACGGGCCTTTTTATTTACAGACCCCCGGGGCCTCCCACGAAATTCATTGAAGAGCTCCTTGAGGCAGCTCATGCAATGATCACCGGCTCGGCTAACTTTACTATCCTAGGGGACCTCAATCTCCACCTAGACGACTCTTCGGATGCTAAGATCAACAACTTCTTAGCGGACCTAGCCGCCTTACAGCTAACCCAGCTTGTCCTAACCCCCACACATGTCGCGGGACATTTACTTGACCCGGTGTTCACTAATATCCCGGAAGCCAGAGCCGATGACCCTAAACCCATGGCCTGGACTGACCACTCGTTAATAATTTTTTCTATCCCGAGCATTTCCCCTCCCGTAAAAAAGGCACCCATCTCATGCCTGAAACGGCCTTGGCACAAACTCCAACATTGTGACCTTGCCCGCAGCCTAGGTGAACCCAGTTTGGAGGATACAGACGACATTGAAACGTCATATGCGTCCTTCCAGGACTGGATCACCAAAGGACTGGACGCTATTATACCAGCCAAGTGGACGAAAGGACGGAACACCCCCTCCAACCCCTGGTACGATGAGAACCTCAAAATTCTGAGGAAAGCTTGTAAGAAAGCGGAACGACAATGGAGGAGAGAATACAAGCAGGAGGATAAAAATGCTTACTTGGCTGTGCTTAGAACCTACCACAAAGCTATACGTGTAGCCCGCGCAGCCTTCTACGCTAATGAGATTAAAGCTAGCCCCAACCCCACGAAAACCATCTTTCGTATTGTTCAAAAATTGCAAAACGGAGACAAGTCTGCCTCTCATATCACCTCTACTCAGCAGTGCGAAGAGCTGGCGAACTTCTTCACGGAAAAAGTGAAGAAAATTTACAATTCCTTCACTCAGACCACTCCGGAGGATATCAGCTCCCCCTACGCCACCTTTGAGGGCTCCAGGCTCACTTGCCTACCTGCGATCTCTGGCGAGGAACTTACCAAACTGTGCAGGAAGGTGAAATCTGGTGCCCCCACAGATCCGATGAGGCCAATCCACTTCTTGGGAGCCTTGGAAATCTTCCTCCCTTCCTTGATCTCGCTCCTCAATCTTTCATTCGCCTCGGCTACAGTACCCACCTGTTGGAAACAGGCTTGGGTTACTCCCATTATAAAAAAACCTTCCCTAGACCCCTCCAAACCGGAGAACTACCGGCCCGTCTCATTGCTTCCATGGGTGGCGAAACTAGCGGAAGCCCATGCGAACAAAATACTTACTGATCATATGGCGAAAAACAACATCCTGGACCCCTCCCAACATGGGTTCAAGCCGGGCCATAGCACGGAATCCGCGCTCCTTATCTCTACGGAAAACTTACGGGAAATTATGGACACCGGTAAAAGTGCCGCGCTGATACTGCTCGATCTCAGCGCGGCCTTTGATACGGTCTCCCATGCCATCCTACTGAAACGCCTGGAAAACATCGGGATCGTTGACTCGGCACTTCAATGGTTCCGGTCGTTTCTGACAAACAGATCCTTCCGGGTATCTGCCCCACCGTTTATTTCCCAACCCCAAGACATAGGACAAGGAGTCCCGCAGGGCTCTGCCCTCAGTCCATCCCTGTTTAATCTATACATGCAACCCCTGGCGGAGGTTGCCAAAAAATGGGACCTTACAATGGTGGCTTATGCCGACGATACTCAGTTGGTCATAAGCCTCACTGAGGCGCCCTCTCCCGATGCTACTAGATTCAGGGATGGACTGACCGCCGTTGCCAATTGGATGACAGCAAACTGCCTCCAACTCAACGGTGGCAAAACCGAGGTACTGATCTTGGGGAAAAACCCGAACAGCTGGAGTGACCTCTGGTGGCCCCACTCATTAGGCCCAGCCCCCCCACCGAAAACTCTGGTAAAAAACTTAGGAGTTTGGCTGGACTCTGCACTTAACTTCCAGTCGCATACAAAAAAAGTTGCCGCAACCTGTATTGGATTATTGAGAAGCCTCAACCCCGTCTTAGGCTACTTTGACTCCAAAACGCGGCAACTGATTGTACAATCGACCATCTTGGCTAGACTGGATTACGCGAGTGTCCTGTTGTTAGGAGCCAACAAAGCTGAAATCAAGAGATTCCAACGGATTCAGAATTCGGCGGCTAGGGCAATAGTAGGTCTGCCTAGAAGGTGCTTAGCGAGAGCTACCATTCACAGACTACATTGGCTGCCCGTGGAAGCCCGCATCCAATTCAAGGCCCTTATTTTTGCCTTTAAAATTCTGAATAACGAGGGTCCAGAGCTCCTCCGCCAGCTGCTGACGCCCTATAACCCACAACGCAACCTCCGGTCCAAGGGGCAACATCTAGTCATGGTACCCCTCATTAAGTTCTGTCGCATCGGTGGACGTTCTTTCAAACTTTTGGGGGCTAAGTTATGGAATTCCCTCCCCCTCCACATCCGCTGCCTCGACAACCTATTAGCTTTCCGCAGAGCTATTAAAACCCATCTCTTTCCCCCCCTGTAGGTCTCCCTCTGTTCTTTACTCAGTTGTTTGTGTTATGGTTCTAGCGCCGGGACGCCCCGTTGCTGGGGCAGCTGTTTGCGCTTTACAAAATGCTTAACATAACATAACACATAACTCTGTTGTGCTCAGCCCCTCTCCCCATTCACAGGACAGGCTAGGGTCATCAGTCGCACCACAGGGGGCGGAGCCATCATTGTGGAGGGAAAGCCCAGCCCTATTCAGGTCCCAGGAGCACTCCTCCCTCCCATCAATATGCAGATCTCTCCACTCACCACCGGGGCAGACCCACCCTGACTCCTGGAGCCAGGCACACCAGCCAGCTCCAGCCAATCACAAGCCAGACAGCCAATTCACATTTATTACACAGACATGCCAACTTGTAGAAGTGGCACTTCCACACCAGACACAATAAATCCGCGCACATCATCGCGCAGCATTTAATCACACGAGGCCAAAAATAACTAGCACCAAGTCACATATCAAAGCAAAAAGTTTAGGGGTGAACCTGCCAGAAGGGCCAAGTCCAACAGTGGCCCTTTAGAAGCAGTCACCTGTTCATGCACTGCTCATGGAGTGGAGTGTGGAGTGGTGTGGCTCACAGGTTAGAGGCGGCAGACCCGGAAGCAGAGAACGGCCCGGGACCAGGGTTCAATTCCAGACGCGGCAGGGTTGTGGACCAGGGTCAGCGGACTCGATAATTCTCGCCTCGGTGCCTACTCTAACCAGGGATCACACTCTGCAACTCTGGGCATTAAGCTTGCCTCATCTCTACATCGGCTCCCCACAGACGCCGGGGATGCCTGGTTTCACCTTGGAGATACCCAGAAGGGACCATCTCACAGGGAAAGCCAGGACGGGTTCCCCAGCGGTCTTCAGCGCCAGGACGCTTACGGGCAGCAGTGCGCTTTACAAATCCCACACACACACACACACATGCCTATGGACTCGCGCACTGCTTGTTACTATGGATTCGCGCAATGCTCGTGCCTATGGGCTTGAGCCCCTCGAATCGCAAACCTACTTGTGCCTATGGACTTGCGCAATGCTTCTGCCTATGGACTTGCGCACTGCTATTGCCTATGGGCTCGCGCCCCCGGACTTGCGAAAATGCTTGTGCTTATGGGCTCGCGAGCCTGCTCACGCCCCTGGACACACAAACCTGCTCATGACTATGGACTCACGCACTGCTCATGCCTGTGGACTCGCAAGCCTACTCGCTCCCCTGGATTCGCGAACCTGCTTGTGCGTATAGACTCATGCACTGCTCGTGCCTATCAGCTTGCAAGAATGCTCGCGCCACTGGACTCGCGAGCCCGTTTGTGCCCCTGGACTCGCAAACCTGCTCGTGCCTATGGAGTCACGCGTTGCTCATGCCTACGGATTCGCAAACCTGGAGATCTCTAACAAAAGACTGGATGTTTCCTGGTTTGATGTTTACTGATCAAAATGTTGACACCGAGTTGTGCTTGAGCATGAAAAGTGTTCAGAGGCCAGACATCTGAAATAGACTCACTTTAAATATACCTGGTCATGTTAGCGTCTCACTTGGCTGTCTGGTGAGACCAAACGCTGCCTCGACACACAGACACACATATACATGCACACGCCTTTGCACAGCCTCTGGCAACCATTGGCTGCTGCAGCTCCGGTAGCTTTAAACGTGACCATCTTGCCTTTCACTCGAGAGGTCGCTCCCCTCGCACCCTCCTCACCTGATACTCCCGGTATCGTAGCATTTATCTCTGATTTGCAAGCCGATCCGCTAGCGCGCGCCTCTGGGCATTATCTCATGCTGTGCATTATTGAGTATAACTTTTCATAGCGCTTTGACTGTATTTAACTGGCTGTGCATTACCTTACATTGTACTCACTATTAGCATAGCGCTTGGAGTCCGCGCTTCAATTCTGCTTAGACTGCGACTGTATTTTTAACTTGATCTCGCTCTCATAAGGCCCAATTGCTTCCACTGCCTGTGCCCCAATTTCGCCCTGCCTGCAGCGTTTGTTGTTGTTGCTGCCATCTTGTTTGTTGACCCGAGCCCTCCCTCCACCTCGCTCCCGCCTCCCAGCTGACCCTCCCACGCTCCGCCTCCCTCCACCACTATCCATTTATGACAGATGTCCCAACGCGCAGCGTCCACGCGCTGCGGCCGCGCCGAAGGTGCGCAAAAGGTAAGCCCGTCTACGCCCGTCCGCGCCTGGACCGCGCCCAGCGCCAGACCCCCTGGTCCCTGCATCACCCACCCCTCCCGCATTACTTACGACGCCTCCACCCTCCTATCACTGAACCCCGGCCGACTCCCTAGCTGCGCCCAAGCAGCACCAGGACTCACCCATGGACCCTTCACCTGCCATTCCTGCAAATTCTCCTGCATTAAGACCCACACCAAACCCTCAAACACTAAACAGAGATCCAACACCAACCACCTTAACTGCATCCTTCTCAACACCCGCTCGGTTCACAAACACGCCATCGACCTTCGGAATCTACTCGACACCACTTCTCCGGACATCGCCTTCCTAACAGAAACCTGGATGAATGCCTCCTCAGCTCCAGACATCACCATAGCCATCCCGGACGGCTACAAGATCATCCGTAAGGACCGCCCCATCCAAACAGGAGGAGGCATCGCCATCGTCCACAAGAACACCATCCGCGTCACAACCAGCACAGAAGACAACCTCACCATTGCCGAACACCTTCACTTCCAGATCCACACCGACCCCAAGACCACACTCAGAGGCACCCTCCTCTACAGGCCACCAGGACCCCGTACAAAATTCAGCGAAGACATCACTGACTTCATCACCCCACACGCCCTCCCCTCGGAAGAATACATTTTACTGGGAGACCTCAATTTCCATCTGGAAAAGAGCAACGACAGTAACACTACGACCCTTCTGGACAATCTCGCCAATCTCGGACTCAAACAACTTATCAACACCCCCACACATTACGCAGGACACACCCTCGACCCTATCTTCACTTCTAGCAAGCATATCGCCTTCACTCACACCACACCCCTCTACTGGACGGACCACAGCTGCGTCCACTTCATTTACAACAAGACCACGACCCACAACCACCCTCAACCAACTTTGCGAAGAAATTGGAACAAAATCACCATCGACCAGATCTCCTCATCGCTTCTTCAAAAACCCCCTGTCTATTCAACGAACCCTAACCAAGCCGCCATCAACCTCACACAATGGCTAACCCGAACCGCCGAAAAAACCCCTGAAAAAACATCAAATCAAGCAAGGAAGCAAGAACGCACCCTGGTTTAACGACGACCATACAAAATCCAAGAAGCTCTGTCGCTCCCTTGAGAAAACTTGGAAAAATGACCCTAACACTACCACCCTAGCCGCCTTCAAAAACGCCACCCGCAAACACCACCAACTAATCCGGACATCCAAGAAATCAGCACTCAAAGACCGACTAGACAACAACGCTCGCAACAGCAAGGAACTTTTCAACATCATCAAAGAATTCACCAACCCTACCGCCAGCTACAACGACATCACCCCCTCTCAAGTCCTTTGCGACTCCCTCGCCTCATTCTTCCATGACAAAATCGCCGACATTCATAACAGCTTTGACAACCAACCCGTAAACAAGTCCACCCCTCTCACCTCCGAACCTGTGCCTCTTCCGAATACCCTTCTTGACTGGAACCCAATCACCACAGAAGACACCATCCACCTGATGAACTCCATCCATTCAGGATCCCCTACAGACCCATGCCCCCATCACATCTTCAACAAAGCAAACTCCGTTATCGCACCCCATCTCCGAGACCTCATCAACTGCTCCCTCAACTCCGCCACATTCCCAGAAAGCTGGAAACACGCCGAACTCAGCGCCCTTCTGAAGAAACCCACAGCTGACCCCACCGAACTCAAAAACTACCGCCCCATCTCGCTCCTCCCATTCCCTGCCAAAGTCATTGAGAAAGCCATCAACAATCAACTCGCCGCCTTCCTCGAAACCAACAAATCACTCGACTCCTCACAGTCTGGCTTCCGAGCCAAACACAGCACCGAGACCGCCCTCATCGCAGCAACAGACGACATCCGAACTCTACTGGACAACGGAGACACAGTCGCCCTCATCCTCCTTGACCTCTCTGCAGCCTTCGACACAGTCTGCCATAGCACCCTGATACAACGCCTCAGAAACATCGGAATTCAAGGAAAAGCATTGGACTGGATCATCTTGTTCCTCGCCGGAAGAACTCAGAGAGTCCGCCTCCCCCCTTTTAAGTCAGAGGCCTCCGAAGTCATCTGCGGCGTCCCGCAAGGATCATCACTCAGCCCCACCCTCTTCAACGTTTACATGAGCCCCCTCGCAACCATCGCACGTCAACACAACCTCAACATCATCTCCTACGCTGATGACACCCAGCTGATCCTTTCCCTCACCAAAGACCCAAACACCGCCAAAAACAACTTACATGAAGGGATGAAAGAAGTAGCAGAATGGATGAAGAACAGCCGTCTGAAACTGAACTCGGACAAAACGGAAGTCCTCATCTTAGGTGCATCCCCTTCCGCCTGGGACGATTCTTGGTGGCCAACGGCCCTAGGAAAAGCCCCCATACCGACTGACCACGCACGGAACCTGGGCATCATCCTGGACTCCTCACTCTCGATGACCAGACAAGTCAACGCCGTCTCTTCATCATGCTTCAACACCCTACGCATGCTCAAAAAAATCTTCCGCTGGATCCCCACCGAAACAAGAAAGATGGTCACCCACGCACTGGTCACAAGCCGACTGGATTACAGAAACACCCTTTACGCCGGAACCACAGCCAAACTACAGAAAAAACTCCAACGCATCCAAAACGCATCAGCCAGACTCATCCTAGACATCCCCCGCCAAGCTCACATTTCCGGTCACCTGAAAGACCTGCACTGGCTCCCCGTCAACAAAAGGATAACGTTCCGTCTCCTCACCCACGCACACAGAGCCCTCTACGATCTTGGACCGGAGTGCCTCAACACGCGCCTTTCCTTTTACACCCCCACCCGCCAGCTGCGGTCGTCCAACCAAGCCCTCGCCACCACCCCGCGCATCCACAAAGCCACCATGGGGGGAAGATCCTTCTCCTACTTAGCGGCCAAAACCTGGAATTCCCTTCCCATCCACCTCCGCCTCACTCAAAACCACCTAGCCTTCAGAAAACAGCTTAAAACCTGGATATTCGATAAGTAAACCTCTCCCCCTTCCTCAAGCGCCTTGAGACCCTCTGGGTATGTAGTGCGCTATATAAATTTTGACTTGACTTGACTTGGCAGACAGGGTTGCCCATCAGCCTAGGTATTAGCCCATGACGGATCATGGATCTGATCTACTTAAAAATGTAGTTTACGTCTGTTAAATGCCGAGTATTTTTTGTGGAGGTACTTAGTTTTGTTACCCCCAATCGGCGGTGACCCGACCTCCCAAACTCCTCTTGCTGTCCTACGTGTTCCAGGTCCCCCTGCTACTTAAAAAAAAATATATTATTTATTTATTACAATACATGGCCCTGTAGCTGCAAAATGGCATTGGGGCGCTCAATCCATATTAATATATGATTTTGTACACTTTTATTTGTACTGTCTTGTTCCGAGGTGGTGGGTCAAATTGGTAAACTCGCATGACCACCAGTCCATCATGACTGCATGTGAGTCACAAAGCACAGCCTTGGCGCATGCACACGCGTGTGCACACAGTGGCAATTATGGACTATGTACAGATGGCTGCTGTGTGCACATGCATCATGATCTATGGCTGCATATGTGTCCTGATACATGTGCAAGCCTGCATTGTGAAGCTCCAGAAATTGTTAGACAACCATTGACAAAACCATAGTCTGGCGCTCATCTTTAAACGCGAACTCTATTGCCTTTGACAATGCTTGTTTTACTTTGTAGTCTTGAAGCTTTGCTATGTCGGGATTAACTTCCATGCAGGCCCAATACAACTAAATATGAAAATACATATACAAGCCCCGGGCTGCAAGTGAAAGTATTGTTCACTTAACTTTTTGTTCTTCTCCCCCCCAAAGGCTCAAGTTGGGGGGTTTCTAGGTTTCCTGGGAGAGATTTTGAACCAGGGAGGGGGCGGACGACAGCCATCTCTGACCTACCTGCAACACTCGGGTGGCAGGGCGATGCTGGTGTTGTTAGATCTGTCGGCGGCCTTTGACACCGTCCCCCATGAGGGCCTCCTTGCAAGACTCTCTGAGATTGGTCTCGGGGGGACGGTGCTCCAGTGGTTTCGATCATTCCTGGCAGGCCGTCGACAAACGGTCTGGGCCTCCGCCTGCTCCGCCGAGATGTCGCCACTGGGTGTCGGGGTTCCCCAGGGCTCAGTACTGAGCCCTACTCTATTCAACATCTTTATGACCCCTCTGGCGGCTCTGGCGGAGTCTTTCGGGGCTCAGATCGTTTCCTACGCTGATGACACCCAGCTCCTCTTCACCTGTGAGAGAGGTGCGGATTTCGATGGAGGTAGGAGCCAGGGTTGCCTTGAGGCTGTATTTCAGTGGTTTCAACATCATAGCCTCAAGTGCAACTCGGATAAATCTGAGGTCCTCTTTTTCGGGTGCAGTTCGGATCCGGACTGGAAAGTGTGGTGGCCTGAGAACATGTTTCCACCAGCAAGTTCTTCCCAGGTGGCGAAAAACCTTGGGATCAAGATCGACAACGGCCTCACTCTGCGCTCACAGGTAATTGGTCTCACGGGCACCTGTTTCGGCTTGCTCCGGATGCTGCGTAAGTTCCTCCCTCTGTTATCTCAGGAACACAGGAAGATCACCGTGCAGGCGATAGTTGGCTCGAGGATTGATTATGCCAACGCTCTCTATCTCGGCCTGCCGGAATATCTGCTTCAACGGTTACAGGTGGTCCAGAATTCTGCAGCCCAGGCCATTTTTGGACTATCTCGCCGTGCTAGAGCCTCGGGTCTCCTGGAGGCACTGCACTGGCTGCCTGTCCGAAAACGGATAATTTTTAAGATTCTGACTCTGGCACACAAAGCCTTGCACGCCTCCGGTGCGAAATATCTTCAAAAAAGATTGACCTTTTACCATCCAGTCAGGTCACTGAGGTCTGAATCTTTGTTCCTTGTGGCAGTGCCTCGTGTGAAGAGGGCACGCATTGGTGGCCGTTCTTTTAGACTACTGGCGCCCCAATTGTGGAATAAGCTGCCAATGGCCCTGCGCAGTATTCCAAACTTGTTGGCTTTTAGGAAGGGGCTCAAAACGTGGCTTTTCACCTCTTAGTTTTTTTCTCTGAGCTCTGACGGTTTCCTTTCTGTTTTTATTTGTTGTGTTGTAGTTAGCTTGCAAAACAAAGCGCCGGGACACTCTTTGAGTAGCCGTGCGCTATATAAAATCCCAGTATAACATAACATAACATAACATAACACAGACAGTGTGGGGGCTGGGGAGAGTGGGGAGGGGGGGGGTGTAGTTGGGTTTGACTGTTGGGTGGGGGGTGAGTGGTACACACATGTGGAGTGAAACAGACAGATATATTGACACGGATGCATCAGGCGATTGGGCTAGACTCCATCACACCACCCATATGAGCGGGGCAGACAAAACAGGTAACGGGAGGTACTCCATACTGTCGTGAAATGTCATCACTGGCGGGTATCCCTCAGATAAAAGATTACCCCGAAGGGGTGAAGGTCCCAACTCTGACAGCGGATGCCTGCGAGCCAAGACCCGGAACACGCTCCCTGTGAACATCAGATGCTCCCCGACCCTGCACACGTTCAGGAAGGACCTCAAGACCTGGAACGAGCTCCCCGTGCACATCAGATGCTCCCCGACCCTACACGTTCAGGAAGGACCTCAAGACCTGGAACGAGCTCCCCGTGAACATCAGACGCTCCCCGACCCTGCACACGTTCAGGAAGGACCTCAAGACCTGGAAAGATCTCCCTGTGAACATCAGATGCTCCCCGACCCTGCACACGTTCAGGAAGGACCTCAAGACCTGGAACGAGCTCCCTGTGAACATCAGACGCTCCCCGACCCTGCACACGTTCAGGAAGGACCTCAAGACCCGGAACGAGCTCCCTGTGAACATCAGACGCTCCCGGACCCTGCACACGTTCAGGAAGGACCTCAAGACCTGGAACGGGCTCCCTGTGAACATCAGACGCTCCCTGACCCTGCACAGGGTCAGGAAGGACCTCAAGACCAGGAACGAGCTCCCCGTGAACATCAGACACTCCCCAACACTGCACATGTTCAGGAAGGACCTCAAGACCTGGAACGAGCTCCCCGTGCACATCAGATGCTCCCCGACCCTACACGTTCAGGAAGGACCTCAAGACCTGGAACGAGCTCCCTGTGAACATCAGACGCTCCCGGACCCTGCACACGTTCAGGAAGGACCTCAAGACCTGGAACGGGCTCCCTGTGAACATTAGACGCTCCCTGACCCTGCACACGTTCAGGAAGGACCTCAAGACCTGGAACGAGCTCCCTGTGAACATCAGACGCTCCCTGACCCTGCACACGTTCAGGAAGGACCTCAAGACCTGGAACGAGCTCCCTGTGAACATCAGACGCTCCCCGACCCTGCACATGTTCAGGAAGGACCTCAAGACCTGGAGCGAGCTCCCCGTGAACATCAGACGGTCCCCGACCCTGCACACGTTCAGGAAGAACCCCAAGACCTGGAACGAGCTCCCAGTGAACATCAGACGCGCCACGGCCCTGCACACGTTCAGGAAGGACCTCAAGACCTGGAACAGGCTCCTTGTGAACATCAGACGCTCCCCCACCCTGCACACGTTCAGAAAGGACCTCAAGACCTGGAACGGGCTCCTTGTGAACATCAGACGCTCCCCGACCCTGCACACGATCAGGAAGGACCTCAAGACCTGGAACGAGCTCCCTGTGAACATCAGACGCTCCCGGACCCTGCACACGTTCAGGAAGGACCTCAAGACCTGGAACGGGCTCCCTGTGAACATCAGACGCTCCCGGACCCTGCACACGTTCAGGAAGGACCTCAAGACCTGGAACGGGCTCCCTGTGAACATCAGACGCTCCCGGACCCTGCACACGTTCAGGAAGGACCTCAAGACCTGGAACGGGCTCCCTGTGAACATCAGACGCTCCCTGACCCTGCACACGTTCAAGAAGAGCCTCAAGACCTGGAACGAGCTCCCTGTGAACATCAGACGCGCCACGGCCCTGCACACGTTCAGGAAGGACCTCAAGACCTGGAACGAGCTCCCGGTGAACATCAGACGGTCCCTGACCCTGCACACGTTCAGGAAGAACCCAAAGACCTGGAACGAGCTCCCTGTGAACATCAGACGCTCCCTGACCCTGCACACCTTAAAGAAGAGCCTCAAGACCTGGAACGAGCTCCCTGTGAACATCAGACGCGCCACGGCCCTGCACACGTTCAGGAAGGACCTCAAGACCTGGAACGAGCTCCCCGTGAACATCAGACGCTCCCTGACCCTGCACACCTTCAGGAAGAGCCTCAAGACCTGGAACGAGCTCCCAGTCAACATCAGATGCTCCCTGACCCTGCACACGTTCAGGAAGGACCTCAAGACCTGGAACGAGCTCCCCGTGCTCATCAGATGCTCCCCGACCCTACACACGTTCAGGAAGGACCTCAAGACCTGGAACGAGCTCCCCGTGAACATCAGACGCTCCCCGACCCTGCACACGTTCAGGAAGGACCTCAAGACCTGGAACGAGCTCCCTGTGAACATCAGACGCTCCCGGACCCTGCACATGTTCAGGAAGGACCTCAAGACCTGGAACGGGCTCCCTGTGAACATTAGACGCTCCCTGACCCTGCACACGTTCAGGAAGGACCTCAAGACCTGGAACGAGCTCCTTGTGAACATCAGACACTCCCCGACCCTGCACACGATCAGGAAGGACCTCAAGACCTGGAACGAGCTCCCTGTGAACATCAGACGCTCCCCGACCCTGCACACGTTCAGGAAGGACCTCAAGACCTGGAACGAGCTCCCTGTGAACATCAGACGCTCCCCGACCCTGCACACGTTCAAGAAGAGCCTCAAGACCTGGAACGAGCTCCCTGTGAACATCAGATGCGCCACGGCCCTGCACACGTTCAGGAAGGACCTCAAGACCTGGAACGAGCTCCCGGTGAACATCAGACGGTCCCTGACCCTGCACACGTTCAGGAAGAACCCAAAGACCTGGAACGAGCTCCCTGTGAACATCAGACGCTCCCTGACCCTGCACACCTTAAAGAAGAGCCTCAAGACCTGGAACGAGCTCCCTGTGAACATCAGACGCACCACGGCCCTGCACACGTTCAGGAAGGACCTCAAGACCTGGAACGAGCTCTCCGTGAACATCAGACGCTCCCTGACCCTGCACACCTTCAGGAAGAGCCTCAAGACCTGGAACGAGCTCCCAGTCAACATCAGACGCTCCCTGACCCTGCACACGTTCAGGAAGGACCTCAAGACCTGGAACGAGCTCCCTGTGAACATTAGACGCTCCCCGACCCTGCACACGTTCAGGAAGGACCTCAAGACCTGGAACAGGCTCCCTGTGAACATCAGACGCTCCCGGACCCTGCACACATTCAGGAAGGACCTCAAGACCTGGCTCTTCGACTGATCCGGAGCTGCTTCTCCCCCCTCCTCGCACCTTGAGACCCTCACGGGTGAGTAGTGCGCTTTACAAACCCATGATTGATTGATTGAAACACTGGAAGACGACGTGACTCTCGCGGAGGTGCTGACGGCCACAGGCGACCTAAAAGCTAGGAAACCCTCAGGTCCTAATGGTATACCAGTAGAACTATTTATGAGAAATGTCGGGTTAAGGAGTCCAACTCTGCTTAAACTGTTCGCGGAGGCAAATCAAAGTGTCACCCTTCCACTGAATCTCTACGATATTTCTGATACATAAACTGGGAAAGCTCATGACAGACTGTAGCTCCTGTCGCCCGATCTCTCTCTTGGATAGAAACCAAAATACTGGCCTCGATCCTAGCCAAGTGGCCCTTGAAGGTTATCACTGCTCTAATTCATTATGACCAAGCAGGCTTTATGCCAAAGAGGTCAACCATATTCAACCTTCGATTATAATTGGCTTGAGACAATACAGGTAAGAGATGAGCCTCACGTGCTACTATCCCTGGATGCCGAGAAGGATTTTGATGCCGTCCACTGGCTATCCTGAGAAACAAAGTTGTCATGTTTATGTGGGTGTCAGAGACTAATCCCTTCTTGTTTATTCGAGAAAGTTTCTAGTGACCTCTGAGTTAGCTGGCACACACAAGTAATTAAGTTTAATGTACTCGATAGAGACATACTGACCTCAGTCCTATGTCAAAACTATAGTGTATATTATTCCAATGCGCAGAGCCTATCAGGGATATAAGACTACACTACAATGTCCTGGTTAAAAAAATGGGTTTGTCCCTAAATTTTGGGCCTGATATCGATGCTCTACAAAGACTCAATTGCTCAGGTGAGGGCGAACCGGGAACAATCCACAGAATTCCCTATTGAGAGGGGCACACTGTAGGTGTGCCCTCTATCCCCTCTATTGTTTGCCCTAGCACTGGAACCTCTAGTGTGCATAGTCCGATCACACTCAGGCAGACCGGGTTTAAGGAATGAGAGGAAGCAATGGGGGACAAACGAATCGCTCTATATGTGGAGGATATTTAACTGTATCACACTAACCCATGCACAACACCCCTTAAACTCTTTCACATATTCAAAAATAGGATTAACTGGGACAAATCTAGCCTACACTCGACAGGAGGGGACTTTGATGACCCGCTGTCAGGAAGCAGTTGCATGTAGACAAAGACGGGCTATCGTGATCAAAATGTGCCCACGAACAAGGAAGATACTCTAGAACGCAATATTCACAGGGTTCTGGCAGATTTCCACAGGGGTGTAGAAAGATGGAAAACGCTGCTGTTGGCACTATTGGCTAGGGCCGCAATGTATAAGATGATAACCAACCGAAAATATTATACGTACTACAAAACATAAACTACAAGATCCCGGAGGACATTTTTGTGAAGGTGGAAAGAGAAGTCAGGACCTTGCTTTCTAATGGGGGACGCCCAAGAGTGGCACTGCGTACACTAAAGAGGAAACACTATAATGGGGGCATTGCCCTTCCAGATGGGAAAGCTGACTACTGGGCAGCTCACTTAATAGTAGTTAATGACTGGGGCCACATATCTGGGGGCCACAGGACCTATGCATTAAAGAGGACACAATTCCAAACTCACTCATGCATACACTTCCTCTACGGTGGGAAATGGGTAAAGAAGCTACTGTCGGCAACCCAGGTGACCATAGAAGCCTGGAAAGGTGGATGAAATGGGACGGATGGCTGACTCGTGAAACTCCCCTGTGGTTGGTAACACATCTGATGGGGATCAGGAAGTTGAAGGGTTTTGTGACTTGTGACACCCTTGGGATTTCCGGGCTGGGAGACTTGACAGAAGGTGGTGTCTTGGTCCCGTTGAGCTCTTTCCAGTACAACACAACATTACAAATACCTCCACCATGCCTGGACCGCTGAGGGACTTGATAAACATTCCAGAAGATGCCCCGTTGGAGGGGAGACTGCTGATGGGGGAGAACGAAGAGAAGGCAGTGTCGTGGACATAGAGAACAACTACCAATAACCCCTTCCCTGTGGGGCATATTCCCCCGCTGTGCTGGGGGGAGGGGGCCGCGCACAGCGCCGCCATGTTCATGACGAGCTCAGCTCGTCATGAGTCACGGTGCTTGTGTGCTCATGACGAGCTGAGCTCGTCAGGACCACACCCGTTTCATTAGAACGCTCACACAGCAGGGGAATTAGCCCCGCACCTGAGCGTTCCAACGGTCATGACGAGCACAGCTCGTCATGAGCACACGAGCACAGTGGCTCGTGATGATAACAGGCCCAACTCCTTGACAAAACCAAGGATATGATGGGATAATGAGGTGGGGAACTTGACGGTATAGACTAGAAGGCAGCAGTGATGTAACTGAGGGAAGTCACAATTAAAACCAGGCTCGGGCTGATCCAAATAAAAAATCCCCCACAGGACCTATTGTGACAGGGCCAGGAGGCAATTGCAAAAAACAACAAGTGATGGACTGAATGTGGATCAATGTCACACACTCCCCCAGTCAAAAGATCTGGGCCCAAATCCATCGTAGGGCCAGGAGGCAAGGCGGCCGCCTCCAGCTGCTTCCGCTGTGGGGCGGAGAGAGGGTCGTTCATCCTGGACTGCCATAGTGAAGGAACTCAACGGGGTGCTGAAAGAAACAATACCAACTGACCCTAAATATATATCCTGGTGGCTATCCCCATAACATAACATGTGTATTTGTAAAGAACACGTTCACCCCAACGAGGTCTCTTGGCACTGAATAACAGATGTTTATTGTTACTCAACTCAATGGCACTCATTTTTTCGACCTCAGAAGGATGAAAGGCTGAATGGACCCGCCGGGATTTGAAACCTGTGACCATGAGGTCAAACACAGGCCCCTGCAATGGACGCATTAGTCCACTGAACGACCTGACCCCATGGAGGTAGGTACCCCTAGGGGCAAACTTCTATTTAGTAATCTGGGCCTCGCAGTGGCACGGCCAAGCACTGGGACGCCCCAGAACCCCCAACCCTGCGGGAATGGAAAAATGGGATGGAGCTATGTATGGCAGCTGAAAAAGTCACATATAAGGCCGGAGGGTGCCCAAGGAAGTTTACCAAAATATGGGGTCCCTGATTAAGGTACTATGGCATAGATATTGGAGACAGTGAGATGGGTGACCGCCTATGTCACAATATATTATCTGACTGTTGACTGAGCAGTGTAACTCCATTGATACTGTAATGTGTTGATGTAAACTTTGCACACTTGTGCATTCACTCCCAGGTGCCTATGGTTTCTTTGTGAGTTCACATGCTTGCTGTGTTGATGGCAGAAAAATACAATGAAGATATTTTGGAGGGAAAAAAAGAAAATGCAGACACTATGCCTGTGTAGGGACCTTGAAAATCCGGTGTGGTTTACACTACTCTCTGAAGGGTCGGTTTGGCTAACATTAGCTGCAAACCGCAACCTTTGCTTGCAATTAATCTAGCAATAAGCATTTCAAGTGCCAAATGCACTGCTGATCACTTTAAGAGGCACGTGACCGCCTGAGCAGGGATCGCACATCCCAGCGTGCCGTCCAGGAAAACTTAGGGGCAGATTTACTACTTCTGGGGCATCTCTGCTAATCAGCAGGGATGCGCCAGAAGAGTTGCGACGCATCTGCCCACCCGTGCGCCACCACTGAAGCGCCGCATTTACAATGCGGCCCACCATGGTGCACGGATGGGCAGATGCGTGTCGCATCCCCCCGGCAGAAAGGCGGCGCATTGCTAGAGTCACGTCGCAAGCGCGACGCAGCTCCAGCAAGGCTCGGGGTGCCCCTATTCCCAACATGCTGCGTCAATCCTTACGCCTGCTTCAAGCAGGCGCAGGGTTTTGACGCAGCATGGCCGTAAAAGTGACTGAGTGCAATCTTGTAGATTTCACTCAGCCACTTTTCGGAGGCGTTCCTGCGCCGGAACGCCCCCCTCCTATGCTGGAACGCCCACATGCGGTGCAGGGCTTTACAACGTGACGCATCTCCCAGATGCGTCATGTTATAAATACCCCGCAGCATGGTGCTGGCTTTGCGTCACTACTGCGTCAAAAAAGTGACGCAACGGCGACACAAATGTGCCGTACGAGGTTTGTAAATCTGCCCCCGAGAGTGCACAAGTGGTGAAATGTGGTGTAAATGTGGTGTTGCATGACTATTTTCATTTCTCTGCATTGTTCTGTGGCTTGAGAGGGGAAACAACAAGCACAAGGCGCTAGCAAAAGCAAACAGCAATCATTTTATTACTCGCCCCAAATGTGGGATTATTTGATATATCTGGAGGCCTAAGATTTTTAAATTGCACTGACCCTTCCTGTCAGTATCAACAGCACCCCAGGAGCACGTGATTAATAGTGTAATGTCTGTCAACGCAGCATCACGGCATTTTGATCATTAACAGAGACTTTAACGCCCAAACTTCTACAGCTGTGATATTTGAATGCAACCTCCAATGTTTTAGAGTAGAGAAGATAACTCTGATATGTAGTTCCCTGTCAGTTTATTCTGTTGCGGTATTTTAGGAGGAGACAGGTAGTAAAAGGTGGGCTGGGGTCCCCACCTCACCCCAGGTCATTATGGACTCTGGTTTCACTCCAGGTCTTTTGTGTGGCAGCCTGATGCATTGTGGGAGTTGGAGTCTTGATTTGCTTCTACTGTACAAATTAGACCAGCACACCTGGAATCAGTCATTTGTAGGTGGAAAGTTCCGGACTGGAGACAGTGTCCGTAAGATCCTGGTGGGAGAGGGTCGCCTTACTGTGTGCCCCGCTCCCCCTTCTATCACCCAAAATGCTGCCAATGACAGCTCCCCTTCATCAGGCCTGGAGGGGTTCAGTATTGCTACTAGGCCTGGGCGTCAAATTCCGTTCCGCTTGCGGAATTTGCGCAATTTCGCGTTCCGTGGAGAACGCGAAATTGCCCAAAAATCTGCGGTCCGCCACTTCGCAAAATTTTTTGCTTGTTCACGTTCTCACAAAATCCGTGTTCACAAGATATTTCCCCCTTTGCACGCGAAAAAAAAGATTGCGAACAGTAAAAAAGCATTGGAAACAAGCAATTCCGGAATTTCTGCTTATTCGGAGATTTTTTACCATTTCGCAGAGATTTGCGTAACGCGATTAAGCAAATTCCGCCCACCCCTAATTGCTACCAGCCCATAAAAGGTGCCCGAAGTCGGTTCGAGAGAATGGTTAGCTGATTGCAATGCTGAATCCAAAGCCGAACGTGTTGGCCAAAGTTACCCCGTGCACCTGGACTGACCGATCAAATGCCACCCACTGACTCAGAGTCACATAACATAGCATTTGAAAAGCGTATGTTCACCCAAGGGTAACTTGGCGCTGTACAACAGATGTTTATTGTTACCCAACACTACTCATTTTATCGACCTCAGAAGGATGAAATGCTGAGTAAACCCTCTGGTATTTGAACCTGTGACCATGAGGTCGAACATAGGCCCCTACAGTGGATGCATTCGTCCACTGAGCCACCAGACCCGGCTGGCATCAGACAGGTCTCTGCCCAGGGGCGACCATTAGGGGAGAAAACCCCTAGTGGGATGATCTGGCTGCAGCGCTGCGCTTGGGAAGCCCTAGTTTGGGGGACCGACTCAGGTTCTGGGAAAAATTGGATATTGAATAACTGCCTTTCTACTTTATTTAAGTTGATAATTTCACTGCTTTGTAATACTCTGGAAACGAGAAGACGCCTGTAGAAAGCACAGAGTTCAGCGTGAAGCCGGCATGAAGCCGGCGTGATGCCGGGCTGACGACTAACTCCTCTAGTTTAACTTCTACAGCTCAGATCTGGACAGGGACTTGGGTGGCGAGCCAAAGTGCTCATTTCAAAGATGAAAGGGAAGCACAAACAGGCACTTTTTTACGCTGATGACAACCCTGCTGCAGAGCTGTCTGACCGGTCGGTTGTATGATATAGATAAAGGGCCTTGTTTTAGAGTTTGGTGGATGGAATACTCTGTCATAATATGACAAATATCCATCTGCCTCATTATAAGTCCAATAGGATCTCAGGAACCTGTAAAGTACCAGACGAGGTAGCCCTCACGTTTGTGAAAGAGTAACCCGTCCACCAAACACTAAAACAGGCCCACAATTGTTTGACAACTAACAACATAACATGTGTATTTGGAAAGCACACGTTCGCCCAGAAGGGTATCTTTGCCGCTGAATACCAGATGTTTATTGTTAACCAACTCAATGATACTCATTTTATCGACCTCAGAAGGATGAAAGGCTGAGTGGACCCACCGGGACCTGAACTTGTGACGAGGAGGTAAACACAGGCCCCTACTGTGGACGCATTAGCCCACTGAGCCACAAGATGCGGCCTAATCAACAAAGACCAAACTCATATATTTTGCCCATGGCTTTGGTGACAAAGCTTTAATCTTGGAAATAAATCCAGTGGTTGAGATGCTGGCAGATGTTAATTGGAAATGAGCCCCTTTGCTAGATAAGAAGAGGTTCCATCTTTTACAGCTGAGAAACTCCTTGATTCATTACAAT
This sequence comes from Lissotriton helveticus, assembly GCF_964261635.1. Taxonomy (NCBI): domain Eukaryota; kingdom Metazoa; phylum Chordata; class Amphibia; order Caudata; family Salamandridae; genus Lissotriton; species Lissotriton helveticus. The sequence goes on along the minus strand of NC_136067.1, from coordinate 11,730,403 downwards.
GGCAGATATGGGACTTATACTGCAACCTTGGAAAGCCTGAGAGAAGAGAATGTGTACAGTGAAGCTCTGGTCTTGAAATGTTAATACGCAGGACAGTATTGTGGCTACTGTATTGATTCGATCGATTGATTGACTTCTGGAAGGTATGGTTAATTGCAAAGGTTAAAAAAAATGACTTTGCTGGCACGGCCACTGTGGCTCGACTAGCCTCATTCTGGCACGATCCAGACCTGGCTGGTCTCAGCGACACTAGAGTCCACTCAACATTTTTGTGTGTTCTTGGGCCAGATTTACAAAGGTTTTGCATTACTTATAACACAGACCCGACGCAAAATCCTTTTCAGGATTTACAAACCAATGGAAGTTGTTTTTTGCATTGGTTTGTAAGGAAAAACGAAAGCAAACCAGAGCAAAGTGCTGCTTTGCGTTACTCTGCATCAAGCGGGAGTTCCATGGGTGGTACATGGGCATTCCTATACAAACACTGATGGGTTTTGTCGCAAAACCCTATCTAGTGACAATGGTAAACAGGGTTTTGCGTTACAAAATAACTTCCCTTGAAAGCAGCCATTAAAAAGGAGAAATGCTCTTACTTCTACTAACTTTTCCTACTCTGCATGTCTGCTGCACTGTACAGCACACATCTGAAGTGGGAAAAGTTTTAAAGTCAGTCCTAGCATATTAATTTGTACTGGAAGGGCACTCTTCCAGGACAGAACCTATGGTACACTCACTCAGCCACCGTTGCACTATGGTACAAGGATTTCTGCGTGGCGCTTGGCAGCATGATTAAGTAATTAAAAGTTTAAGACATAACATTTCTGGTCTACGAAAGGGTCTTCTTCCCTAAAATTGGGAATATTTGCAGACCCAGTGAGTCAATGCTCCAGTGCGCACGACTCACACCACGGGTCAAGTGACTCTATTTGTTTAGGTCACTTCTTTTTCTTGCCTGATCTGTCATCATAAGCTTCTGGAAGCTATATTCCTTTTGCAGTTCCATTTAATTAAATGTGTTAACACATGAAAATGGCCAAGAAGTGGTACGTTGTAGCCGTATGACTCACCCATGTCCCAGGCAGTAGAGTTGCGCAAGCCACTGAAAGCTTGAACTGGACTCAAAACACACAAGATGATGGAAGGAAGGTTGCACAATGACAAAACATTCACCCCCAGTCACAGATCTGGGTTTAATCCATCGTTATTTTGCTCACCAAGCCACCCCAGTTCACACATGGCCATATGCAAATCAGTCTTGACCCTGTGCCTCATGGGAACAGTCAAAGCCCGAACTGCCAAACCATGCCTACCCTGGACCAGAATCAAGCATCCTAGGACACGTTTCTGGCTATCAGCCGTCTTCGGCCAGGATAGCTTGACTCCAGTGGCGTAGTGAGCACGGGACCCACAACTGGGCATACCCTTCCCACATAGGGTGAACAGCAAAACACACAAGATGATGGACAGAATGTTGCACAATGGCAAAACAGGAACTTGACTCAAGCCTGCAGCCTGGCTCCGGCTAAGTTCAAGGTCCAGTTGGAAACTCAAGCCCATAACGAGCGGAGCTTTCATGTGACTTCTGCCTGCCTGTACATCCCTCTACCTACAATTTGGCATTACTGTCAGAGTTTCTGACTGTGGAACTAGGTTTGGGTCTTCGCGTTGACTCAACATTCTGTGATACTGGCACATCACTTAATTTCAACGTGCCTATAAACAATGCATGTGACCTTGTGTAATGTCCCTGGTGCGCGTGTCAAGTTTGTTAACATAAGAATGGGACCCCCTCTATGTTTACTACAATGGTCAGGGAAAGAGAGGAGAAGCAAAAAACACTATAAGAAATATTCCCCCTCGACCTCTACAGTTCTGGCGGTAACACCTCCAACACTTTGACTTTTATACTTTAACACATAATGGCAACATCAAAATTTTTTGATTTATAGTTTTATTATTTTTTTAGTTATATTTTATAGTACAAAATTATCATTTATCAATTTATCATCTCAACTTGTACATTTTCAGAAGCTCATTACATAAAACACATAGTACTACATTAAAGACAATAAAAAACCATTCCATGCAGAGAAAACAATGTGAAAAAAGAAAACATTCTTACAATTGCATACACCAAACTCTCATCATACATACTACATTCACTCTTAATTCTGCGTCTGAGGGATCGCAGGTTGAGGTGCGAGTTTATACGCAAGGTCGACGCGTTTCGGCGGTGTAAAACCACCTTCCTCAGGACCTTTCTTGCAGAATACTCAGATATTCAAAGAAATATTTTATAACCCCTGCATGGTCGGGTATCTGTAACGATAAATGACATACATTTGCATCTTTTATAATCATTAATTTCTTCAACTTCATTATACTTCGACATCAATTCAATAAATTGAGTTGCCCTATGTACACCAAGAGAACCTGCTTATTTGCACATTTTATTATTTAATTATTTCACATCTTGTAAAGCCGGACCTGAACCAACAGGGCCGCATCACTGCTCGACTCTCGTCATGGACCAAAAACATTTTATCGACTGAAAAAGCAAAAATATATAACTAAATGTGAGAGGTTTCTGTAATTTTATACATAAGCTCATCAACTAAATCATTCGGGTAGTAACTACCCGAAGAATAGCTATCTGACATAATTGGTAAGCGCTCAGAATGAATGTGAACATAGACCTTTTTTTAAAAATCTCCAGCTTAACAGACAAGTGATATAAGTTGTTTCTGATCCGACATAGGAACGCCTAAAAGTTAAATCTGAAAAGGTTTTGAACTTGCGATTGGAGCAGGGTTCCAGTCCACTGACAAATCTAAGGTATATTACATGTTAAGACTCTTTTAATTGCTTTGCAAAACCCCACCAGCAACTTTCTCTAGGTGTTAGCTTCTATAAATGGAAATGTGGAAATGTATATATATATTTTTTATCTCAGAAGCCATCTTTGAGAATGATTTAGTTGATGAGCTTATGTATAAAATTACAGAAACCTCTCACATTTAGTTATATATTTTTGCTTTTTCAGTCGATAAAATGTTTTTGGTCCATGACGAGAGTCGAGCAGTGATGCGGCCCTGTTGGTTCAGGTCCGGCTTTACAAGATGTGAAATAATTAAATAATAAAATGTGCAAATAAGCAGGTTCTCTTGGTGTACATAGGGCAACTCAATTTATTGAATTGATGTCGAAGTATAATGAAGTTGAAGAAATTAATGATTATAAAAGATGCAAATGTATGTCATTTATCGTTACAGATACCCGACCATGCAGGGGTTATAAAATATTTCTTTGAATATCTGAGTATTCTGCAAGAAAGGTCCTGAGGAAGGTGGTTTTACACCGCCGAAACGCGTCGACCTTGCGTATAAACTCGCACCTCAACCTGCGATCCCTCAGACGCAGAATTAAGAGTGAATGTAGTATGTATGATGAGAGTTTGGTGTATGCAATTGTAAGAATGTTTTCTTTTTTCACATTGTTTTCTCTGCATGGAATGGTTTTTTATTGTCTTTAATGTAGTACTATGTGTTTTATGTAAAGAATGAGCTTCTGAAAATGTACAAGTTGAGATGATAAATTGATAAATGATAATTTTGTACTATAAAATATAACTAAAAAAATAATAAAACTATACATCAAAAAATTTTGATGTTGCCATTATGTGTTAAAGTATAAAAGTCAAAGTGTTGGAGCTGTTACCGCCAGAACTGTAGAGGTCGAGGGGGAATATTTCTTATAGCGCGTGTCAAGTTTGCCCTGTATTTAAAAAAATGCAGAAAATGAACTAAGAGGTGAAAACAAAGTCTTAATATAAGAATAGACAATTGAGAACCATTTCCTGGCTGATGTGTACAAAGTGAAACCAAAAACACGGATAACTTGCAGCTTCCCAGCTTAAAAGCAATTACTTTATTTCACCAAAACTCTTTTCTCTTCATTATTACGTATGAAAGCACTTTCGAATATGAGTTCAAACTACCAGTTGTACAAAACTATCATTTGAATAAGTACTTCTCAGTGCTCTGCTATATTGTGCTTTGTTGATGTTAAAGCTTACACATGCTCAATAAATGCACTTTTTTCAATTTTGATGAGCTTTTTACCATATTTTACTTAATATCTGTAGTATGATTTACATCACCAATATTTTCAGAGTTCGGCTTGTGAACAGGCGATTATATCAGAGCCAGGACCTTGGCGCGGCCCTCCCTGTTACTGTGTTGGCTCTGCCCCCTCTACCAGGCAGTGAGACACACAGGAGTGAGTGTGAGCTGTGTCACCCTCCCCTCTGGTCAGAGTCTGCTCCTAGCTGGACCCCTGACACCATATGTGATGCTGCGCCTGCGCTCTGTGTGGCTGCGTCTGCTGCCCTGACACTTGCCGAGTTGTCTCCTCTCTCTCTGGACATTCAAGGATAGTGGGTGACCGGACTATGTCATTCTCACCTTTGCTTTTATTGCTCTTCCCCCCCCTCCGCTGCACTGCATATTTATTTCCCATGCTGTATTTTTTCAGTGGTTTGCTTCCTCACAGTCGGCCTACTATGTCATGTAATGTCCTTCTGCTGCTTACTGTGTGTATGTAAAGCGCTCTGATGCCTACGGGGTCAAGCTAGCAGACCCCCCTCCCCCAAAGCGCCTTGAGACCCTCCAGGTGAGTAGAGCGCTATACAAATTTCTTGATTGATTGATATATAAAACTTTTAAAATAAAAATTTTAAAAAATTTAAAAAATACAATGATGCTGTTGCATGTTAGACCTGCCACAGTAAACAAGCCCCTGGTGCAGGGTGTGAGTGAGATGACACAGTGAGTTACAGTGTTCTACAATAAAATAAAATACAATCAAAATTAAATTAAAATTAAATTAAAATAAATGAGTGAGGCTGCAAAATAAAATAAAATTAAAATAAATAGACTCCCCTAAAATGAGTGAGGCTGCACCCAGAGGTGGGTTGGACTGACTGAGTGAGACTGTGCCTTTGCAATCATTCTTTCTACTTCCCAGGGACTTTGATCTCTGCCTCCCTCCCAATGCTCATCCTCCATGCCGCCATTTTGCCTCTGCAGGGAGATACCGCAGTCACCAAACCACAATCCCCAGCATGCACACGGCTTCGTCCATTCACTATTGCAGGGGAGCGCCTACAACTCCCGGCGTGCCCCCGCACGGCCACCCTCACCCAATCACTAGGCTGGCATGACAAGCACGCTCCGACACTACAACTCCCGGCGTGCCACGCTGCTCCCTGACAGCTGCAGAGCCGGAGGAGACTACAGCTCCCGTCGCCGCCCGCGCGCCCCGCTCGCTCTCTGCAGGCGCAGCGATGCCGCGCGGCACGCCGGGAGTTGTAGTCTTCTGGAGCTCTGCGGCGGTGGTGAATTGGGGGACCCCCGCTCGGGCTCCGCAGTGCCCCGGCGTTGGCCGGGGGGGCCTCCCCGGCTCCCTCCCGCCCCGGCCGGCCTCCTACCTGCGTGGCTGCGGCTGCCCCCGAGGCGCCGGCGTGGCATGGCTCCTCCGCAGTGCGGGGGGCGGCTCAGAGCCGACGCCGGGCTGCGGCTCGTCCTCCCCCCGCAGGCGCCGGGCCCCCCCGCATCCTGTCAGCCCCCGGGGGTCTCTGCTCCCGCCGATCCCGGGCCCCAGCGCTGCGGATCCGACCCCGGAGGAGAGCAGCAGAGCCAGAGAGAGCGGAGGGGCGGGATACTCCCACAATGCACCGCGGCCGGAGAGGAGGAGGCGGCAGCATCAGCACCAGGGGCTGGGATGGAGGGGGGGAGGCTACACACACCTCTGACGTCACTCACTGCACGAGACACGGGGGATGCCCCCACAATGCATGGGGGGGAGGGGGCAGTGACATCACTGGGGGCAACAACACTTATTATACTCGCATAATGCACCAGGCTGAGGAGCAGGCATGGCACAGCAGGAGGGGCACAGGGAGTGCCACAATGCATGAAAGCAGCAGTGACGACACCCTCTCAAGGACAGACATGGGATACACTCCAGATGTGGCATCTGTGACGTCACTCACTGCACATACTAGAGGACATCAGGGCAAGAAATGTGACATCATTCACTGTCAAGGACAGACATGGGATTCACTCCAGATGTGGCATCTGTGACGTCACTCCCTGCACATGAGAGATGACACCAGGGCAAGGAATGTGACATCATTCACTGCCAAGGAGAGTCAGGGGGATACACCCCAGATGTGACACCTGTGATGTCACTCACTGCACATGAGAGGACACCAGGGCAAGAAATGTGACATCATTCACTGCCAAGGAGAGACATGGGATACACTCCAGATGTGGCATCTGGACGTCACTCACTGCACATGAGAGGACACCAGGGCAAGAAATGTGACATCATTCACTGCCAAGGACAGACATGGGATACACTCCAGATGTGGCACCTGTGACATCACTCACTGCGCATCAGAGGACACCAGGGCAAGAAATGTGACATCATTCACTGCCAAGGACAGACATGGGATGGATACACTCCAGATGTGGCACCTGTGACGTCACTCACTGCACATGAGAGGACATCAGGCCAAGAAATGTGACATCATTTACTGCCAAGGACAGACATGGGACACACTCCAGATGTGGCATCTGTGACGTCACTCACTGCACATGAAAGGACACCAGGGCAAGAAATGTGACATCATTCACTGCCAAGGACAGACATGGGACACACTCCAGATGTGGCATCTGTGATGTCACTCACTGCACATGAGAGAGGACATCACTGCCAAGGACAGACATGGGACACACTCCAGATGTGGCACCTGTGACGTCACTCACTGCCAAGGAGAGACATGGGATACACTCCAGATGTAGCATCTGTGACGTCACTCACTGCACATGAGAGGACACCGGGGCAAGAAATGTGACATCCTTCACTGCCAAGGACAGACATGGGATACACTCCAGATGTGGCATCTGTGATGTCACTCACTGCACATGAGAGGACACCAGGGCAAGAAATGCGACATCATTCCCTGCCAAGGACAGACATGGGACACACTCCAGATGTGGCACCTGTGACGTCACTCACTGCACATCAGAGGGCACCAGGGCAAGAAATGTGACATCATTCACTGCCAAGGACAGACATGGGATGGATACACTCCAGATGTGGCATCTGTGACGCCACTCACTGCACATGAGAGGACATCAGGGCAAGAAATGTGACATCATTTACTGCCAAGGACAGACATGGGCTACACTCCAGATGTGGCATCTGTGACGCCACTCACTGCACATCAGAGGGCACCAGGGCAAGAAATGTGACATCATTCACTGCCAAGGACAGACATGGGCTACACTCCAGATGTGGCATCTGTGACGTCACTCACTGCACATGAGAGGACATCAGGGCAAGAAATGTGACATCATTCACTGCCAAGAACAGACATGGGATGCACTCCAGATGTGGCATCTGTGACGTCACTCCCTGCACATGAGAGATGACACCAGGGCAAGGAATGTGACATCATTCACTGTCAAGGAGAGACATGGGATACACTCCAGATGTGGCATCTGTGACGCCACTCACTGCACATGAGAGGACATCAGGGCAAGAAATGTGACATCATTTACTGCCAAGGACAGACATGGGCTACACTCCAGATGTGGCATCTGTGACGTCACTCACTGCACATGAGAGGACATCAGGGCAAGAAATGTGACATCATTCACTGCCAAGAACAGACATGGGACACACTCCAGATGTGGCATCTGTGATGTCACTCACTGCACATGAGAGATGACACCAGGGCAAGAAATGTGACATCATACACTGTCAAGGACAGACATGGGACACACTCCAGATGTGGCACCTGTGACGTCACTCACTGCACATCAGAGGGCACCAGGGCAAGAAATGTGACATCATTCACTGCCAAGGACAGACATGGGATGGATACACTCCAGATGTGGCACCTGTGACGTCACTCACTGCACATGAGAGGACATCAGGCCAAGAAATGTGACATCATTTACTGCCAAGGACAGACATGGGACACACTCCAGATGTGGCATCTGTGACGTCACTCACTGCACATGAGAGGACACCAGGGCAAGAAATGTGACATCATTCACTGCCAAGGACAGACATGGGACACACTCCAGATGTGGCATCTGTGATGTCACTCACTGCACATGAGAGAGGACATCACTGCCAAGGACAGACATGGGACACACTCCAGATGTGGCACTTGTGACGTCACTCACTGCCAAGGAGAGACATGGGATACACTCCAGATGTAGCATCTGTGACGTCACTCACTGCACATGAGAGGACACCGGGGCAAGAAATGTGACATCCTTCACTGCCAAGGACAGACATGGGATACACTCCAGATGTGGCATCTGTGATGTCACTCACTGCACATGAGAGGACACCAGGGCAAGAAATGCGACATCATTCACTGCCAAGGACAGACATGGGACACACTCCAGATGTGGCACCTGTGACGTCACTCACTGCACATCAGAGGGCACCAGGGCAAGAAATGTGACATCATTCACTGCCAAGGACAGACATGGGATGGATACACTCCAGATGTGGCATCTGTGACGCCACTCACTGCACATGAGAGGACATCAGGGCAAGAAATGTGACATCATTCACTGCCAAGGACAGACATGGGCTACACTCCAGATGTGGCATCTGTGACGTCACTCACTGCACATGAGAGGACATCAGGGCAAGAAATGTGACATCATTCACTGCCAAGAACAGACATGGGATGCACTCCAGATGTGGCATCTGTGACGTCACACTGACATGAGAGAGGACACCAGGGCAAGAAATGTGACATCATTCACTGCCAAGGACAGACATGGGATACAGCCCAGATGTGGCATCTGTGACCTCACTCACTGCACATGAGAGGACACCAGGGCAAGAAATGTGACATCATTTACTGCCAAGGACAGACATGGGCTACACTCCAGATGTGGCATCTGTGACGTCACTCACTGCACATGAGAGGACATCAGGGCAAGAAATGTGACATCATTCACTGCCAAGGACAGACATGGGACACACTCCAGATGTGGCATCTGTGATGTCACTCACTGCACATGAGAGAGGACATCACTGCCAAGGACAGACATGGGACACACTCCAGATGTGGCACCTGTGACGTCACTCACTGCCAAGGAGAGACATGGGATACACTCCAGATGTAGCATCTGTGACGTCACTCACTGCACATGAGAGGACACCGGGGCAAGAAATGTGACATCCTTCACTGCCAAGGACAGACATGGGATACACTCCAGATGTGGCATCTGTGACGTCACTCCCTGCACATGAGAGATGACACCAGGGCAAGGAATGTGACATCATTCACTGTCAAGGAGAGACATGGGATACACTCCAGATGTGGCATCTGTGACGCCACTCACTGCACATGAGAGGACATCAGGGCAAGAAATGTGACATCATTTACTGCCAAGGACAGACATGGGCTACACTCCAGATGTGGCATCTGTGACGTCACTCACTGCACATGAGAGGACATCAGGGCAAGAAATGTGACATCATTCACTGCCAAGAACAGACATGGGATGCACTCCAGATGTGGCATCTGTGACGTCAGTGCACACGAGAGGACACCAGGGCAAGAAATGTGACATCATTCACTGTCAAGGACAGACATGGGATACACCCCAGATGTGGCATCTGTGATGTCACTCACTGCACATGAGAGGACACCAGGGCAAGAAATGTGACATCATTCACTGTCAAGGACAGACATGGGATACACCCCAGATGTGGCATCTGTGACGTCACTCACTGCACATGAGAGGACATCAGGGCAAGAAATGTGACATCATTCACTGCCAAGAACAGACATGGGATGCACTCCAGATGTGGCATCTGTGACGTCAGTGCACACGAGAGGACACCAGGGCAAGAAATGTGACATCATTCACTGTCAAGGACAGACATGGGATACACCCCAGATGTGGCATCTGTGATGTCACTCACTGCACATGAGAGGACACCAGGGCAAGAAATGTGACATCATTCACTGTCAAGGACAGACACGGGATACACTCCAGATGTGGCATCTGTGACGTCACTCACTGCACATGAGAGGACACCAGGGCAAGACATGTGACATCATTCACTGCCAAGAACAGACATGGGATGCACTCCAGATTAGTGTAGGAGAGTAAGATCTGCTTACTATGGTTACCCCCACTTTTTGCTGGTGTTTCACTGTTTTTCGACTTTAGTCTGGCTGGGGCCCTGATATCCAGGACCCCAGCCTAGCTGCTACCTCTCTAAAATGATTGCATGTACATTAGGTACACTCCAGATTGGTTAATGGGTTACCCTTGTGAGTCCATAGTATATGGTACCTTAGGTACTCAGGGCATAGGTACCACAGATGCCTACCAGGGGCTGAAGCACGTATTATGCAACCCCTGGGAAGCCTTCCAAAATGGCACCACAGATCTGCTACTGCAGCCTGGGTAGGTGGTGCATGCACTCCTTACTAAGATATAGGTTACCTATATTTACCTTTAATCACTGACACATATAAACCTATAAGTCACTCCTATGGCAGGCCTTATCAATCCTGAAGGCAGGGTGCTTGGTTTTGTGTGAGAGGGTGCCCATGCATGAGCAGGACCCCTCTGCAGCTTTCCGAATCTATTCTCTGAGGCTGTTCTGTGATGCAGCCGGACCATATACTGAAGTGCATTATAACCTTGCTGTAAATACTAACTTTGGAATGACTGCATGGAAACATGTCGTGTTTGGTGTCAAACACTTTGGAATCCTACCCCCTACCCCCTGCCAGTCCTGGCGGCAGGGGTAGAATGTTACCCTTCTAGAGGGAGAGACAGGTACACACTGGTCTAATTAGTAATAGTTTAAAGGAACCCTGGCATCACAAAATGGATGCCGCAGACACGGGTCTGGCCTCCTGCTGCTGGACGAAACTCCGGCAGGGGAGGCTTGGACAATAGGTTTCCTGTCACAGGGAGGTGTGACCCTCTCCCAGACAGGCTTTAGTGTATTTGGGCTGGGTAGGTGCATTCATAGAATGCTTTTCAGACAGTGCTGGGGGCACACTTGGTGTCCCTGTGCATACCCCAGTTCAAACCGGTTGCAGGGGCACTCAGCCCCTGCTCTGGCATGAAACTGGGCAAAGGGTATGGGGTGTAACCACCCCTCTTCCCAGACCCTCCCATAGGCGGGTCACCAGAGTATGTTCAACCCCCTAACTTAGTATAAGTATGGGACCACAGGCCTTAGGACTTCAGATTACACCTGGATGAAGCTCTGCAACATATATCTTGGAACTTCAACATTCTACACGACTAGAAGACGGAAGAATCTCCATTGGGGTCAAAAACAGGCACCAAAGAAGCATCTAGCCTGTCTGCATTTCCGAAGCTCCTGCCGGACTCCGAAGTATTTGGAACTCAGGACAGGGACTTCCAGACTTCTCAGAGGCCAACACGAGATCCCAGCAAAGCTGAGACCCACAGCCCTCACGAGTGACATGGAACAGGAACTCCTGGACACCGTGCGCATTTGCAAGTGCATTGATTTACCGAGCTTTCCCGAAGTTGTGCATAGGGCTACTTGTAGTCCAAGCCCCGAGCACCATCTGCACCGAAGATTGTGGGCATACACTCCACGAATGTTCCGTGAGCCCGCTTCTAGCATTTCTGCGCAAGGCCCCTTCACAATCCCTGGTCGGTCAACTGGTGGGTCCCCACGAAGGTCACTCTTCTTTCCTTTGGGCTTCCCTGGTTGCTCCGGACGTGCCCTGACTCCCCACCAAGTGGTGAGTGCCTCAGATCTTGCTGGTCTGCACCCAAGCCAATCTTTGCTTTCTGCGTGGGTTGCTGTTGTCAAGGCTTCTTGGGTCCAATCTGGAAACCGACACCATAGCACTCGACATGCTTCGTGGGACAGCTTGAATCCAGCTCCTGGTCATCCTCGACGCCTCCTGGTCCTCGTGGCTGAAGAGTCAAGCTTCACCTTCTTCACCTGAAATCACCCGACATCGGTGGGCATCCGCTCATCACCTTCCTGGACACTGTCAAGTGACCCAGACTCTGTCCCCTCTGCTTTCAGGTTCTTCACATCTCCGATCCACCCTTGGATCCACCCGGACACTTTCCACTTCGACACCAGCAGCACTTCGCTGCAGCTCTCCATTGAAATTGACGACAAAACCCGACACGAAAAGACACCTATGCACCCGGCTTCCCTGGGTGAGGTAACTCAAGCACTCCGGTGCTCCCGTGGGTGTTGACTCTAGAACCTCCTAGTTCTAAAGGGGTTTGCTCCAAGTCCTCTTCTAAGTGTCCTTAATCTTTAAAATTCCAATCGCGACTTTCCCCATAGAAGTTAATGGTGATTCGCGGCTGTGTTTAGACACTGCACGCGTACCCCGTGGGTCCCCTGTGTCACTACCTTGGGTGGTCCCTGGTGGCCCCAGCGGTTCTAAAGACTCTAGGCCTTGTATCTAGGTCAGGCTTGGTTCTTATACCACTTTCTTAATATATGGTTTGGTACCCCCCTAGGGCTCAACGTATATTGTGCTAATTAAGTTTACTGATTGTACTTTTGCCTCTAGCCTCATAAAGAGACTAGAGGGGTGTGTTTAGAATAAATACATATATTTTATATATATACCTGGTGTGGTTCTCCTTTCATTTGGTCATTAATGAGATTATAGACTGGTAAAACAAGCTGCTTTACATTCCTTCAAGACTTAGCCTGAAGGCTGCTCTCCACAGCTACCACTAGGATAGCTTTCTATATAGGTTGTCTTTAAACCTACCATCAATAAGGCTCGTTTGGACTGGTGCATCTCTGCATTTTTTGTGTTTGATCAAGTCATCATTTTTCACAGAAACATCAGAAGGAACCACGACAAGTTTGACAACCCTGTTAAAATTCCAGACTCTATGATCCTACGTTCTAATTGCATTCTTGAACACTTAAATTACTTTCATAGGTTTTAGAAACTTGGAGGCAGATTTACGTCACGAGATGCGTCACGCATCTGCCTACCTTTGCGCCACGGCGCACCGCATTGTAAATGCGGCGCATCAGCCGTGACGCAAGGGTAGTTTTGCGTGACGCATTTATTCTGGCGCATCCCTGCTGATTTGCAGAGATGCGCCAGAACTCATAAATATGCCCCTTAGAACTAGCAAGAACGTGACCCTTACGAGGATTACGAATCCTAACCAAGTCACCAACCCGTATAAATGTTTTTTTACAGCTTTCCTTGTGTCAAACATTTCTTTATTCATGTACATTTTCTTAACTTCTTTTTCAATTTGTTCTGTCACCCTCCTCAAATACAAAATCAGAAGATTCTTTAGATACCCAGGAAGGACATAACATTGAGAAAGCTTTTCGTTTGCAAAAAAGCTCAAACGGAGTTCTACCAGTCATTGAATGAGGAGTCAATCTATAGCTTTTAACCTTGTTCTCTACATCAGAATACCAACACCTGTGGTTAGACAAAGCTCTTTGAATCGTCTCTTTGAGTACTCAATTAAATCTCTCAACTATCCCATTAGTCTCAAGGTGATAGAGAGAAGACCTTTTGTGTATAATACCCTTGTCATCCAAAAATGTAAACATTGCTTTTGAGGTGAATTGAACACTATTGTCGGAAAGAACTTTAGAAGGGAAACCTTCTCTTTTAAAAATATTATTAAGAAAAGAAATGACATTCAAACAGCCTGATTCATCAAGCCGAAATCGGCTCGCAAAGGGCCAGATTCTGAGAATCTGGCCCTTTGCGAGCGCTATTTGTGCATTTGGGATTCATCATCCCAAATGCAAAAATCGGTAATAGCGATTTCGCTATTTTGCGAGGATTTACATTTAAGGAATCTCTATTTGAGATTCCTTAAATGCAATTCATCATCCATTTAAAAATTGTGAATTCGCAATTTCGGCCCGCTATTTACCGCGAGGTCAAACCTCGTGGTAAATAGCGAAAACTTAGAAAAATGCTTTTAAAAGCATTTTTCTAAGTTGCATGTTGCACACACACATGTCCTTTGGACATGTGTGTGCGCAACACCTGTTTCAATTTGCATTTAAGGGGTGCTACAGGGTGTCCTTTGGACACCCCTGGCACCCTTTAAATCGCTATCTTATTTGCGATTAGCTAATTGCTAATCGCAAATAAGCAATACTCCCCAATCATTCCTATGGGCCTTTTGGCCCATAGGAATGTATGGGGAGTTATTCCTTATTTGCGATTAGCAATTTGCTACTCGCAAATAAGGAATGTGTAGGAATCGCTATTTATTTAGCAATTCCTACATGAATCCCGTTTTGCAAGTCATTAATTGCGATTCGTTATGAATCGCTATTAGGGGCTCGCAAAACGGGAGATTGATGAATAAGGCTGTTAGTTTCTACCGAGTTTGTAATCATGACCTCGGGCCATCTCAAACAAACATCAAGAAGGATTATGAGATATTTATCTACACTCGTGTGTTTTATGGGACCCAAGATATCGATAACTACCTCATCCCAAGCCAGCTTCTTTGGGAAGTGATCTTATGGTCATTGGTTGAACACGAGGTTTCAAACTCTTATCACATGCGCTACATTCACCACATTCACTAACAATTCTCTCAATCATTATGTCTATCGCAGGCCGCCAGTAAGTTTGTCTGAGTATCTCCTTGGTTTTGGAGATTCCAGGATGTCCATCATGTGCAAACTCTAACAGTTTTGATCTTAAAGAGGTTGGAGGTATTAATCTCGTACCTCTCAACAAAATGACATTTTGATAAGCTAGTTCTTCACATACTCAAAAGAAATCACTGAGATCTTCATGTACTTTTGCATGTTTGTCGTAATTTCCTGCAATACCTTGAATAACAGATTGTAAAATAGTATCTTTTGCAAGCTCGTCTTCCCACACATCTCTTTTTATAACACACTCATTGACTAAACACACAGCGTACTCATCTAACTCGTCAATGTCATCTTCTAATGCCTCACTCTAAGATATTGAAGTCAACTAAGCGAGAGCAGCAATCAGCCAAATTGTTTTTCGAGCCAGGAACATATACAACAGAAAATTCAAACTCCTGAAGAGCCACAACCCATTTTCTTACTCATGAGGAGATATTGTCAAGGCCCTTTTTTCCGAAGATCTCCCTCAGTGGTTTATGGTCAGTTTTGACAGTGAATTAGCATCCCCGTAAGAATTTTCTCAAGTTTCTTATGGCCCAGAAAATGCACAAAGCTTCCTTTTCCACTACTGAATAGTTCAATTCAGATCCTCTTAGTGATCTAGATAGAAACCAAATGGTTCTTTCAACTCCTTGATTATTTTGCTGCATGACAGCACCTAAACCTGCTGCACTAGCATCAGTCATGATGACGATATTATGACTTGGTTCAAAACTGCTTAGAGAAGAAGCCTTAGACAACAACTGTTTGACCAAAATGAATTCATTTTCACATTCAGAACCCCATTCAAAACGTACTCCCTTTTTTAGAAGAAGTCTCATGTTTTGAGTTTTGTGGGCAAAACTAGGTATGAATTTTGCGTAATATTCTGTCATGCCTAAAAATTTGACAACATGATCTTTACTACTCGGACTTGCCATGTTGTGAATAGTGTCAACAAGTTCCTTCTTGGGTCTGTACCTGAAGAAGAAATCCTATGACCTAAATAATCAATCTCTGTAAGACTAAATTTGCATTTGTTTGCTTTCAAAGTAAGGGAATTAGCTTCTAAAATGTTTAATACGTCCCTTACCCTTTTGTCATACTCCTCTTTGTTACGTCCAAAGACGAGTATGTCGTCTTGATAAATTTTAATGCCTTCCACATTGCTAAGAATACGTTCCATCATCCTTTGAAATATTGCAGCAGCAGAGATCAACCCAAAAGGCATTATAAGAAATGAAAACGTACCAAACGGAGTGATAAATGCTGTTAAGTCTTTTGAGTCTGGGTGTAACTTTACTTGGTGATACGCTGAGGCCAAGTCTAAGGAGGAAAATAATTTGGCTCCATTCAGAAGAGACAACGTTTCTGATATGTTGGGAAGTGGATAGTGGTCAACCACAACACACTTGTTCAGACCTCTTAAGTCTATACAAAGCCTGGACTCACCATTACTCTTAAGAGCCATTACAACTGGTGAAAACCATTCTGAAGCTTCAACTTCAGCAATAACTTCAGCACCTAAAAACTTGTCTAACTCCACTTTCATGTTTTCTTTTACCGTGATAGGAACACTTCTTACTTTGCTAATAATTGGAACAGCCCCCTTTTTAAAAATGATTTTATGTGAATAACCATTCAAACATCCCAGGCTCTTCTTAAAGACTAAAGGGAATTCCTTCTCAAAAGAGGAAATGGAACTGGAACCAGAAGACTCAACTTGAATCAAAGGTGCACCTTTGTCATTGTAATTATGGACTTTCAATATGACCTAGGGAGTTTCATTAGGATCCAGTATGATTCTTAGATCTCTTTGATGCAACCAACTGACTAAGGAATCACCTCTCTCAGATATGTAGATTTTCCCAAGGGTGTAAAGATTTTTAAAACTTATGTTCCCATTAAAATAACCTGTACGTTTAATCGGTTCTCCACCATACCCTTTGGCTTCGATGTCAGGTTTAATCAGTGTAACTTTAACTTTCAAGTATTTGTCATATACATCTTTAGGGATAAGAGTAATGTTTGCTCCAGACTTGAATAACATCCTAACCAGAGTACCATCAATGTGAACAGTCTCAAAAGGACCACTCTTTTCGCCGCCAGAGACACTGAGAATTATTTCTTCATCATTTTGATCTTCATCACACACAAACTCCTGAACTTTCTTTTTTCCCATACCAAAGCGACAACATTTAGACAAATGTCCTTTTTTTCTACATTTTTTACGTTGCCTTCCATCCTATACACCCTTTAAAACTGGCTACATGCCCATGTTCTCCACATCGGTAGCATGTAACTTGAAATTTCTCAGAATTAGAGGCACTCTTGCTGTGTTTTTTTTTTTATTCAGAGCAAACTTATTCATGTCATACTTATTAGGGTGAGAATTGGTAGTATCATTTTTTTTGTTATTAGAGTCATATACAGTTTCTACTTTGTCTTCTTTGGAAATCTCACCATTCTCTTTTTTAAGTTCTGCAACACATGCTTTCGTGTGCCCACAGGATTTGGCAATAGTAATCACTTCGGTTAAAGACGGATTATCCTTTTCCCAACAATCTACTTTGACTTTATGCAGGGAACATCCTAGCATGAATTGATCTCTCAACCTCTCTTCGTAATTTCCCCCAAAATTGCAAGTTGAGACAAGTTTCCTCAACACAGTAACATATTCTTCCACACTGTCACCTACTCGTTGCATGCGATAACCAAAATAATGTCTCTCTAGAACAGTAGACACCTTGGGTAGAAAATGTAAATCTAACTTCTTTAAACAAATTTCAAAATCATTTAAATTGTCAGCCTTAGAAGTTGATAAATCCGGTAGATGTTGAAAAATCTCTTGTCCTTCAGGGCTTAAACAATGAAGAAGAGAAACCTTTCTTTCTGTACTTAAAGAGACACCACAGACATTCCACTTTTACCAGGGAATGTTTGATTCACCTGGACCCATCAGAAAGAATGGAGGAGGAGGAACGTTCTGCATTTTGGATGTCAGAAAATGTACACCTGTAAAGGAAAAGGTTAATGTGAACAATAATAATAATAAAGAAATAAATAAGAAAATAAAATGTGTGTGCTTGTCACTGAGATTAAATTGACAAGCAAGATATATGTATAGTGTGATTGTGACTGAGAAAAAGTCCGATAAGAGAAGTGAAAGAATGTTTCCCACGCTGATTGGAACTACTTTATATTTGAAACAAAGAGTCTTTATTAAGAAGATTCCAAAGTGGAGTTTCCCACGAAGAAAAGTAAAATGGAACAGAGTATTGTGTGTAGAATTTTCAATGAAGAACCTTTAACAAAGTTGATTCCAAACACAAAGGTAAACGATCCAACTTCCAAGTTAAAGGTGACTGTGAAGTAACAGGAAGAGCAGCAACAGTTCATTCAGGTTGGCAGTCACAGGAATTGAGGAAAACTCCATTTGTGGAAGTCAGCAGTCTAGTTGTAGTCCCTTTACGAGGAAGTGACATGCGTGTGTTGTTTCTCAAATTTCAATGCGTGTAAAAGAACCCGGGCAGCGCGATAAGAATCTTCGATAATGAAGAAAGGCAGCGCGTTGGAAACCAAAGCCACGGGGCAGCTTTTAAAGGTAAGCAAAGGCGTGAGCAATAACGACAGGAGCGTGAGGCATAACGATGCACTATCGCTTCACCAGACATTAAAATGAAGTTAAATGCTCAAGCTCACAAAGTGAGAAAGCGAGGCAAAGAAGCACGGAGAAACAGTGCACACAGTAAGAAGCACACACACAACAAAAAATTGTCAATTACTCACAAACGTTGCCCGAAGAGTGGAAAATGAATAGAGGACTCTGGTCTCTAGTCTTTAGTTAAATGAAGTCAAGTCAAGCAAGTGAAGTAGAGAAAAAAAAATGAAATACGATACCAAATATTCCAAAAGATGGTGGGTTGAAGTCTTTCTCTTCATAAAGTTCAGAAGACGTTGTTTAAAGAATTTCCTTTTGAGAGGTGGTAGCGTTGAGGTGTGAAATAAAGGTCCATGGATAATCCTCAGATCGTCGCCATTGTAAAGATCCTACAGAGACAATGGTTTTGTTACTAAGAAGATAACGTTTATTTAAGTTGGACTCAACACCCCAGCCTGCTAACAGCACCTACAGCAAAGCTCCAGTCAACTGATTGTGAATCAAGTACAAACATTCTATAGTGAATCTTGATGCTAACAAGATTCTGATGATATGTCACTTTACAGCATAAGAAAAATAGCAAAGGAACATATTTACAATGGTTGATTAAAGGATACAAACTAGAAATTATAAGAAGGGGAATACCACACAGCTCTTCATGGTCGTGGCAGTATCTTCATTGGTGACCGGGATCTAGGCGGTGATGGTAGGCTGGCTGTCATTGCTGAGGAAGGAGTGGTTTCTGGAATCTGTTTGCTGAAGTTATCGTAGAGGGCCTTGATTTTCAGATGGAATTAGGAGCTGAGCTTCTTGCAGAGGACCTGGGAGGGTGTGACGTCTGTGGTTTTGCTTGGGGGTTTGGTGAATTCCTGGATGATGCTGAAGAGTTCCTTTGAGTTGCTGTAGTTGGCAAGGATTTTGTTCCGGTTGAAGGTCCTTTTGGTGGATCTGATGAGTTGGTGGTATTGACATGGCGTTTTTGTAGGCGGTCTGGTCTTCAGTGGCGTTCTTGTAGGTGCGTCTGGATTCTTGGAGGTCGGTGGTGAACCAGGTGGCCTTCATGGGGCTCTGTCTGTCAGGGTTGTGGAGGGGAGCGAGCTTGTCTGCGCAGTTGGTGATCCACCGATGTAGATATTTGGCTGCAGAGTTGGCGACAGTCGAGGCGGGAGAGGGATCATGGTTGAGGCTGGAGTTTAGGTGCTCCTCTGTGACCTTACTCCAGTTCCTTCGTGGTGGGCGTAGTGTGGGTTTGTGAGTGGTGGCATTGTTGAAAGAGAAGTGTACGCAGTGGTGGTCAGTCAATCAATCAATCAATCAATCATAACACTTGTATAGCGCACTACTCACCCGGAAGGGTCTCAAGGCGCTCGGGGGAGGGAGTCCGTTACTGCTCGAACAGCCAGGTCTTGAGTTGTCTCCTGAAGGCGCGGTGGTCCTGGGTCAGCCGAAGGTGGATGGGGAGGGAGTTCCATGTCTTGGCTGCCAGGTAGGAGAAGGATCTGCCTCCGGCGGTGGCTCTTCGGATGCGTGGCACGGCGGCAAGGGCGAGGCTAGTAGATCATAGCTGGCGGGTGGGTGTGTAGAATGTCAGGTGGTCGTTGAGGTACTTGGGGCCCAGGTCGTGGAGAGACTTGTGTGCGTGGGTGAGGAGGCTGAACGTGATCCTCTTGTTGACGGGGAGCCAGTGCAGGTCCCTCAGGTGGCCGGAGATGTGGCTGCGTCGGGGGATGTCCAGGATGAGTCGGGCGGAGGCGTTCTGAATGCGTTGGAGTCTTTTCTGTAGCTTGGCTGTGGTTCCGGCGTAGAGGGTGTTTCCGTAGTCCAGTCGGCTGGTGACGAGTGCCTGGGTGACCGTCTTCCTGGTTTCGGTCGGGATCCATCGGAAGATCTTGCTGAGCATGCGAAGGGTGTGAAAGCATGCTGAGGAGACGGCGTTGACTTGTCTGGTCCTCGAGAGGGAGGAGTCCAGGATGAAGCCCAGGTTGCGTGCGTGGTCTGTTGGCTTGGGTGCGCTGCCCAGGTCGGGGGGCCACCAGGAGTCGTCCCAGGCGGAGGGCGATGGTCCCAGGATGAGGACTTCCGTCTTGTCCGAGTTCAGTTTCAGGCGGCTGTTCTTCATCCACTCGGCGACGTCTTTCATCCCTTCGTGTAGGCTGGTTCTGGTGGTGTTGGGGTCTCTGGTGAGGGAGAGGATCAGCTGGGTGTCGTCGGCGTAGGTGATGATGTTGAGGTTGTGTTGGCGTGCGATGGTTGCAAGAGGTCTCATGTAGACGTTGAAGAGGGTGGAGCTGAGTGATGATCCTTGCAGAACGCCGCAGATGACTTCGGTGGCCTCGGATTGAAACGGGGGGAGGCGAACTCTCTGTGTTCTTCCTGCGAGGAATGAGATGATCCCCTCCAGTGCCTTCTCTTGGATGCCGATGTTGTTGAGGCGTTGAACTAGGGTGCGGTGGCAGGTAGTGTCGAACGCTGCCGAGAGGTCCAGGAGGATGAGTGCCGCTGTTTCCCTGTTGTCGAGCAGGGCTCGGATGTCGTCGGTGGCTGCGATGAGGGCGGTCTCGGTGCTGTGGTTGGCTCTGAAACCGGACTGTCATGGGGTCGAGGGATACGTTTGTCTCGAGGAAGGCGGCAAGCTGTCTGTTGACGATCTTCTCGATGACTTTGGCAGGAAAAGGGAGGAGCGAGATGGGGCGGAAGTTCATGAGGTCGGTGGGGTCCGCTGTTGGTTTCTTCAGTAGGGCGCTGAGCTCGGCATGCTTCCAGCTCTCCGGGAAGGTGGCGGTGTTGAAGGAGGTGTTGATGATGTTCCGGAGTTGGGGTGCGATGGTGGAGTCGGCCTTGTTGAAGACGTGGTGGGAGCAGGGGTCGGTTGGAGATCCGGAGTGGATGGTGTTCATCGTTCGGACTGTGTCTTCGGTGGTCACCGTGGTCCAGGTGCGGAGGGTGGCGGTGGGGGGCGTTGGTTCTACGGTTGGGTGCGTGGGTGGTGCGCCGAAGCTGTTGTGGATGTCGGCGATCTTGCGATGGAAGAACGAGGCGAGAGAGTTGCAGAGATCTTGTGAAGGAGAGATGTCGTTGTTGTCGGTTCTGGGGTTGGAGAGTCCAGGGGGGGTACGTGGATGTTGTTCCCTCCTGGGAAGATGGGGTCGAGGGTGTGTCCTGCCTTGTGGGTGGAGGTGGTAACGAGCTGTTTCAGTCTGAGTTTGGCAAGGTTGTCCAGAAGGGTGGCGGAGTTGGGGTAGCTGAGGTTGTCGAGGTGGAAGTTGAGGTCTCCAATGAGTATGTAGTCCATGGATGCCATGGCGTGGTGTGCGATGAGGCCGGCGATGGTACTGGTGAACGAAGTTCGAGGTCTGGGGGTCGGTAGGCGAGGGTGATGCGTACGGTCGTTCTGGAGCTGGTCTGGATCTGGAAACGGAGGTGTTCGATGGTGAATGGGGAGTCACTCATGAGGTGGAGAGTCGGAGGGAGCTCTTGTGTGCGATGGCGAGTCCTCCTCCCATCTGGATCTTGTATCCGTCGGGGATGGCGGTGGCGATGGTCTAGGTTTCAGTGAAGAGGGCGACGTCTGGCCCCAGTCTATATCACTGCCCATAGTAGCACTATGAACAACCCCTTAAGCAATCCCTTAATCAAAAACCTGGCAGAAAAGAGCCTGAGGGGCAATAAGCCAATGCAATACAAAATACAAGAAACGCCTCCTGCCCAACTGATCTTCGCTATCATGCCATCGCAGTGCAGAATAGCGGATGCCATTGCAAGAGCGCTAACCCAGGAGGAATCCAAATACGATACCCAAACAGCAGCTGTGCAGGAAACAGTGTAGACAGAAGGAATAACCTGGTAAAGGATGGAGACCAATTTCCCATCAGTCTTTCCCACAACAAGGAATCACCCACTCTAGCCAACGCTTGCATCTGCCCGGAGGCCGTAATGGGTTAATAGTGGTTGTTTTATTCTTCACACATACAAGTTCGTTATGAGGGAAATCTTTACATATACATATATATATAGTGTTGTCCGGAATGTCTTATAGAATGTTTCTTCACGCTCTCCTCTTCTTTGTTCCTTTTAGATACTCCCCTGCTGGAGGATGGGATCCCGGGAGACTTTGAGGGATGGAACAACACAACAAAAGGAAGCGGTAAGTATGTTTGAAAATAAAGGGGGGTATTCTTCCACCACACCTAGGTGAAAAAATAAAAAAAGAATAAATAAATAATATAAGGTGCGCCTTATGTATAGGGCTTTTGCTTTGTGCTCCCTGGTTCAATTGTTTCTTGGACATGCCGGTTTGGGAAAACTATTCCCTAAAAGGGGTAGGGTAGTGCTGAGTAGTGAGGCAGAAAAGGAAGGAGGACAAACAACCCAAGGGCCATCAACACCCAGAGTCGGTGCTTGAGCCTCTCTAGTGTGGTTGTGATGATGAGGCTCCTTGACCCACCCTCCACCCACCAACACACCCATGTGCCCGCAGCACGTACTGCCTCAAGCCGTAGCCCTCCTGGGTTGCGGCAGCTCCTGCGTGTCTCCTGGGGTCCACCACTCTTCCCACCACACGTCCGATCTCTTGGTCTTCTTGGGTCTCATCACCTTCGGCCTCCACAGCTCTGGTTCCGCATTCTACAGGGGGTCGTCTTCTTGTCCGGTCCTGTTTCTGGAGTCAGTCTGACACCCTCCTTCGCGTCTTCCTACCCGCCAGTCTCCTCTTCCTGGTTTTTGACGATGTCCTTTCTCGCTGTCTTCGGCTCCTTTTCTTCTCCCCTCAGGACACTGGATTGGACTTCCTTGCTCACGTGCCCGCTTTGGATTGGATCCGATCCCGGAACCACCAAAGCTCCGCCCTGGGAAGGGGACAGACAGTCCATTGTTAGCGTCTGGTTTGCTATGGGGCTCTCCTCCACATCCGCGGCACACGGGAACCAAGGTGAGTGGTCCATTGGCCCCTCAAGGCTTCGGGGGGTTAACTGCGGGACTTCTCACAAGGTCCTACCCATTATTCACTCTATACTAACTGACTGCAAAAGGTCTCTATCGAGTGGCACACACTACAGATAAACAACTGAAGGAAGCGTCTGTCCATACAACCTCTGGAACTAACTCCATGACGTCCAGGCAACCTAGAATTCGAGTTCCCGTGACACCTCTAGAATGGCACTCAGAAAGCAAAAATCAAAACCAAAAACCTATATAAACTGTAGAAACTACATGTAAAGGCATCCTTAAATTCCGTGAGCTATGCGCACACATCAGTTCAAACTGTAGATGATGACACCAGGGAGGATGATGCGAGCTGTGTTAATGGACCTCCAGAAGCGGTGAGCCCGAGTGCCAACCATCCAACGAGATGGCAACTGCTCTTCTTGCTTCTCTTCCAGCCTTTTGCTCTAAGACAAAAAATGCATGAAACAAAACCATGTACAAAGATACCCACTACGCAAGAGGAAGGAGCCTTTCTAGTGCAGTTGTGATGATGAGGCTCCTTGACCCACCCTCCAACCACCAACACACCCCTGCACCCGCAGCATGTACTGCCTCAAGCCGCAGCCCTCCTGGGTTGCGGCGGCTCCTGCACGTCTCCCGGGGTTCACCACTCTTCCCATCACACGTCCAGGTCTTCTTGGGTCTTGTCGGCTTACCCCGCCACAGCTCTGGTTTCCGCATTCTGCAGGGGGTCGTCTTCTCGGCCGGTCCCGTTTCTGGAGTCGGTCTCACAGGAACCCTCCTTCGCGTCTTCCTCCCCGCCAGTCTCCTCTTCCTGGTTTGTGACGATGTTCTTTCTCGCTGTCTTCTGCTCCTTTTCGTCTCCCCTCAGGACACCGGATTGGGCTTCCTTGCTCACGTGCCCGCTTTGGGTTGGCTCCGATCCCGGAACCACCATAGTTCCGCCCTGGGAAGGGGAAGGACAGTCCATTGTTAGCGTCTGGTTTGCTATGGGGCTCTCCTCCACATCCGCGGCACACGGGAACCAAGGTGAGTGGTCAATTGGCCCCTCAAGGCTTCAGGGGTTAACTGCGGGACTTCCTCACATCCCCCTACCCAAAGATTCTTGTGTACAAGAAAGGGGTCTAAAGGGTATCGGGACAGATAGTCCACGTTGGCTTGGTTCTTTCCTTTCCTATGGAGGATGGAAAATCAGAAGGGCTGCAATGTGAGGAACCATCGTAAGATTCTTGGGTTGTGACATTTGTTCCGCGATAGCCATTCTAAAGGGGCGTGGTCTGTGTAAAGAAGGAACTCTCTACCCTCTAGGTAATAGCGAAGAGATTCAATGGTTCATTTCATTGCGAGGGCTTCCTTCTCGATCACTGCATAGTGATCCTCCCGGGGATAGAGTTTCGAGCTGATGTATATAATTGGTCGCTCTTGATTTTAGTCATCTGTTTGTGACAATACAGCCCTAAGACCCTGTTCAGATGCATCAGTTTGTAATAGGACGGTTTTGGCATAATCAGGACTTAAGGGAAATGGTGTTGATGTAAAACTATGTTTCAGGTGATGGAATGCCTGTTCTTCTGGTGAGGGGTGCTGGAGATGTTTTGAGAGGCTATCTGCAAGAAGTGTGGGATAAAGCGTCTATAATATCCTAACAACCCCAAGAAAGCTCTGAGGTCTTTTTTAGATTTGGGAAAGGGAATCTGGGTGAGGGCAGCAACTTTTTACTTCTGTGGTCTAATGAAGCCCTCCCGAAAAAGGTACCCTAGATATCTTACGGTTCTAGCAGCCAAGCAGCTCTTGGTGGGATTAATAGTTATCTCACTGTCCGACCAGTGCTTGGATGACTCGGTCAGGTGTTGCAGATGGTCCTCCCAAGAGGAGCTGTAGATGATGATATCATCTATGTAGGCAGCTGCAAACTCGGCATATGGCTGTAGTATAATATTCATGAGCCTTTGGAACGTTGCAGGTGCACCATGCAAGCCGAAAGGTAATACCCGAAACTGATAGAGACGTTCGGGAGTTTAAAAAGCAGTTTTTTCCCTATCCTGTTCTCTTAATGGCACCTGCCAGTAGCCTTTACACAAATGCAATGTGCTAACATACTGGGTGTTCCCGAGTCTTTCTATCATTTCATCAACCCTGGGAAGGAGGATATGCATAAACCTGGGAGAACTTGTTTACTTCGCTGAAATCTATGCAGAACCTAATGGACCCAGCGGGTTTCGGCACTAGGACTATCGGGGAACACCATTCAATTTTGGACGGTTCAATGACCCCTAATACTAACATTTGCTGGATCTCTTGGTCTATCGCTTCCCTCCTAGCTTCAGGGATACGATATGGGCGTAACCTCACCTTCTTCACAGGCAGGGTATGAATCTCATGCTCTATGACCATTGTTCTACCTGGGATCAAAGAAAAGACCTCTTTTAATGGTTGCAGAGCACGTGTCAAGTCCTGCTTCAGTGAGTCAGGCAATTCTGGGTTTATGCTTTGTTCGGCAAAAGCTAAGGAGGAGGTTCCCACCAAAGCAGGAAGGGGGCCCTCCCATTTTTTGAGTCTGTTTATATGATATATATGTGTATTTTTCTTGTGTGGGTTTAGTTCCAGTTTGTATGTTTCTGGGGTTACCATTTCTGATTGTATAGGGGTCTTGTCACTGACGTAACAGCTTTTGTTCCGAGTTGGGCATCATGAGAAGGGCCCTGTCAACCCACCCCCAAGGCACATTCATTAGCTTTCTTATCGTATTGCTCTTTCAGGTTGGATTGGACTCTCTCTCCACGTTGTTTCTAACAATCTCTCTCACCTGATTAAGGTGAGTTTTTAGACCAGATACGTATTCTGAAAGGGGTTTTGAGTCATCTTTCTCTTCTTCCCATTCCTCTCTGTCTATGTCCAAGAGAGGGTTGTCTTCCGTACAGCAGTTCAAAAGGGGAGAAGCCTGTAATTTTCTGTTGCCCGCAACGGATGGCAAACACCACCAAGGGAAGCATATCCTCACACTTTCTTGCCTCCAAATTCAGCAGTTTCTTTAAGGTTGATTTAAGAGTGGAATTATATTATTCCACTAGCCCGTCTGTTTGGGGGTGGTATGCCGCGGTGCGGATTTGTTTGGTTTTTAGTTGATGGCATACCTGTCGCATTAACCTTGAGGTAAAGGGGGTTCCTTGGTCGGTAATAATCTCTCTTGGGAAATCCACCAGTGAAAAGATGTCAAGCATGGCTTTAGCTATCTGTGTCATGTTTGGGTGTCGGAGGGCAACGGCCTCTGGAAACCTCGTGGAGGAGAAGAGGCCCAATTATATCCATACACACCAGCGAAAAGGGCTCGATTACCGGCAGAGGTCTCAAAGGAACCTTGGGGGGTATATATCGACTATGCTTTTGACGGACTGCACACTCTTTGCAGTAGCGACGGATCTGTTGGAAAATCCCTAGCCAATAGAATCTATCTAAAATAGCTTTCTCTGTTTTATCTGCCCCGAAATGTCCCCTCAAGAGGTGGCTATGCGCCAAGAATAGGACTTTCTCCCTAAAGGGTTGGGGTACTAATAACAGGGTTGGCATCGCTTTCCCTCCCTTCCGGTACAACAGGTCTTGATGTGTGAAAAACTGGGGACCTACTTGGTGGGGATCCTCCTGATTGGTGGCTTGTCGCCAGGCCTCTTGAAGGGTAGAGTCTTCCCTTTGAGCGGAGTGAAAATTACGATCATGGTCCCAGAGATCTTGGTCTGGAGTGGGGAGGATTGCTGGGTATCCATTTTTCTTTCCTCTGTTCTTTTGTTTTTGGCTTTTCCGGTCTTTGCCTCTATTGAAATCTGGTTCCGGGTCTTGGGCGAAAGGAGTTGTTTCTCTCCATTCATGTCCTTCCTTCCAAGTCTCCTGGAGGAGATCGTCAATATGGGGGTAATTGTTGCCCAGAATTAAAGATTCGGGTAGCCTTGGGATCAGACCCACTCTCCAGGGAACTGGAGAGTTAGGTATTTGATGTTGGACAGTTACTTTGGTGGTAGGATACTTCTTACTGTCTCCATGGACACATTGGATGGTAACTACCCCTGTCGTTTGTGGAACACCTCCTGGAACAGGTTGGGCCGCATACGCTTTGTAGGCACCCCGTATCTACCAAGGCATTTCGATGTTCTCCGTTGACCAGCACTCTTCGACGAAAAGGGAGGCCCTTCCCTGCGGAGTGTCAATACATGGTTTGGGCATACTCCACCTCCATGGGTTCTACTCTTTGTGGGCACACCCGGGTAATGTGACCAAAGGCACCGCTGTGGAAACACTGTGGTCCCATGGGGCGGGAGGATCGTGGTGGTATAGTCATAGGTCCTGGGGCCAGAGTCACTGTTTCGGACTTTCGGGGTTTGAGGGAGCCTTGGTGGGTCTCGTAGATGCTCCAGCAGACTGTTTCCATGGAGTGTCATCTCTTCCTCTTTGTAGTTCTTGAGCCTGGAAGTAAGCCGTTGCTGTTTCCACCGCCCTTCCAATGTAAGGTTGGCTTGTTGCCTGACCCATCTTTGTATCGGTAAATGTAGAGATGTCAAAAACTGTTCCAGGCAGATCTTCTCTATGATTTCTTCCTTGGAGGATGCCGTTGGTTTAAGCCATCTCTCTATCATGTCTCTCACCCTGACATACAGAGCTCTGGGGTTTTCTTGTGGCCCTTCCTTCATCTGGCGTAATTTAATCCAATACGTCTCCTCATCTATGCCCATACATTCCTGGATACTCTGCTTTACATCCGGATAGGGGGTGGTACCAGTAGGATTGGCCGCCTGGTAAGCTGCTTGTAGGTCTCCTGTCAGAAGAGGGCCTAGATATTGTCCCCACTTCTCTTCCGGCCACATAGCAGCCCTAACCATTCTCTCAAAATTAGAGAAAAAGAAATCAGGATCTTCTCCGGGGGCAAACTTTTGCAATACTACCGAGGGCAAGGAGGTGTGTCCTCTAGGTTGACCAAGGGTTTCTGCTAACTTTCCGATCATAGACTCTTGAGAATGACTCTGTTCTTGAAGGGTTTTGTGCAGGGACGCCCGGTCTGCCTCCGCCACCTCCAGAAAGCGTCCCATGATATTTTCTAGACGTTCTTGTCCTTCCACCATCTTGGTCACAATGGCCTCCATTTCCCTCATTCCCACTACTGACACTCCATGTCGGAGGGATGGACGGAAACAGAAGCGAGGAGGCCGTAATGGGTTAATAGTGGTTGTTTTATTCTTCACACATACAAATTCGTTATGAGGGAAATCTTTACATATACATATAAATATAATGTTGTCCGGAATGTCTTATAGAACGATTCTTCACGCTCTTCCTCTTCTTTCTTCCTTTTAGATACTCCCCTGCTGGAGGATGGGATCCCGGGAGACTTTGAGGGATGGAACAGCACAACAAAAGGAAGCGGTAAGTATGTTTGAAAATAAAGGGGGTTATTCTTCCACCACACCCAAGTGAAAAAATAAAAAAAGAATAAATAAATAAGTAAATAAATAAAGGTGCGCCTTATCTATAAGACTTTCGCTTTGTGCTCCCTGGTTCAATTGTTTCTTGCATGTGCCGGTTTGGGGAAACTATTCCCTAAAAGGGGTAGGGTAGTGCTGAGTAGTGAGGCAGAAAAGGAAGGAGGACAAACAACCCAAGGGCCATCAACACCCAGAGTCGGTGCTTGAGCCTCTCTAGTGTGGTTGTGATGATGAGGCTCCTTGACCCACCCTCCACCCACCAACACACCCATGTGCCCGCAGCACGTACTGCCTCAAGCCGTAGCCCTCCTGGGTTGCGGCAGCTCCTGCGTGTCTCCTGGGGTCCACCACTCTTCCCACCACACGTCCGATCTCTTGGTCTTCTTGGGTCTCATCACCTTCGGCCTCCACAGCTCTGGTTCCGCATTCTACAGGGGGTCGTCTTCTTGTCCGGTCCTGTTTCTGGAGTCAGTCTGACACCCTCCTTCGCGTCTTCCTACCCGCCAGTCTCTCCTTCCTGGTTTTTGACGATGTCCTTTCTCGCTGTCTTTGGCTCCTTTTCTTCTCCCCTCAGGACACTGGATTGGACTTCCTTGCTCACGTGCCCGCTTTGGATTGGATCCGATCCCGGAACCACCAAAGCTCCGCCCTGGGAAGGGGACAGACAGTCCATTGTTAGCGTCTGGTTTGCTATGGGGCTCTCCTCCACATCCGCGGCACACGGGAACCAAGGTGAGTGGTCCATTGGCCCCTCAAGGCTTCGGGGGGTTAACTGCGGGACTTCTCACAAGGTCCTACCCATTATTCACTCTATACTAACTGACTGCAAAAGGTCTCTATCGAGTGGCACACACTACAGATAAACAACTGAAGGAAGTGTCTGTCCATACAACCTCTGGAACTAACTCCATGACGTCCAGGCAACCTAGAATTCGAGTTCCCGTGACACCTCTAGAATGGCACTCAGAAAGCAAAAATCAAAACCAAAAACCTATATAAACTGTAGAAACTACATGTAAAGGCATCCTTAAATTCCGCGAGCTATGCGCACACATCAGTTCAAACTGTAGATGATGACACCAGGGAGGATGATGCGAGCTGTGTTAATGGACCTCCAGAAGCGGTGAGCCCGAGTGCCAACGATCCAACGAGATGGCAACTGCTCTTCTTGCTTCTCTTCCAGCCTTTTTCTCTAAGACAAAAAATGCATGAAACAAAACCATGTACAAAGATACCCACTAGGTAAGAGGGAACCAATCAAAGGCCTGCCAGCCTTGACCTCATCGTCCTGTCAAGGTAACCCACCCGTTATCCTGCCCAGGACTCAGAGCCCCTTCATTACATGGCTTCAGGCAACTGATATTGTAAGACCTAATAGAGGGGAGATTCTGGTGCCTACCAAATTTGGAGGACCGTGAGATAACGGAGACTTGGTGGACAAACTAAGGAATAGTTGCCTTAATACCAGGCCACTCAGACACTCTGTAGCTTCCCCCTAGTGCGAAAGAACCCTATTCAGGCATTTTGAATCTAAGACCATTACACAACCACTTAGAATAGGTAATTTGCAATCATCAAGTTGCTTTTAGACAACAGTCCGAAACAAGGATGATCCTTCTCAACAGTGAGTGTGGCTTTAACTCAAATCTTCACGTCCGACTCAGAATGCCAGACGGAAAGCGTCATAGGCCCGCCCCACTAAAGCCAGCCATCGTCATGTAGGCCTTTTGTTGGACAACAATAATGCTAGTAGAGACACCTGTCTTCCGCAACTTCTTAGTTAGAGTATAGCCGGGTTACCAGCAAAGCCAGAAGACAAAGAATGGGCATCCTTCAAGAAATGGCATCAAATCTGTTGCCTACAGGAACATCGGAGCTTATTATCAAGAAAGGGCGATACATTATCGCCACTTTTATCGGCAGGAAACTGATAATGGGCTTGATAATATGTCCTTATGAATTCCCATCGAAGCCCAGGTTCTGGTGTTAACCTGGGCTTCTATGGGTATGCTGTCTTTATAGATGTGGCAGTTCACTAGGACCTGCTAAACAGTCCCCAGTGCCAGTGCTTTTTCCCTTACACTGAAACTGTTGAATTGATACACCCAATTGGCAAGCACTTATCACGCCTTATAAGTCCTTAGAAGATGGTACCAGTGGCACCCATGGCTAAGAGGGATCCCCAAGTCTGCAGCGCTTATTGTGCCACCCTGGGTGATCCAAGTAAAGGTTTGTCTGCCTTCGCATCCCTGCACGATGCCTGTCTGCTTGAGAGGGACTCTGCACACACCATGTACTGCAGAGCCACACCACTGACTTAATATAAGTAAATCATTCTTAACGTTGTCCTCCTATGCCCAGAAGGTAGAGCAAAGTATATTAAAGTGGCTATGTATGTTCATACATATATTTCCCTACAGTAACCCTGTAAAGTAAGGTTTTACGGTAAGTGACCGGCGGTCTATAGAGTAACATATGCTCACTACTGAGGAAACTCGATATAGCCAGCTCTATTATGGAACTACCAAATTGTGACTAAGAGACTTCATCAGTGAAGGCACAACAACCGAAGTCGATTGACATCTAAATATTCGCCAAACAGCTCTGCCACATCAATATCAAGTGAAAGTGAAGAAGATGGTTGTGCTATGTCGATGTTTACCTCAGAAGCATGAGCATGTTGGACTGGCCGCCTGTGAAGAAAACACCAGTCCAGGAAAAATCGACACAGCAAAGCACTCATGTAATTCAAACATTGTCCAAAGAGCACGCCAAAAGTCAATGGTTGTTCAATACCATTTATTACCGATGGTGGTGCATCAAGAAATATTATGCCCAAGGAGAAATATAATGAACTGTCTCCATTTCCCCGACTTCCTCTATTGAAAACTACAATGTGCATGTGGGCTGCATATACGCTACTAAAAGGTCAAGGTTTTATTTGTAGCAAAGAGGCATAAGAAAGAAAAAGTACAAGCACCCTTTCATGAACTTCGAGGAACTTCCTGAAACAACAAGGACCCCCTGGTTCTGTAAGAGCTTCTAGGGCAGGGTAAAGCACTGTGTGGGTATCTTCCTAGACAGTCAGAACATTATGTTAATATGTCATGCAAAAGCCAAACAAATACAGTGTCATGTAGACAAAGCGATATAAAAAAGTTAAAGATTTTTTTTTTTAAGGTAAATATGTCACAAAGTGCATTGCATGTGATATTCAATTATAACATACATGATACATTAAATCAACATAAAACTTCATCATTAAAAAGTACATGATTCAAACATTATATTTGTATAATCATATGTTTGGAGGTGTGGCGAGATTGAAGATATTTCCGACGCGTGTTTCGGCGCTATACCAGCGCCTTCTTCTGGGGAATCGAGCCACAGATTCCTGAAGATGATGAGAACAGTATCTATGTTATAATACTCTTTGATTAGACAGTTTGCTGCATAATATATTGACAGTAACGATTTAAGTTTAAAAATTAGGCAAGCATGAAAATTAAAAAATTGTGACTTTAAAAAACATCAAGTGCCTTTGGGAAAAAAGTAGGTATATAGCCCAGAAATACAACCATCGCAGGAAGAAAGAGGAGGTGAGAAGGGCTGCACAGGAGGTTGTACATAGAACTAGAACATGATTGGATGAATTCTGTTGTCGTTGATTTCCATGGTGTTCATGGGAAATGTAGTTGTTTATGGACTTCTCTAAAATGTCTGCTGGAGTTTTACATTGACAATAAAGTGAAGAGAGATAAAAGCCTAATCCTCGCCTCCGTGTCCTTAATAGAATTGAAACTTTCCTTTATCAAATGTTTTATCATCACTCTGGTGAGTACCCTATTGCAGAGCTGGTGTGAGCCAAATGTAGGGCCTGGTGGGACTACTCAAAAAGGCAGCTCTCAAGAAGTGAGGAGGAAGCTCTTACGTGTTGAGGCAGGTAGTTACACGCTTTAGGAGCGATACAAGAGAAGGCTCAACTGCTGGATCTGGTTTTCCCTGTGCGTGGGCTGTGTGCAAGCAGGAGTCTGGAAGAAAGGAGGTGTCTGGAAGGTTTGAAAAATCAGATGCGATTGTTCAAGTATGCTAGGCCAGTGATATGTAGTGCCTTGAAAGCGCAGGCGTGAAGTACAGCATGGGAGGTTGAGAGTGATTCTGGACACCGAGTTCTAAATGGTCTGCAGCCTTCTCTCGAGTTTTTTGCTGATCCCGGCAAACAAGATGTTCACATAGTCCAGTTTGCTGGTGACTAGGGTGTACAGGATGGTTTTTCGGGTGCTACTGAGAGCCATTTGAAAATCTTCCTCCTCATCTTTAGGGTATGGAAGCATGAGGCAGTGACGGCACGGACTTGGACAATCGTGTCAAATCTACTGTCAATGACGATCCAGAGGTTCCTGGTGTGGATGTTTCTGGTACGAGCTCTGTTGGCCACCAGGTGGAGTTTCACTCTGAAGTACTTTTCCTGAAGATCATAATTTCGGTCCTTTCGGTGTTCAGCTGCAGATACTTGGTCTTTAACCAGTCAGAGATTTCTAGATCCGGGGGAGGGAAAGAGGAGCATGTTGTCAGTATAGGAGAGGACATTGATGTTATGGGAACAAATGATGGTGGCTATAGGGATTATGTATAAATTGAAGAGGGTCAGGCTCAGGAAGGATCCACATGGTTGTGTAGGCGTAGGATGAGGATAGGGTGGGAGACCGTGTCAAACAGTGCAGAGGTCCAGAAGGGTGAGGGCTGCCGTGTCTACTCCGTCCAGTCATGGGATGCAATCCGTGGTGGTAATTAAAGCAGTTTCCATGCTGTGGTTGGGTTTGAAACGACTTGAGTGGAGTCGGGGAGTTGGTGGTTGTTGAGATATTTGGTGAGGCACCTGTTGAGGATTTTCTCTGAGACCATGGATGGGAACGGTTGCAGATCATCTGCAAGGACCACCGCAACCGGAGGCATCACCATCGTCCACAAAAGCACCCTGCACCTGACCACCCACCCAGATGACCTCACAAGCCTCATGGAGCACCTGCTCTTCCAGATCGAGAACCACCCTTCGTGCTAGCCTCATCTACAGACCACCCAGCCCTGCACTCCATTCACCGACGCAATCATTAACCTCATCACACCCTAGAGATCTCAACTTCCACCTGGACAACCAGAACGATCTGAACACCTCCTCCCTCTCAGAGAGCTTCGCCAGCGTAGGGCTGAAACAACTAGTCACTGCCCCAACATACACTGCAGGGCACACACTGGACCCAGTATTCGCCGCAGAAAACGTCTCCTACAGCCACGCCACAGAACTTCTCTGAACCCACCGCACACAAGCACGCCCACTGTTTCTGCCGCAGAAGCTGGAACGAGATCAACGAGGACCAGCTCTTGACTGCCGTCAACAGCACCTCACCACCACCAACCTCTGACGCCAACACCGCAGCATGCAACCTTCACCAATGGATTGCATATGGTGACAACACATCAAGAATGCAAGCTGGTTCACACATACCCTCCAAGAATTCAGAAGCTCCTGCAGACGACTAGAAAAAACATGGAGGAACCACAAAAGCACGGAAGCCCCCACTGCCTTCAAAGCAGCCACCACAGATTCATCAAAAACACAAGGAAGAAGGCCCTCCAAGACAGAATAAACACCAACACACACAACAGCAAAGAACTCTTCACAATCATCAAGGAATGTGCCAAACCCAACAGCGAAACCACAGATCTCCCACCCTCCCAAGATCTCTGCAACATCCTTGACACCTTCTTCCACCGCTTAATCAAGACGATCTACGACAACTTCAACAAACAGGACCGCACCAGCAACCTCCTCTACCAAAGCCCCCCGATTGACCTTGTTCAGTTGGACCCCAATCACCATGGACGACACCCTAAAGACCATAAAAAGCATCCACTATGGAGCACCATCTGACCACTGCCCGCACTGCATTTTCCACAGAGCCACTCCCACCATCACACCAGAACTACACTGAACCATCAACTGCTCCCTCAACACTGCCTCCTTCCCCTACGACTGGAAACATACCAAAATCAACCCACTCCTGAAGAAACCCTCAGCAGACCCGACAGACCGTAATATCTTCAGGCCCATCTCCCTGCTCCCCTTCCCAGCCAATGTCATTGGAAAAGCCGTCAACAACAAACTAACCCACTTCATCGAAGTGATCCAGTTTCCGAAGCAATCACAGCACCAAGACCACCCTCCCCGTCCCCACCGATGACATCCGCTCCCTCCTCAACTAGGGCGAAACCGCATCCCCCATCCTCCTGGACCTCTCGGCAGCATTCAACACAGGCTCCCACTGCACCCTAACCACTGGACTTCACAACAGTGGCACCGCAACAAGGCCCTCAAATGGATCTGATCCTTCCTCGCAGGCAGACCACAACGGGTCAGACTTCTTCCATACCTCTCAGAACGGAGCAGCCTATGCCTCCTATCTCAGCCCCACCCTCTTAAACGTCTACATGGCCCTCCTCACAAACATCATCTGGAACCACGGACTCATCATCGTCTCCTACACCGACACATAGCTATTCCTCTTCCTCACCAACGAACCCAAGGTCACCAGGCACTACTTCCGAGGGATGAGAGCCATAAGTCCTCATCCAGGGATCCAACACCTCCGCATTGAATGATACTTGGTGGTCCTCTGCGCTAGGTACTCCCTCCACCCCGACGGACCATGCAAGAAATCTCGACATCATACTAGACGCATCACTCACTATGGACCGCCACATCAACTCAGTATCCTCAGTCTATTTCAATGCCCCTGCCTCCTGCGAAAGACCCTCAGATGGAACCTCACTGAATCCAGAAAGATCGTTACTCACGCGCTCACAGTAGC
Source organism: Lissotriton helveticus (assembly GCF_964261635.1). Taxonomy (NCBI): domain Eukaryota; kingdom Metazoa; phylum Chordata; class Amphibia; order Caudata; family Salamandridae; genus Lissotriton; species Lissotriton helveticus. The sequence goes on along the minus strand of NC_136067.1, from coordinate 11,694,737 downwards.
AGACTGGACTATGGCAACAGACTCTATGTCGGCTTTACCTAGAAAAACCACTGCAAATTCCAGAATGTCCAGAACGCAGCAGCCAGACTGTCACGTCTCACCGCAAAGGTGACTGTTGAACATTGTAGAGACAAGTAGCAGCACGGAGCGCGTACACAGATCAAGGAAGAACCACAATTCCCATGATTGCATGGGTATCCGACATCTATGACGTCATTCCATTCACGGAGACATTGTGGTGTGGCATCAGTAAGCGGCTTGATGCCGCTTACTGATGCAGTTGAGCTACGATCCTGCAACGGGAGGAGGTCCGGTAAGGGTGCTACCTGCACCAACTCTTCCATGTCCTTTTGGTTGCCTATTAGTTTGCTCAGTCTGCTGTGGCCTGAATTCCCCTGAAGTCCGTTTTGTCTGCCTTGTTGCTCCATTGGGTGAACCATTCAATCTGGTTCTTGCGAAGCAACCTTGAGCAACAACAACAAACATCCTGATATTGCTGAGGGCTTCTTGATGGGTGGAAACATGGTGGGAACACCGTGAGGGTGTGGCTGCTGCCGTCTTTTCTCCCCTGCCAACGCCCTCGTGTAATTGCAGCCCGCTGTAGTAAGTGGTTGCGGTTAATATAACTAAAGTGACCTTGTGGTGATCTCTCGTGTTGGAAAGCTGGGACGCAGCTCGTGCAGAGAGAACACAAGGCTGGATTTCCCTGGCTGACATTAGCTTTGTTATCTTACTAAGCAAGGAGTATTGCTATCCAAAGACTCAGTGGAATATCTCAGTTATTTTGTGACATGATATACGAATATATGGAATTATTCCTATGCATAAGGATACTCCTACCAAGGCTACATACTGTCCTAAGTGAAGGGGTCACCTTGGAAGAAATGGAGCAGACGTCTGTGTTTCTGTGAGAAGTGTGGAATCCCGCAACATTCCAAGAAGTAGGGGGGCCTGGCTACGGCACGGTGCGAGATAGCTGCCTGCTTAGGGAGCTCCGCAGGCCAGGGCCCGTCACATGGCAAATGCCATCCTTGATTCTTCCTAGTAGCTCGCAAAACCGAAGGCACTGATTGCTGACGACACCTGGAGTTGGCGAGTGCGGTCCCCATCCCCTGAGAACAAGACTATCGGCCGGAATACAGACGAGAGTGGTGTAGAGCGCACAGAGAGAAAATGGCCGCTGGCACTAGTGGTGCTGCAAAATAAGCCAGGGTCACCGTAACTGCTGAGCGGCCGAGAGAGATCAATGCTGCTGTCTTCCTGGGAGCGGCGTTCCTGTGCAGTGCTGTGCTGGACGAATGGCACTACTGAGGGCAGATGCAGGACATGCCGTTTAATCATAGAAAAGAGGAGTGACGTCTTTTGGGCCGTTGAAGAGCTCCCGGTCCGGAAACTGCGGAGCACCATCGCGTAAGGAGTGAGGCGGCTGGTGAGAACTGCTACTGCGACAGACGTTCCCCCCGGAGCAGAAGGATCCCAGAACGTTACAGAGGTGGGAGTGGTAGGGCCGGGACGCTCCGGTGCTGGGTGCTACCCCGCTGCACGGCCCAGGCCTCCCCATGGCGTTTACATCATACAGGGCCTGGATCTCGCGCTGCAGTTTGTTTTGTGGCCTAGCTGGGGGTTCTGTGCTTACCCGGCTCCCTTCCTTGAGGGGACCTGAGCTTGTACTGTGTGCGCGGAGCGTGATAGGGAGGGTTCCTTGGCACCCCATTAGCACGTAGCGCTTTGGGGGCTGTCGTGGTGCTGTCTGTGTCCTCTGTGTGTCCTTCTTCCTGTGTACCACGTCAGCCGGGTCCTCTTGCCATCCAGACATAGGGCCTGCTCCGAGCCGGTGTACTAGCCGAGATCTGCGGTGATGAATGCAGACGGGGCAGAGCGACCTCTGCCCCTGCTCGCAGGCAGGTCGCCCCCACGCCACCACTCGGCTGCCAGCTGCTCCACGACTCGTGTCTTGTGCTGTGTCTCCTGCTGCCTTGTCCTGCCCTTCTGCCTGCCTAATTGTTCTTCCTCCTAGGTTCTCTCCCCGGTGTCCACCGGCTGCCCCTCGTCATCTTGCCCACCGTTCTCGCTGTCCTTTCCCGCCGCTGCGCCCCTGCAGCCCCGCCCCCTGCATTCCCATTCGCCACCCCCACTCCCACCTCCCAGCGACTCCTGTCTTGTTGAGCAGGTCTACTGTGCGTGTGTGGCGTTTGGTCTTGAACGGGAGCTTAGGGTCGGTTTTGCCCATGATCAACAATCAACAGCGAGCCCAGTGGTGTTGTGAAGTATAGTGCTGTGTGCTAAAGTAATCTGGACCCAAGTGGGGTGACCAGGTTTGTATCTTAATGAGACTATGTCCAGGCAAATTGCAATAGCTAGTGAGGAGCGCGAAGCGCCAGGTCCCTGGGCGATACAATGCCGGGGGATCAGCCAGCCGCCACACTATTTAGTCCGACAGAAGCAGCTGGAAGAATACTCCACGCTCGTCCGCACTTCAGTAGTGACCAGCAGGCAGCTTTCTTTGATATGTAGCTCAAATGTGATGGTCTGATACCCGCAGGGCGCCGTCAATCAATCAGTGAACTTGTAAAGCGCACTACTTACCCGTGAGGGCCTCAAGGTGCTGAGGGGTGGGGGTGCCGCTACTGCTCGAAGAGCCAGGTCTTGAGGAGATTTCTGAAGGTGAGTATGTCTTGGGTCTTCCGCAGATGGGTGGGGAGGGTGTTCCAGGTCTTGGCGGCGAGGAAGGAGAAGGTTCTGCTGCCGGAGGTTGTTCGTTGGATTCGCGGGACGGCAGCGAGGGTGAGGCTGGCGGAGCGGAGCAAAGCTGCCAGGCGGGGGTGTAGAAGCTGAGTCTGCTGTTCAGGTAGGTAGCCGGTGTTGTGGAGTTCTTTGTGTGTGTGTGGGTGAGGAGTTTGAAGGTGATCCTCTTGTTGACGGGGAGCCAGTGCAGGTCTCTTAGGTGGGAGGTGATGTGGCTGCGCCGGGGGACGTTGAGGATCAGTCGGGCGGAGGCGTTTTGGATGCATCGTAGTCGTCGCAGGTGTTTGGCCGGGATTCCTGCGTAGAGTGCCTTGCCGTAGTCCAGCCTGCTGCTGACGAGGGCTTGGGTCACCGTTCTTCTGGTCTCGGTCGGGATCCACTTGTAGATCCTTCGAAGCATGCGGAGGGTGTTGTAGCAGGAGGAGGAGATGGCGTTGACCTGCTTCGACATGGAGAGGGAGGAGTCGAGGATGAATCCTAGGTTGCGTGCGTGGTCCGTGGGTGTTGGAGCTTCTCCCAGTGTGGTCGGCCACCAGAAGTCGCCCCAGGCAGAGGGAGTGGGGTCGAGGATGAGGACTTCCGTTTTGACCGAGTTCAGCTTCAGGCGGCTGCTCCTCATCCACTCGGCGACGGCCTTCATTCCCTCGTGGAGGTTGGTTTTGGCAGTGTGTGGGTCCTTGGTGAGGGAGAGGATGAGCTGGGTGTCGCGGCATAGGAGATGATGTTCAAATTGTGCTGGCGGGCCACTTGTGCGAGGGGGGCCATGTAGACGTTGAACAGGGTCGGGCTGAGGGATGAGCCCTGGGGTACGCCGCAGATGATGTCAGTGGCTTCGGATCGGAAGATTGGGAGGCGGACTCTCTGGGTTCTGCCGGAGAGGAAGAACGTGGTCCAGTCCAGGGCCTTCTACTGGATTCCGGCTTCTTGGAGGCGTGTTCTTAGTGTGCGGTGGCAGACTGTGTCGAAGGCGGCTGACAGGTCCAGGAGGATGAGGGCTGATGTTTCGCCGTTGTCTAGTTGGCACCTGATGTCGTCTGTGGCTGCGATGATGGCTGTCTCGGTGCTGTGGTTTCATCTAAATCCGGACTGGGATGGGTCTAGGATATTGTTGTCCTCGAGGTGGCGGGTCAGCTGCATGTTGGCGATTTTCTCGATGACCTTCGCTGGGAAGGGGAGCAGGGAGATGGGCCGTAAGTTCTTGAGGTCTTTGGGGTTCGCCTTGGGCTTCTTGAGGAGGGCGTTGATTTCGGCATGCTTCCGGCTTTCCGGGAAAGTCGCTGTGTTGAAGGAGACGTTGATGACCTTCCGGAGTTGGGGTGCGATGGTTGCGTCAGCTTTGTTGAAGTGGGCAGGGGTCTGTCCGGGATCCTGAGTGGATGGAGTTCATGACCATGCGGGTTTCGTCATCGTTGACGTAGGTCCAGGAGGCCTGATGGTTGGTGCAGGTGGCATTCGTGGTGGCATTCGTGGTGGAGTCTGTTGTGGTCGGGGTGGATGAGGTGTTAAAGCTGTCGTGGATGTCAGCGATCTTGCGATGGAAGAAGGTGGCCAGTGAGTCGCACAGATCTTGCGAGGGCGGGATGTCGTTGCTGTTGGCGCTGGGGTTGGAGAGTTCCTTCACTATGTTGAAAAGTTCTTTGCAGTTGTGTGCATTGTTGTCCAGGCGGGCTTTGAAGGAAGATCTCTTGGCTGTTCCGATGAGGTGGTGATGTCTGCGGATGGCGTCCTTATGGGCTGCGTGGCTGTCTGGTGTGTGGTCATAGAGCCATTTCTTCTCCAGCTTCCTGCATGTACGTTTGGAGGTCTGGAGTTCTTCGGTGAACCAGGCGGCTTTCTTGCTGGGGTGGTTAATGGAGGGTTTCTTGAGTGGGGCCAGAGTGTTGGCGAAGTCGTCGATCCACTATCTGAAGTTACGGGCGGCGGCGTCTGTGTCGGTGGAGTCGGTGGGTGGGTTCTGGGCGAGGGTGGATGTCAGCTGGTCTTTGGTGACTTTGCTCCAGCAGCGGCGGGGTAGCTGTTGGGTGCGGTGGTGCGTGGTTGGTTTCTTGAAGGTGAAGTGGGTGCAGCGGTGGTTGGTCCAGTGGAGTTCGGTGGTGTGGTTGAAGGTGATGTGGGCGCCTGTGGAGAAGACGGGGTCGAGCACGCGGACGACCTGGATGAGGATTTGAAATCAATACTTCTGGAGATGCGCACGGGATTAAAACTATTGCTAGTAAGATTGATGCCCTAGCTTCCAGTCTGGACGCAGTCAAGAAAAAGGTAGACAAACATGAGACCAGGCTAGATGTGTTAGAGAACAGACTGTCGGATACCCATGATGCCACTGATGAAGCCAGGACTCAGATTCTCAACATGGAGAAAGTGTTAGAGGTAATTAGGACAAAGAATGAGGACTTGGAAGTGCGCTCAAGGCGCAATAATCTCCGCATAATTGGGCTTCCGGAGTCGACAGCCATTTATAAAATTGAGCCATTTATAAAAAACTTGATGTGGGAACGGTTTGGGCCTGTGCTCTCCTCCGTCATGATTGTTGAAACTGCTCGCTTGGCCCTCGGCCAGCGCTGGGCGGCCAACCACGCACGTTTACTTAATTATACGGACGGGGACGCTATCCTCCGAGAGGCGAGGGCCAAGAGCCCTATTACTCATCAGGGTATCAATCTTTCCTTTTACCCGGACTATATGCCCGCAGTGCAGGCGGCGAGAAGGGAGTACATGCCTGCTAAGAGACTACTACAATCCGCCTCCATTCCCTAAGCAATGATGTACCCAGCCAAATTAGGAATTACTCATGATGGTCAGGCTCCTTTTTTTCACAAACTCTAAGTCGGCACTGAAATTTACAAAACACATCTGTCCCCATAAAGTGACTAAAGTCACCTCCAAGAGCGTACCGACGTCACCGCCTCAAAGCGATGTTGATTGAAGAAGTGCTTTAATAGTTATATAATGTTTGGTTTTACACCAATTGTGGCTCGGCAATATTGCATATGATCGTTGGAGATATTAGAGTAAGTTTGGGGACTGGGCCGCGGCGCTACACCATGGGTGCAATGTTACGAATGTTAATGTTATTTGTCAGGAATGCCACGTTCCAGTATGTATCGTATTATGGGAATTGCAGAGCTAGGAGGTTTCACTATAACTGATACCTGACCACCCTACCGACTGGTAGGTGTTTGTTGCTGTTCTCCCTCCAGAGGGTGATCCCCTAGTTGAGTTTTGTATATTTCTCGTAATTGGGGTAGTTTTTAGATGTGGGGGTGGTGTTTATTCTCGACCTAAGTGGGAGGCTGTAGTGGGAGGAGGGTGGGAAAGGGGATTTTATGCATCTGCTGCAAGCCTCTGTGAGAACTATTGTGTTGAGACATCTGATCGATGTGATTATATGGTCACCAGGAATATGGAACGTGTTTATGGGCAGGTGTGTTCTGTCGGGTGGGATAACCGCTGGGCTCCTTCAGTTGTACATAGTTATGCCAGTGAGGGTAATGGGTGACGATTACAGATTCATCACATGGAATATTCAAGGGCTAAATTCTCCCAAGAAAATGAGACATGTATTTGCATATCTTAATCGACATGGCGCCCAAATTGTATTCCTGCAGGAAACGCACCTGACCAAAGTTTCTGAAGCTAAGATAGCACTCAAATGGGCGGGATTTAGATTAGCTTCTTCCTACTCATCCTATGCCGGGGGGTCCTCATATTGATCAAAAAGGGTATTCCATTTACACCACTTAGGTTTCATATTAACGATGTGGGCCGATGTGCGATGGTGCAAGGTAAACTGGGAAACATGTTAATTTCTCTTGTAAACATGTACGGCCCCATAGCGGATGAGCCAGGGGTGTTTCAGCGGATGTATGGCATTTTGCGGCAATGACCTGAAACGGTCACATTGTAGGGCAGAGATTTTAATACATATCTGGATCCCGCCTTAGATAAATCTAACCCACAGAGCACACGAACACCTAATGTAGCGCAAAGTATTAACCAAGCTAACTTCGGATTAGTGGACATTTGGCGACCTCATAACAGCACAGTTAAAGAGGGAACACATGCCACACCCGCGCATAATAGCTGGTCTAGGCTGGATTATTGGCTCCTCAGTAAGGGCGCGTCGGAATGGGCGACCAAAGTAGCCAATTATCCACGCACGCTATCAGATCACAATCCGGTCGCATTGGAACTACATATCTCTACCGCGACGCATCGACCCTTTACGTGGCGCTTCCGATCAGAGGCGTTACTAGATCCCCCGTGTAATGATACAATACGCACGGCAATAGAGAATTACTTCTCTGAAAACAAGGGCATGGTGGACAGTGCCGGTACTCTTTGGGGGGCATTTAAGGTGACGATTGGGGGAGTATGTATAGGCACCACGGCCGGTATCCTGAAAGATCTTAGAACACAGCTCACCAGAATAGAGACTGAACTACAAACCCTGGAGAGCGAGTATGTCAGTGGTCCCACCCCAGATATACTGTCGCGTAGTCATACATTACTCCAGGACTTTGACACGGCCGCGGAGACACAACTATGATTATATTTCAAGCAGACATGTCGCTCAGAGATTCGGAGAGGGGGGCAGGCCGAGTCATAGCTTGGTTGAGAAAATCAGGACAAGAGAAGACTTTTCACATATTGACAAAATAACAGACTTGGCCGGTACGGAGCATTATACCCCCTTAGACATAGTGGAGCAATTCAGAGGTTTCTATGCTGGCATATATGCGTCGAGCGGGGCGGGCTTGGATTCCGTGATCGGGGAGCACCTAGAGGACATTGCCTGTGCCTAACTCTCGGATGGACAACGGGAATACCTAAGTCAACCCATTGATGAGATCGACATAAAAGCTGCGATTAGTGCCCTACCCAATGCTAAAGCGTCAGGTCTGGACGGGCTAACGGTAGAATTTTATAAAGCGTATGCAGCTCTCATTGCTCCATTTCTATTGGAGGTGTATTCTGAGGCACACGAGGAGGGCGCGCTGCCTCCGTCCCTTAGACAGGCACTAATAATCACCCTCCCAAAGAAAGACAAGACCCTAGACGCATGTGATTCATACAGACCGCTATTGCTGATTAATATTGACGCAAAAATACTCGCTAAAATTTTGGCCACAAAGCTCCAGCCTCTGATGCCGAATCCGGTTCTGCCGGACCAGTCAGGTTTTATCCCGGAGCAATCTACATCCCACAACTTACGTACCATCTTTGCAACAATGCATTTTTTTGACCCCCATTTACATGCTGCGGAGGTTATGTTAGACACAGCCAAAGCGTTTGACTCCATTGAGTGGAGTTACATGTTTCGCATTCTGAAGCGCATGGGATTTCAACTGATCTTCCTTGGGTGGGTGCTGACTCTGTATGCTGATCCATCGGCCAGAGTTCGAGTGGGTGGATTGACATCTGAGGCATTCCCTATAAGGCATGGCACACGGCATGGATGCCCTTTATCGCCTTTGCTGTTCGCAATAGCCATTGGCATGCGTGATACGTCAAAGTCATAGAGAGACAGCTTTACATTTTAATCACTGTCTGGTTGGTATCTCGCTATACGCAGATGATATGGTGCTCTTCGTACGTGAACCTGCTTGTTATCTTTCACAGGTACTGAGGGAGTACATCAGATTTGGGCACGCCTCCGGTCTTAATATTAATTGGGATAAGTCGATCATAGTTCCCCTGAGAGCAATTACTACTGCGCCACCCCTGGAATATCCGATAGTATGGTCATCACACCCTGTTAAGTGTCTGGTAGTATGGCTGCACCATGATCCGGAGGTGGTTGTGCGTGAAAACTATGGGCGAGCATGTGTGAAGCTTGACGGACAGGTGGACACCTGGATAGCACTACCACTATCACTTGCGGACCGCATTGCTCTTGTAAAAACGGTTGTACTGCCTCGTTTTCTTTATCTGTTTACCAATATCCCCATAAAGCTAACACAGGTGTTTTTTTTTTTTACCACGTTGCAGTCTTCGCTGATAAAACTGATCTGGGGGCGCAAGCAGGCAAGGGTCTTGTGGTCGACTATCACGTTAGACTATGACAGAGGGGCTTTGGCTGCACTGTATCTGTAAGTATATCATCTGAGCGCCCAGGCACAATACGCTTATTATTGGTTTCATGGACATGATTTCATACCACACATAGCGGTTGAGGATGGTGATGCCTCTCCGGTCCCTTTGTGAGCCATTATCACTCAAACGAGGCGGAATACTCTTAGATCAGTAATAAAAACAATAGACACTACAGTAGCGGCATGGCAGGCGATAGGCTAATTTGCTAATAAACTACCTCTTTATGCACCGGAACTGCCACTAGAACAACACTCAGCGCTCTCAGTATCTCAAGAAGCTAAATCTATGTGCCTACTCAGAGAGGCAGGGCTGAGCACAATGCAGGATGTCTACCCTGCTGGTATATTCCTCATGTTAGAGGATGTGCAGTATGTTGATAATCCCACACTGCTATTCAGTTTTGCTATACACAGACTAAGACATGCTATTAAAGCGCACTATCATACATACCCGACCGAGCCCCCGATCCTCCAATCTCTGCAACTATTGCTCATGACTCCCACGCGGAAAAAATTAATCACAAGACTGTACAGGGCTATAAGAACTGATGTGACGAGTGCACCAGACGTAAGCTTGAACCGGTGGAACACTGTGCTTGTCCCCCCTACGACGCTGAAGGAGTGGGAGCATGTGTGCGGTCCGACGGGTAAACTCACTCCGAATGGAAATCTTCGTATAATTCACTTCAAGTACCTACACCAGATCTACCACACACCCATGCGCTTACACATACGGATTGAGAGATAATAGTAGATGTCAACGGTGTGGTCAAACAGATGCTGATTTCATGCATCTCGCATGGGAGTGGCTCATTATTGGGGACAAGTGGTGCGGAATATCCAGGATATGGCGGGAACAGAGCTTCAGGTCACTCCACAGGTCTGTCTGCTATGTTATGTTCCTCAAGCTAGGGGGATTCTGGGGAAGTTCATAAGTTTTGCATTACTTTTAGCTAAACGTAGGAGTTGCTATAATATGGGAAGCCAAGCAGAAGCCGAAACGGAGGCATTGGATTGAAGATATGGTCTAATGTAAGCAAAAGCTTGAATTATACTCCGAAGAACTGCCAATATCATCAAAGCCTAGAGACATTTGGGAACCACTGCGACAGTTGCTGCAGAGACAGGGCTCGTCTGAACCGCAGGACTAAAGAAGTTCAAACTATATACCAGGGGCGGCCTTTCCTCCCGTCGGATTATGATATGCCCACCTGATTACCGTGTTATGTAACTGATCGAAAGGTGTTTACTGATCACAATTAAATCAATACACAGTCTGCGTAGACTGTGTATTGATTTAATTGTTTCTTATTTTTGTGTGTTTCAAAATGCAATAAAAAGATTTTTTTTTTTTAAACATTCCAAGAAATATTGTTATTTGCGCATGGATTCTAGGTGTTGGTTTTTCCTTTGGAGTGATCTAAATCTTTCTACATCATCATTCTTTGAGCTGTGGTCAATTGTTTTGTTTCCTTGTGTTTTCACAACAGGGGTATTGAGTTCGCCAGCAGACAGCTCTTCACCCGTTTCAGCCCACTCCTCAAAACCATTGGTAAGTGTTGTTTCTAGAGAGATAGGGTCCCGGTTGGAGGATTGTAGTAACAGGAAAGGTTACTAAATATGTTGTCTCATCTTTAGATCATAGTGGAGCCTTGCAATGCGCATATTTGTCTGTGAGTCAAGAAGACATTTTCTTTTACAGGTATTATTTCACATACCAGTAGGATATTTTAAGGTATCATTGTATATATACATATTGGAATACTATATTCTCAACGTTCTTGCTCTTGTTACAGGTCTCCTTCCCCGCTGTCCCCATCCTTCCCTTCCCCCACTTGATCCCTCCATTGAGTATGTTTACACAATCAGACTGTGGGGGTATCAGGAGGTGGACCATGGATTTGAGGTCACGACAGACTGGTCCTTGACCCCCTCGCACAGCCACATCACTCAACACCCCTGCGGACTCCACTGGCTCCCGGCAGGTGGAAGAATAACCTTCATACGCCTCACCTACGTTAACAAGGCCCTTCACAATGCCAGACCAACATACCTGAACAGCTGCCTCTCCTTCCACGCACCCAGAAGACACCTGTGCTCCGCCCAGCTTGCCCTGGCCACCGCCCCATGGATCTGCAAGACCAGAACCAGAGGAAAATCCTTCTCCTTCCTCGTTGCCAAGACCTGGAAAACCTACCCTCCACCTCAGACTATCTCCCACATTACCCCAGTTCAGGGAGGACCTCAAGACCTGGCTCTTCAAATGACCCCAGCACTTAGACAGATCTGCTCCTCCGCCCAGTACCTTGAGACCCTCACAGGTGAGTAGTTGCAGTTTACAAACCCTTGATTGATTGATTGATTGAAGGGTCTTCGTACGGTTGAGAACTTTTAACTCCAAGATGCATGTATCCCAACTTTTGAGTGTGGACCCTGGCAGGAGAGTAGGAGGTGTTTTTCAACTGCAGCTTAAACTTTTGGACCAACGACATTCCAACTAATATGTTTTGTTGCTTCCTGTTAGCAGAACACCCTTTGGTAATTCCAGTACTAGCTGTTACAGTTAGGTTAGCGCTGGGACCGCTCGACAACTCAACAGGCCACCATTAACATCTACGGTTTGCATCAATGATAGCCAAAAGTGATGCATGCTTGCAAACCACACTTCCGCCTCAGTTCATGGAACATCACAGTGAAACATAGCAGCATTTTAAGGTGATTATTTACACTAGCTACACATTTATCTAACATCTTAACATTTACTCAAGTTACAAAAAGAAATATCGAAATGAGGAAATTGAACATTTTTATTACAAAAACACATTTGTCAGAACTAACCAAAATAACAATTTAATAAATGCTAAACGTTATATACAAATAATTTCATGAATGTAAGCAGTCCAACGTGGATGCCTTCTGTACCAAGGTAAAGCACAACAAGAACGTTGTCTCTCAGTCAACTTCGTCTCATAGCTGCATTGTGAGGGCATCAGGAAAGGTGGCTCTGAAATATTCCTCCAGAATTTTCTCAATATCCTGCTCCTGGTAATCTTTCACAAAGAAGCGTTTGTTGTCTTCTGCCCCACGGATCATGGCTGACAAACCTGTATTGGATGAAGAGTGTGAGGTGTGTGAAAAAAAGGAAGATCTGCTGATCCTCAACAATATCTTCAGGTGTGTGGACACAGCTGGCAGTGGCAGAATTTGGGATAATATGAGAAAAATAATTCCACTATACGACCTTATCACATAGACCATATGATTTTCAGATCAATCTCTCCTGAAAGCAAAAACCAAGAAAAAGGCAACCTCACAGAACAGAAACCCACACAGCAACAGCCACACCACCACACCATCTACAGAATTGAAACACTAGCACAAGACCCCCTAAATAAGAGGGAAACCCATTGATGAGCTAAGTTTCCACAAAAGAGCAAACAGCCAAAGAAGAGCAACTCTTCCACTCCAGCGCAACCACATAACACAGTACAACCCCAGACTATACAACCCTAGAGACAACCATCAAAGAACCACAAATGTTTTTTATACGGTAGGAATGAGTCTATGTCACATAAAAACCTATTTTCACAAAGGGTAGTTACAGAGAATGGTCTAAAGCAGACATGGGCAATCTGAACAAGCTTTAGATTAATTCTGCCAAAGTGTCTACCTCGGACTATGGAACAAGGCTCCCAAGCTCATCTACCAGGTACTAGTCAGGAACAAGCGCTGCCACACACGCAAGACCCAGGCTCCCTAGCCAGTCTGTATTTAATGTCAGAACCCAGATGGCTAACGAACTATACACTGCTCTTTACCTATAAGCTGTGCAGCTTTTCAATATTGTTTGTAGACTCACGGATCATGGATCTGAGCTTATGGCTGCATTAACCTCGCACTGTGAACCCAGTGCAGAGGACTGTGTCGTGTTCACCCACTGCGTAGGCACTTTAGCGTGGACCGTGCAGTGTGAAAGGGTTAAAGTGGCTAGATGAGTCTGGAGCTCCACCCTAACTGTAGGTTCCGGATGCTGTCTTATGACACTGCTGGAAACACTGTAGCATTAATGCCTTTGGGACCACCGAACGAAGTCAATCAACAGGCAAGAACAATGCAACGGAACACTGCTCATGCTTGCCAATAACGTGCAGGGGAGGTGGTCTGGAACAATCGAGGATATCAGCATTATTATGTCAATTTAAGACCCTACTGCGCTGCAAGTCACTGTGATAAACGCATCAACGCATGTATTGTCAGTTCTGCAGTCGCTAGTGCAGTCGTGGAGTTTTCCTCTAACTAGTACCTATGTTCACAATTTCATGAGGAACCACCCTTTTACAAAAAAGTGATTTGGATGCCTTCAATATATGATAAATACTCCATCTGTAAAGATCTCATGGACTTTGCTCTAACTTTCTCTGACCCTTCTGTGTTGCTCTCCTGTCTACACCTCCATGTCACTCCCCTCTCTAGGCCACTCATCCCCATATATCTGACCCCACTCTCTGCACCTTCCTTCTCTCCCTCACATTTGCCTTTTTTGTAATATGCTCTCCTCCTCCTATCTCCTTTCTCTGACCTGTTCACACTCTCTGCACTCTCTTCCGCAAAGTCTACATTTCCCACAGCTCAACATCTATAGGTTGCTACAAAGAATAGCGCAAGGCGACTGTAGGGAAACTTACATCGACCAGAAGAGGGACGGAAAAGGCATAGGATCTTCTTCTTCATGGCCACACACCGGCCAAGCTCGTATCCAACACCAAGAGATGGTTGTGTCACCTCGGCGATGACCACTGTAAAAAATAAGAGACTGTGAAAGAGAGGTACATTTCTAAATTTGATGACAGGCCCCCAAGAATAAAGGTGAGCTCAAGTCATTCTTGAGGATGGTCGAATTCTATATCATGTTCATAAACAACATTGCTGGCTGCACATTCCAGATGTGCAAACTGCTCAAAAAGAATACAACATGTTCATGGGATGAGGAGAGTGTGAGTGAATTTTTAGATATCAAGAAAGTTTTGTCTGACACGCCTAGGCTCCAGTCCTTTATACCAGGGGAAACCATCATCATAGCAACTGATGCCAGTTCCATGGGTATAGGAGCAGCACTATTACAGGAAGATATTACACCGGAAAAACACATGATTCCGCTTGCTTCCAGGGCACTACAGCAAGCAGAGTTTAATTACTCCATAATTGAAAGAAAACCCCTGGTTGTACACAGGGCACTCAGCAAATGTAAGGACTTTGTATGGGGAACAGTGTTCAGAGTACAAACTGATCATAAACCTCTTCAAAGAGGTTTTCACAAACAAAGGTATAGTAGAGAGCTCCAGTCGGATCAAGAGGTTGGTAGTAAGCTTACAAGAGTTTAGCTTTGAGGCGAAGTATGTTCCAGGAGCAGATTTATTTGCATTTATAAAGCGCCTGACTCACCCCAGATGGGGTATTTCCGCGCTAAAGACAGCAGTAAGCACAGCACTGTGGGGGTAAGAGAGATTAAAAAGAAAGAGTTAAAAAAAGCCGAGTCTTAAGTTTTTTTCTAAATGTCAAGTAGTTGGCTTCCTGGCGAAGATCCAGAGGTAGTTGCTTCCATAATTTGGGGGCTAAGTAAGAGAAGGATTTACCTCCTAATCTAGTTTGCTTAATGCCAGGAATAATAAGCAAACTTTTCCCTTCAGATCATAGTGAGCGTGTTGGCATATATTTGAGTTGTTTTTCTGTCAGGTAAGTAGGGCCCATAGAGTTAAGGCCTTTAAATACAAAGCAACACACTTTGAAATGGATTCTCTTACGAATAGGAAGCCAATGTAGGCTGTGTAGAAGAGGAAGGGAAGAGGCACGATATGGGGCACTAGTTACCAGGCGAGCGGCAGTGTTCTGTACCACCTGTAAACTTTGTAGATCGGAGTCCTTGGCAGATATTAGCAGAGCATTGCTATAGTCCAGACGACGAATGTCTGTCTCGTTTAGTAAGAAAGGCAGACAGTGTTCAGCGTGAAGTGATGGACGAAGACCAGGATGAGGACCTCCCCCACCCCCCCTAAAAAGTGTACGCCTCATTACGAGAGGGACCATAGAGGGCATGTGGAAACAGGAACTTCGTACTGATCCCATCCGTAAGAATATGGCAGAGTTGTTGATTAAAGGGTGGGACACTGAAAATAAAACTGAGTAAAAGTTAAGACCATACTGTATTGTCAGGGAAGAGCTGCCAGAGAGGGATGGTTGTCTATTTAGGCACAAAAGTGATGTTCCTAGCACCCCGGAGGTTAATAGAAGTAGCACACGAGGGCCATTTGGGCATCACTAAAACTAAGCAGAGGCTGCACCAGGATTTCTGGTGGCCGGCAATTGATGTAGCAGTGGAAAGGGTGGTGAGAGACTGTTTACCTTGCTCAACCACTGACAAGGTCCTCAAAATGAACAACCCACCCCACCCATGGTGTGCCACGGGCTCCCCAAGAGGCCGTGGATGGAGGTGGCGGTGGACTTAATCGGTCCTTCGTCAGGTGAAGGTAATTCCACATACATACTTGTGTCTTTGATCCTTTCTCAAGATGGCCAGAGATTTAAATTGTGACCGATACCAATTCCAGTGCAGGGATCACATTTCTGGTGGAAGTGTTCATAACAGAAGGCTTGCCAAGCACAATACTAACATAACGGGACACAATTGCGCTCCAGACAAATGAAGTTTCTGGATGACAATGAGATAAGACACAAACTCTGTGCTCTTTACCATCCAGAAACAAACGGAGTAGTGGAACGATTCAACAAAACTCTCAATGAAATAATTCAATTAGCCAATAGCAATTGTTTATGTTGGAGGGAGGAAACAATGAAAACGTTGGAAGCCTATCTCCTCACTCCGCACCAGTCCAATGACAGAACACCCTTTGAACTGTTGAAAGGTTGCAAACCCAACTCAAGGCTACTGCCAGGATGCATGAAGTGGTAGATGGGATGGGTTAAAGTGGACACCAGCCAGACTTGGAGAAGAAGGGAGGTAGAATTGCAAATGGCAAGGAAGGAACTATATGACCAGGCACACAGGACAAGGTTAATCAGGCTTAAGCTGGGAGAGTGGGTGGGTCATGGTGAGGGCTCCTACTGGTCACTAGCAAGGTTAAAATTCAATGAACCCCTCAAGATTATCAAACTCTTTCACAATGCTCTAAAAATGCAGGATGGAAGAATATGGAATCTGGGAAGGGTGGTGTTATGGAGGACCTGAACAGGGGATTGAGGCAACTGTAACTGACATGGACAAGTTTGAACCATTGGTCAGGATTAGTGGGTGGAGGACCCGCATCCCAGCTCATCTCAAAGACTTTGTAATTAGCTGAAAATATTGGTGTTCTGTTTCCACGGTAATTGCTATGAAATGCTCCCCTCTTCTGCCCAATTAGATTCATCCACTGATGATCTGTTATCATGACAATTTCAATGATGTGTTCTTCCATCTCTCCTGTCTTCCGCTTGTTCCCCCTTCCTCCTCCTGCCATGGTCCCGACCCTATCTGCCGCCATCCCGCTGGACGGTTCTCTCCTAGTATACTTGTTATGCAAGGTTTAACTTTTAGCTCACCTTTTATGTTGTTAACCATGCTATGGAGGGAGATGTGTGGCATCCTGCCGCAGGTGGCACAGCACTGGCTGGTCTGTGGGCACTGGATTGGCCCAGGACCAGAACCCAAGGGAGTGGGGATTGGCTCCTGTCATCAGAACCTTTAGGTCCCCAATGCTCCATGGCAGGCTCTTTGAGACGATATTACTGGTTAAGTCGGTTGCTCGGCGGTGGCTGAGGGGTTAGAATAAACTTAACATCTTCTACCTCTTCATGTACATGGTGTTTCTTCATCACAACTCAATTTCGCACCCTTCAACCTACGTTTCTGTCTACAACCGCTGCACTTTAGAACACATGTACCAGACGTGCGCGGCACCAACCGGCTATTTCCTACCCTGATCTTCATTCCCAGAGGATTCCAATATTTGGAGTTCGCTCAGTGCACGCTGTTAGTCTTTCTCGTGGATGTCACTCCCTAATACCACCTGAGGCGGACGCCACGGGTGACAGGTCTCTTGCTTGGCCAACACTACCCGGGAATCTTCCAGGAGGCTCAGGTGTCTGTGGGCAGAGGCCTGGGGCCTTAACTGCTTAAGCATCTTCGGTTCTGCAGACATGCTCAATGCTCATCAGGTGGAGATGTCTGCCTAGGTTCGTCTATAGGAACATCTATCCTTTACCAAGAAATCCAGATCTGTTGGATCTTGACGAGATGGACAGCAGGCAGTTTGTGGGATGTTAATATGTGCATGCATCATACTGCGGCGTAGCAGTGCAAGCATTTCTGTGCTGCTTGGGTGTATAACAGACATTCTGTCTAATGTCGCATATGCATGCCTCTCTTGAGTTTTGATAGCAAGTGGTGTTCGGGTGTCCTGTAGAGGCAATTTAGGCAGCGATAGTGCGATTTATTTTTGTTGTGATCTGTGTTCGTGTAATATCGGTTATTTCTGTAACTGGGATGGGTATTCGCTAGTGGCCAGCTGGCCGCAAGAGCCGTAGTTACCCCTGCCAATTATTCAGAGTTGTTGCTGTTTGGATAAAAGGACACTTTCCTTCACATAGGGACATATTTATAAGGCCCTTGCGCTACGGGATCGTCACTTTTTGTGAAGCTCCGGCGGCACAAATCACAAAATCATATTTATTAGGCGCCACAAAGCCACCATGTGTACCTTGGCATGGCCTCATAGATACGGAGTAAGGCGATGCAGCTCAAATCGCTACATCGCCTTACTCTGCAACAGGGAGCGACACTTCCTCAGATTTAAGAGCATGTAAACCTGAGGAAGCGCCAAAACCATCTCCCCCTCACTGCCCCCAGGTGCGGCGTAACAAGGAGAAATAACTTCATTTGTCCTCGTTTTTTCCTCTTTCGCTGTGTGATGCATTCTGCAGCACACTGGGAAACTGGAAAACGCCACTATGGATTGTTTTTTAACAGGAAGGTACCCCTCCCTGCACAAAAATAATCTTGCAGCAACATAGACATCTTTGCACCATGGTGCAAGAGTGCCTGCGTTGACGCTAGGCTGCCGAAACGGCACCAGCACAGGGGGAAAGGACAGGAATAAACGGTATTGCACAAATACGGTGCATTCCTGCCCTTCCACTTTGCCGTAGGCCAATGCTGCGCATTATACCAAATCACCGTAAATGAGGCCCTGAGGGCGGACCTGTGTGTGACTTCTTGAAAGTGGAGAACAAGGCGGCAAGGACTCTTCTTAGGCACCATAGTGCGCTGGGTTTGTTAGATCTTCCACTAACACTAAGAAGTGTGACTGGGACAAGTTCTGCTTTCTATTAAGATATCCAAATGGTTTGCCACCCTGTTATACTTTTGTTAGTGCTCAGAAGTGTGCCCGGGGTATTCAAAAACAATACAAAGCAAAAATATTAGAGATTTGAAAAGAATACTTAAAGCTAATTTTTAACTTTTTATGCATCGCTTTTAAAGTAATATTTTAAGAAGCAAGATGGGTAAGTATGTTTAAATATGGCAAATTTCCCAAACAAATCAATGTTCTGGGAGTTTAAGAGTTAATGGTTCAGGGGCTTTCAATTGCAGAAATAAATGCCTTGCCGGCCAGGCTTAAGCCAAGTTAAGAACTCGGTGAACATCTTTACAAGTACCGTGAGAAACAGTTGCACTAGTAATAACTCATTCAGCCTGAGCTGAAAAAGGCTTCCAGGTCACTTCACCAGCTGTCTTGTCCCATTAAACTTTGCTACCAAATACCCAACATGGTTTACACTGAGGTGTGGGCCCCGCAGGCGCGTACAGTTTTTCACAGAAAAAGTACAGACCTTGAGGGAACAGCTGGAGACACCGAGTAAAGTTTGTTAGCCTGTAAGTAAAGCTCCAGCTGGAAGTTTCAACAGTGGATAGTGCTGGTGCCTGGGCTGTAAACTGACTCACTCGCAGAAACTTAATGTTCCAACCTCACAGTAGCCTGTAACAACATAAAATCTACTTCCACAGGTGAACAAAGTGCATTGCACTATATCCATCCAATTATTGCGACTGAGGTACACCCTTCAAGAGGCTGCAATGCCCAAAAAAAATGCAACCACTTCCAAACATCCCATAAGACCCAGACATTAAAGAAGCCTCACCGTCGGCTTGCTCCAGCCACTTCAGATCTCGATCGTGGATGACCTTATCTCCATCTTGAACAGCATCCTCACCTGCAGGAAAACAGAAAATTCAGGGCCTGGTCAGAAAAGGCCAACGAGGAACCTCGCAGCCTGTGCAAAACTGGGTGTGAAGAGTACGGGAGCCCCCAAATCCTCTATTGCCAACCCCCAGAAAGCACACCGTCTGCCATGAACAAAACGCATGAGACTATCCTCCATTCTCTCACAGGGTGGGGAAAAAACAAGAGTTCAGAGACTTTCTGATCCTGAACAGAACTTCTTAGCTTTAAGTAAACTCTGGCTGCTTCGGCCTTCTTCTCGACCCCAGATACGTTCCCTACTGATGAGGGAAGATATCCCGAAACCCGGGCCATGTCTCGGGTCTAGAGATTCTTGGGAACAACAAGTACATACTTGCACCTACTCAGGTGAACCACTCATGAACTTTACAGTCATTATTCTTCGAACTTCACGCACTTCATGTACCAGAGTGCCTAGGGGCGATCCGGAGGAGGGGCTAGCGGTGTGCGATCCATTGCGGTGGTTTCTGGCTGCACGGTTTCCAAAAGCACTGGACTAGATTCCTCTTGACCATCAAGTCACAGGAACCTGAGAGGTGTCAGCTCTCACACTACTGGAAGGTTGCCGGTTGACAATAGGGCCACTCTAGAGGTAGAGGGGAGACCACGGCAGCAGCGAAGGCTCAGGAACCAAGAGCTTCACTCAGACAACAGTCTGCCTATGTGGTGAAGCAAGGTCCTGTGGCAAAAGCCAGGGAGACCATGGAATGTTTCTCTTTTCACAATGCATCACTCTCCCCGTCTAAGCAGTCTTGGTTCACCCAAAGGGGGCAGCCAGGACTAATCAGGGGGACCTACTTTTTCTATTTAACTTCATCATTTTTTAACGTATTAATGTTGCTCCACATATAATAAGAATCGAGGCCACACCACGCACGGTGCACACCTGACGTGCACCTCGGTTTATTATTATATTATTTCATTTTGATGCTATGACCTGCTATTTTTGTTTGTTTCCATTTTTGTAACAGTTCTCTCATGTAACGTAACTGTTCTATTGTACAGCACTCTGACACCTTCGGGGGAAAGTCTGCGCTTTATAAAAATGAATGAAATAAAATAAAAAATTTATAAAATGAAATAAAGTGTAGGTTTTAACCTTTTCAGCGTGACCGCGATTCCCCCTCCGGTGCTGGGCCCTAATAAAAACGGGCGTGGTCATGACGGAACGGTTCCGTCATGAGCACAGCTCAACCGTAGCTCATGACGGAACCGTTCCGTCATGAGCATCGAAGGGGTTAACAATAGGGTGTTATACATGTATTTCGACGCTGTGATATAATCTGATGTACTAAGTCGAAAACACGCATTTTAAAGAACTTTTCTACATTATTTTGAGGAGCCCTGACGTGCCTGACACGTCCTCAGCACGCCCGCTTGATGCGTGACACTTCAGTCAGCTCGCGCCTCCTCACGAGCGGCGCACGCGACGGCCTGCCGCAGCGCGTGGGAGAGAGATATGGCCGGGGCCGCAGGTGGCGCTCGGCTCACCCAGTCCGTCCTCGCTGTTGACGCCGGCGGCTTTGTTTTGTCCCGTCGGGGCTGCCTTCCTTACCTCGCTCGCTCAGGCCCTCGGAGGCCACGTGCTCGGTCAGCACGCGCCCGTACTGCCGCAGCTTGTCCACGATGCGGGCGTAGAGCGCCCGGTCCTCGCGCCCGCCGCGGATGCTGCCGCAGAAGTACACCTGCAGGGCGGACATGACGGATGGATGGAGCCCGCGCGCCGCACCACGTGACCCGGCGAGCAGCGCTCTGTGACAGTTGGTGCTCAGAACGCCGGTCCGAAGTCACCGCGCGCTCGCACCACGTGACGCTGCAGGGCTCTGTGACAGTTCTGAGGTACTTAGAACGCAACTCCAAAGTCCGCGCGCGCTGTACCACGTGACCCTGACGTACTCCGAACACTAGACTGCGCAGTTTGGTACGTCACGGCCTGCTGGCGGCCATCTTGAGCGGCGGGTTAACCCACCCATCATAGTAACTTCTACTTGCTTTACCCGATTGGACGCGGCAGCGGGTGTGGTCGGAAGGCCACGCCCACCGACACCTCCGCCCCGGTCATAGCATTGTCCATGGGTCGCTCGTGAAGGTCGGGAGGTCACGTGGTACCTCGCGCGCTCTCCTCGAGGCGCGTGCCGTCCCGCCAGCACGTGCCCATCAGTACGTAAGTGACACACCCCACCGGCGGCACGTTCCCAGACGGCTTCTGCGTGACACCTGCCATGGTGTGGGTGTGCCCATCAGTAACTCTAACGCAAAATGCGTGACACTCTTTAATTGACACTTTCTCCCCTAAAAATCAATGCTGGCATTGGGTGCCTGTTTCTGATACTGCCAACGTTACTGTACAATAAAATAATTAAAGTTTTGCTGTGAATAATTAGAATGTAAACTGTTTAAATTTTGAAAATAGCAAACTGAATTGCAAATTGTTAAACTCTGGATGAGGTATTGATCTTTGAAGTGTTTCAAACACTCTTCACCTCACGCCACTTTTCTCTGCAGTCTCTCATCTTACCAACTTAGATCATCCCTTTACTTCCCTCCCACATCTTTCTCAAACCCTTCATCCGCATAGCTCAAGTCATCTTACTTTTCATCCTGTTTTTACTCTTCTACCTACTTTTGTTACCCCTTTACTGCACGCACACCCACTCCCACTTATCACTTGTAATCACGCCATTTTCTCTTCCTTTGTCATTGTCAATATTTCTGTGTACTTCCTCCCTTCATATTCCCTTATAATGGCAAAAACTTCTTCCGCATGTCTGCACATCACAATGAATACTCAGCAGAGAAGCCAAGGATTGATAGAGCATGTCATCTGAATGCTTTTAAGATACTTTTAAATGAGAAACTCGCACTGCCTTCAATCTCAACTCCGCAGCTCTTGATCATCAGTCATACAGGTCCACCCACAAACTAAACTCACTACCACATGTAAACGCAAGTAAGTTCATATTATGCACTGTAAAAGAGTCACATATCTATGGGGCAAAAAAAAAAACCTACAGATTGGAAACGTGAAATATACGCCTGGGTTCAGGCTGCATCACTAACCTGGATTACCTTCAGGGTTTACAGTCACTGTTGCAAACTCCATTTTTTCTAAGTCCTTGCTACAGTCTGGCTGGGCTTCCATTATTTAACTGCACTTCTCGGTCTAAAAGTTTAATCAGGCCTACACGGAGAGCTGAGCTAGGCTCAGAGCTGGTTTCCACGGAAATAAGACTCACCTCTTCTCTGGGGCTAGCTTACACTGCCTGGAGCACTTTGAAAGATCACTCACAATAGTACTGTCTTTACATATGCTGCACTGAGATCAAGGCACAGCCAAGTGCCACAAATATAGTGATGTTAAGTGCTTCCAGCAATAGAGGGAACATAAGCATGCATGGCGTTACATTTTAATGCTCCAATGTGTAGACACACACAGTAATAATAGTTATATTAACCCTACATTTGTGGCAATTGGCAGGGCTGCATACACTGCATTGCTGCTTCAAGAGGGGCAGTACTGCCCACTCACACCCAGCAGTAAATAACAAGCATTGGCATAGCCAATAGGTCTCGCTTTTGGGATCTTCTAAGTATTTAGTTATGCAGCACAATATTCTTGCTGCAACAACAACTGTTGCATGGCTAAACACTTAAAAGGTCCCAAAGGCGAGACCTATTGGCTATGCCAATGCTTGTTGCACTAAGTCACTTGGGGTGTCAAACAGCGTCTCGCTGGAAAGCCGCCGATACCTGCTGGGTAGGTCCCAGTGCTTCAAATGGGCCGGAACTCCGGTATTTCCATTTAAAGCACCCGGTAGGTGAAAACCCGACAAGAGAAAGGAGGGCGCGAAAATGGAAGAAAGCCAGCTGGAATGCGAAGGAGTGAAATTGTTCAAAGTCAGAGGGGGAGAGGGAGGGCAGAGTGAAATCTGGGCACCGAACATATGGCAGAAACGGGAGAGTGATTGAAGCAGAGAACATACAGTATGGGGGTGGGGGGTTGGCACTGGTAGTAATTGAGAGAAAGAAAAGGGAGACGGGCTGAGGCCTACGAGAGAGAGGGTGGAGCGAAGTTGGGGAGGTGAAGTCGATGGGGCTGAAAGTGAGCGCGAGAACTCTAGGAACAGAATGGAGAGGGAGAGGTATATATGAAGGAAGAAAAAAAAAGCAAAAATGAGAGAAGCAAGATCAGGAAGAAAGAAGAGGGGCGGGGAGATCAGGGTTAAGGGGGAGAGGTGTTTTGAAAGTGGGGTTTACGGTCATACAAGGGAAACTGAATCAAAGAGAGAGAAGGAGAAACGGAAGTGGAGTGGTGCGCACGCTGGCTCACGTTCAGTGCAAGTAGTTCATGGAGTCATTACTTTATAATTTGCCTTCTAGTACTTGTAGTTATGTTTTCATTATCCGCTTTTTGCGTAACAGCAGCAGGGCAAATGTGAGCCATAAATAAAAATTCAATTAGATACAAAAATTGCATGTTCTCGAATGCAAGCAGACAGAATTACTGATTCTAATTAAGTGTAGCGCTTGACTCATGAAAGCATCACCCCATTGGCACAACCAAAACACATGCGCACAAAAAACGTGGCATGTATAAAAGAGCGAAAGCAGTGAATTTTGCCCTAATCAGTAATGCAGCA
This sequence comes from Lissotriton helveticus, assembly GCF_964261635.1. NCBI lineage: Eukaryota > Metazoa > Chordata > Amphibia > Caudata > Salamandridae > Lissotriton > Lissotriton helveticus. The sequence goes on along the minus strand of NC_136067.1, from coordinate 11,670,962 downwards.
AATTCTATCTGAGGTGGCATAGCTCACATATCGCAAAATTGCCTCACCAGAGTAAGAGTTTAGAGAGACCGTCCAACGTACGCTCAGACCTGTGAGCACTGCCAGCACCAACCAGCTCCAATTGTCCATTCTGCTTACAGCTAAAGTCGCTGGCCGCTAATTAGAAAGACTACCAGTACTGGTGGGGTAGACTTAATGTGCCCGTAGTTTACATGCTTTACGCTCCTGGGTGGACCCAGACACATATATAGGTGGGGTAGACTTTACATGCCTCAAGCTCCTGGATGGAGCCACAGACCCATATATTGGTGGAGTAGACTTTAGGTGCTCGTGGTGTACGTGCCTTGCACTCCTGGACAGACCCCACAAATTATAATTACGATTCCCTTGCACAATGCGCCACTACATGCCTGCGCAACATGCTTGGACACAATCTCTGCGCATCACACACGACACAGCACAGGCTCCACCTCAGCCAAAGGTTTTTAACTACTCTATACAAATGGACTCGGTGACAACAAATCTCTTCCGACTTCGCAAGGGCAGGAAAGCGTTATACAAATGCCATTTGAAACTAAAATGTCCAGGCTACTTGTGAAGTATCTGGGTAGGCCCATCCTCGGGTTGCGGATCTTAGACCTATGCCACCCAGTCCTGGAGAGGCGGGGGAGGACAAACACTTAATTCAGACATCCACTTAAGTGTGGGTGCCGTGAGCAAGGAGGGAAAGCGCTTAGGCAGGCACAAGGAGGGCCCTCTTCCCTTCATTTCCTGCACAGGCTGATGGCACATTGTGTCCGTGCAGCTGTGAGATTGCAGCCGCCTCCACTCTCCCAGCTGTGAGGGCAGCCTGGCTTCACTGGAAGCGGACGGGTCAGCCGGGGCCTGGGATTTACGCTGCGATTACCGAGGAATGCGCAGCAGAAACATCCAAACATGGAGCGAGGCATGCACTCAAGATAAGAGCTGGATTGCGGAGCGCACTTTGTGCATTCTATAGGCACGTAATTAACTTCTTCGTCACAAGCCTTAAATCACCATCATTCACGTGCATTATTTACGCTACTTTTGCACCCTGGACACGCCCAGCCAGACACGCTTTTAATTCTAAGCAGCAGAAAGTTATTTCTCACCAACCATTAACTTCTGCCGGATTTAACCATAAAAAAAACCTTCGCACAGCATTTCATTTTTAAATTGGGCTGTACTAGAATCTCTCTACTTCGGACGGGCTACTATTTTGTGAACAGCCAAACAACCCAACAAAGAGGAAGTGACCTTATAGGAGTGCGAGCATGATGTGAATTCTCTCTACCTCGCAGAAGCAACATAAACACTTTTAGGCACTAAAGGCCTGCACTGCCAGGCGCGTGGTCCTGGATGGTGAGGGAAACAGAGCGAAGGCGCTGAACGCCAAACGTGCGGCTGTTCAACCCCTGGCACTGATCCAGGACGTGTATATCATACAGAGGCCAAAAGCTTAGTGGTCATTGAAATCAAAAACATCTTGACACCCAGGCGCATCAAATATCAGAAATACCCCCAACCCGAGTGACGGCGCCCTTTCTCCCATCCAACATAACCACACAGCAGTGCTTGCCGCAATCTGTTCCAGTGTGCGGACAGCAATGTTGAAGCAGTAAATAACAATTTAAAATGCTGAAAGAGACATTTGAAAAAAGGGGCGGGCCTCCAGCAACTGCAGCCGAAGGGCCGTAAAAAAAAAAAAAGAAATTATTTTTCTAAAGGATGTGACAGAAGGGTTAGGGTATCAACTGAGGGGCACTTCGGAGAAAGTAAGCCGGGAATTGGGGAGTAAACCATGGAGATTAGGCACATGGAGCAACTGGGGCACGTGAAATGGAAAGTGAGGGTGGGGGGCAGAGAAAAAAAACAAGCGCGCAGCAGCAGGGAAGGGGGCCTGCACAATACCCTTGCGGGAGCGTGCGACCCTATGGCGCCGCGCGCTCCAGCAAGGAAATCGCCAGACGTGCACGCGTTGCCATTGCAAGCAATGCAAAGCGGGCACGTTTTTGCCCCCAAAGCTGTGCCGATGGCAGTAGGTCTCTCTCCTATGCAGCGTACTGCGTAGGCGAGACCTAAAAACCATCTTTAAAACAGTTCCCTTGTGCACTCTGCATTTATGCCTTTAACTCTAAAAGCCACAGATAATAAATGAGAGTAACCCCTCAAAAAAACAAAGAGACAGGGTGTTTCAAGACCACATTAAATGATTCCCCCCACCCCAGGTTAAAATTATACCCAGTCACCATCCACACATCACTTGACTAAGATTCTATTCATCCCACACCGACAGGGCTATATAGTCTTAAAACACTGTAAATACAAACCACATGAAATTCAAAGACTATTAATGAAATATGTATTTTTATTCATAGAAATCATGCTATAATTAATTTTATGCAGAATAAAAAAATCCCATAAAACCAAACCACATATAACTTTGGAAGAAATATTAAAACAAGTGTATTTTGTGCTTTCATGATTGTACACATCTTTTTCACCAAACATGTTCAAAATCTAAGCTATAAAGGTAGAAACGTACATTTTAATAATCTTTAAATAGATATATATTGTAATTTAAAAGGATCAATGAAGTCATGTACGAAAGTGCCCCTTTTTGCAAGGTTACCCCCCACTGTTTGCCTGACACATGATGCACTTTGACTTTGTGTGGCCTGGGTTCCTGCTAATCAGGTTCCCAGGGCCTGTGTGCTTTACCAAAACTGTGCCATTGAACCCTCAATTGGCAAATCTCTGGTCACAGGTAAGCCCCATGTTAAAGGTACCAAGGGCACTGTGACTAGGGAAGGCCTCTAAGGACTGCAACACCAATTGTGCCACCCTTAGGGGCCCTGCACCCTAACGCCCACACACTGCCATTGCAGGCTGCGTGTTTTGGTGCAGAGAAAAGTGAAAAATCGACATGGTACACATCCCTGTGTGCCCTGCCTGCAATGCACTGTCTGGGGGCTAGGTAAGTCACTCCTCTAGTAGGGTGCACTATCCCCCAGGTGAGGGTACAGTGGCATGAGACCTGCACCCTACCGTGTCTAAGTCCATTCTTAGACACTGTAAGTGCAGTAAAGCCAAAAAGAGTATATGGTCTGGGAGCTGGTCATTACGAACTCCACAGCTCTATAATGGCTTTACTAAAATCTGGAAAGTTTGGCAGGAAGCATCTCAGCATATTAAACCCACACTGATGCCAGTGTGGGATTTAATGTGAAATGCACACATGGCATCTTAGAGATGCCCTCTGGTGTGGTTCCTGAATGGCTGCCCGTCATATGCCACAACCAGACAGGTTTCTGGACCCCTGGGTAGAAAGCTTCGGCTCTCGGAGTCCAGAAACAAAGCCCATCCTGGGCAGAGGTGTCATGCCTTTTCCCCCCGGATGGGTTAGGTCCACAAGAAAGGAAGCTTCAAAGGCTTGTTGCTTTTGTAAGGAGTCCCTGCCTTTTGTTTTCCCCAGCACTGGCTCCCACCGGTTCTGACCCCCACTTTGGGCAGGAGAATCAGTGGGAAAACCGAGCTAGGAGGAGAGGTGTGTCCACCTTTGCACCTTTGCCAACCCCACTCCTCAGGTGGGGGAGGCGAGGTGAAATACACATCTCAGTCTCCTACATCTTAGAGATGAGGGGACCAACCAATCAGGAAGAGGCTCATGTCCCCCTCCCACTGGATGGAGGGTGACATAATAGGGGGTGCCAATTTAGAGAAAACAACGACGTGGTTATGCGTATAGGGATTGAAGCGCCTAAGTTTAAGAGTAGCACTAAATTAGGGTTGATTGCAATTAATGTTCACGGTGCTTTAAGGTGTGGAGAACCACAAACGCCACAGGTTTAGAGAAAGTTTCTCAAAATGCTATTTCTACTCCCAAGCACACGTTTAAGTAAACAAGGTTTCCCTGTTAGTGATAAATATGTACAGTGATTCAATAACACATTACACAATAAATTCTTGGTTTGGGGGTTCCTTTTGTCCCGCTTTTAATCAGTTCTTTCCAGCAACAGCCAACGCGTTTCGTCGCATAAGGGTGTGAAATCGCGACTTCCTCAAGGCTGTACAAGACAAATATACAAAATTCCGCTGTATTTACTTGTATCATACAATCATAAGTCAACATGAATTAAAGTATTACATGTTATACATTTACAACAAAGGTAGAGGGCATGTAAAACTCTGTCAGTTGTTAAGCTATATATAGGTAGCTTAGGCCCATATCCTAGTCATCAACATAAGGAAAGGATATAGTATACGATGGAGAGAGCAGGGAAAGTCATGGTAGGCAATAAAAAGAACCTTAAGTCCGAGTGAGAGAGAAAAGGCTGCCGAATTTTCCATAGAGGATCCACCCGTGCACGAGCGAGTGGTTGTGTGATGGTGTCAAAGTGCAGTTTCGTATATAGAATAGTGCCAAGTTTAATTTATAGAAAGTGACTGGATTGATAAGACCAAAAGATAGTGTTTACAGAAAGTAAATCATTTCTCAAATACCTATGGTTTTAGAACGTATAGTTTTTGTAGAATGAAATTAGAACATAGGTAAGTATCTCATAAAACCCTCATTAACATCTGCTCTGTACTACAATCAACATATAATGGGGTTCACCTACTGTATATGCGGTGTTAATTCCGACCCACACAGGGTTTCTGAAGAATCGAGATGGCGCAATACCAGCGCAAATCCTTTGGTATTTCACTCCCAATATATCATCAATAAGTTCACTCCTCTGAAAATCAATATATAGTGTCACCATAGAGCATAGGCACAGTGCTTTAACCTAACAGCAAGTGTTGGTCTAACATCACATTCTCTATTTAAATGACGCGATGAGGTAAATCAGTATCAATACCTCTCAATACTGTGCACACAACCGGCACGATTCAGTTAACTAAAATATCCTAACCTCTATCTGTTTATCGACATAGCATGTTATTAATCCAGCAGCGCCCCATATTATATCCAAGTGGCATTTAATAATACCAGTTTTTACGACCTCATAGCCCATAGATCATTTAAGAGAATTAAACTGTCCAATAATACTTCATATAGTTTCTCCAGTCAGCTCATTTAACCCCTTCGGTGCTCATGACGGGACGGTTCCGTCATGAGCGTCGGTTGGCCTGTGCTCATGACGGAACCGTTCCGTCATGAGCCCATAGGGCTAATAGAACGTTCAGCACAGCGCAGGAATTTGCGCCGTGCTGAAGAGGTTAAGACCGACCCATCTGTAGAGAGTCCGCTCTATAGCCAACATATGCCATTTAGTTAGAGTACCTTATCTGAATGCCCCCGAGTATTCGTTTATTAACAAGTCCCCATATGTGTGTACTGGTAATCACTACCCGGGACATTATCCAGAAAATTTTAAAGAGAGACCCGTCTCTATCAGAACCGCACTTTAGCCACGTAGTGCTGTTTCTAGTGAGAAGAACAAACCAAATGCAACGTCAATCTCTGTTACCAACTACAGTTATACAATCCTAATGCCAACGTTTCCAAATAATAAGTCAGCTAAATACTAAGCGTCCTCACAAAACGAGTTGTTCTTACCTCGGTTTCCCAGTCGTAGTGTTCCGGTTAATTCCATGCGTCATGCGTCAAACGCCGTGTACAGCGTGTGAGCTACCGGCATTCTGAGCGCTAATCGCTTTAGAAGTTTACCGACCGGGCATCAGTTTCCCTGCAACCATTTCCAGTTCATAGAAGCTGGAAAGTAAAAACGGACTCCTCTCTAGTGTAATATGTGGCTGACATCTTGGTGGAAGAAAGAAGAAACGCGAATAAAGAAGTACTCAAAGTTTGGTGATTAATTCAGTGATGTGAAACTTATACTAAGTGAACTAATGTGTAATGGGTAATGTAATGGGTAGTGTAATGGGTAATGTAATGGGTAGTGTAATGGGTGTTATAATGGGCCTGAGTGCGTAAAAGTGAATTGGGCTATTGTGTTCTGAGTAAGCTAAGGAAAAATTCATTAGCTGGTGAGTCCTATATTAAATTGCAACGTGATTGTAGTCTAAAATCTCGTAACGCCGTGAACTCTCCATCACCTACTGTACCTGACAAGTAATTAATATTAACATTTGTATATTATTTTATGAAGGGATGTAAAAAAGTTTACATATACTGCAAACGAGTTAAGAGGAAAGCGTCGAAAAAGCAGAAAAGCAAAACATTCATTATTCCATGAGGTAAAACAAAATCAAATAGACATCAGCAAAGTTACTCCTTACATTACGCATTCTAAGACCGTATATAAAGCTATGTGCAGGTATACGTTCATTCATGCTTGATATCATTCACTTATCATCACCCAGGAAGTAATGTAGCTCTTGGTCAATGTTCAAACCGTACTCTGTACTGCGCATCTTAAGTATCCATAGTGTTTCTTTCCTGCGTAGCTTAAGTTCTCTATTGCCCCCCCCTCAGGTGTCTGGTCTATTCCATAGTATTCAAAACATTTGTACGTTGTCTGTAGTGGGCATATTGACATGTGCGCTGCTAAGGGATATTTCATATCTCCCTCTTTGACCGCCCTCATATGCTCGCAAATCCTCTCTCTTAGTGGTCTGATTGTACTTCCTATATATGTTTTTTTGCATCTGCACTCAATTGCATATACAACAAATTTTGAAAGGCAGTTAATATTAGTTCTTATCTCATATTTCTTGCCATTCGGACTGTGAAAATGTGTCTTCTTTTGGCTTGCAAATTTACATGTGGTGCTTTGGTTGCAGCTATGAAAGCCCTTCCCAAGGTCTTGTAGCCAATTATCTCTACATGGCAGTGTGGGGTAAGTTGGGCTTAACATATTCCTTAGTGTAAGTCCTCTCCTGTATGTGATTGCAGGTCTGTGAGTGACATATTTCTCTAGACATTTGTCTGCTCGTAGCAGATGCCAATGTTTACTCATACTGCGGTTCAATATCTTGGACCAATTGGTATACCCAGTAATTAGCCTGATGGTTTTGTTCTTTTTACTGTTTCTCTTGTGGTCTTTTAATGTATCTTCACGTTTTGTCTTATTGATTCTTGATTCTGCCTTTCTTAATGAGATTCCATCATATCCCCTATTCTGGAATCTCTTTAGAGTTCCCTTTTTCTGTTCTTCAAAGTCTGTGTCCAAGCTGCAATTGCGTCTTACTCTCATTAGTTCACCATACGGGATTGCATTTATTTGGTGAGGTGGATGCGCACTAGAAGCATGCAGGAGAGCATTACATGCTGTATCTTTCCTGAAAATTCGGCTTTCAATCTTATCTTCTTTTACAAAGAGTTCAATGTCCAAGAAGGAAATTGACGTTTTGCTATGTTCTGAGGTGAAGTGGATGCCACAGTCATTGTCATTCATATATTCAATAAAATCTGTCGTCTATATAACGTCCCCAGTATAAAATGGAATCGTTCCACTGATGGCCCTCTGGGCCCCAGATTCTCCAGCCAATCCATGAAGAGGTTGGCATATGAAGGAGAGAATCTAGAACCCATGGCCACTCCCTGTTTTTGTCTAAACCATTTGTCCTTGTATAGGAAGACATTATTGTCAAGAATCAGTTCTACCATCTCAATGAGCATTTCAGTGTGGTCCCATGCACTAGCTGCCCTTCTATTGAGCATCTTCCTTATCGGTTCCCTCTTAATGCTTGTGTAAAACGCCGTAACGTCTAACGTTACAAGGTACATACTGTCGTCCCAATTGAAGTCTGATAGTATACCCAGGATGTGTTTGGTATCCCTGATGTATGACGGTAGGTTTTTTACTATGGGATTGAGGAACACATCTACGTATTCTGAGATTCTCTCTGTTGGTCCCCCAATGCCCGAGATAATAGGTTTCCCTGGTGGAAATGGTAATGCCTTATGCACCTTAGGCAGCGTGTAGATGCATGGGTATCTGGGTTTGTTGGTTTTCAGATATGTTAGTTCGTCATCGTCTATTAGTCCCAAGCCATACCATTTTCCAAGTTGGGTGGTGATGTATTCAGTTAGAGTCCACACAGGGTTGATGTTCAGTGGTTCATAGCATGTCATGTCACTAATTTATGTAAGTATTTCATTGTCATAATCTATGGAGTTCATCAAGACCATGTTACCTCCTTTGTCTGCCTCCCTTATTGTTAGTTCTTTATTTTCACATAATTCTTCTAAAGCTTGTCTTCTCCCCCCATGTGGGGTTGTCTTTTCTGTGTCTTGTCCAATCTTGTTTTTCCTCATGTTTGTCCAGGTCTGCCAATACCAATTTGTGGAACAGATCAATATTATTGCCTGATGTTAATGTGGGTAACCATTTCGATTTTTCTTTTAAATTACTGGATATGCTTTAATCATTATTTATTTATTTATTTATTTATTTATTTAATTTGTATAGCGCGTTATAACCACCGGGGTCTCTAAGCGCTGATTGTCCAGATTACATAGTGGGGTTTGGCATTTTACTTGATCTTAACAGTGCACCTAGAGGCTGCTCCATGCTTGCTTAAACAAAACAGTTTTTAATTTTTTTCTGAAGGCTAACAAATTGCATTCCTTCCTTAGTTCCGGGGCCAGTTTATTCCACAAAGCTGGGAGTGTATTAGAGAAAGCACGTCCCCCCACCGTGGCCAATTTAAAACGGGATTGGGATAAGAAGGTAGCATCCGACGAGCGCAGAGTCCTGCTCGGCGTATATGGAGATAGGCGGGATTTCAAATATTTTGGTGCATTACCATACAGCGCCTTGTGTACAATACACAATCCTTTAAATACAACCCTCTGCCGAATCGGGAGCCAGTGTAGCTCCTGCATCAGAGGGGACGAGTGGGCCGTCCTGGGTTTCTTGTAGATCAGCCTGGCTGCGTCATTCATAACCCCCTGTAACTTATCCAGCAGCCGCTGGGGTAGCCCTATATACAAGGAATTTCCGTAGTCCAGCCTAGCCAGGATTGTGGCTGAAACCACATGTCTCAAGGTGGAAAATGAGAGTAATGCTGAAATTTTCCTCAGTTGTCGCATCAGGCCAATACAGGTACCCACAACCGTAGTGACTTGTTTTGTCATGGAGAGTTTCTCATCCACGTACAAGCCCAAACTTTTAACTGCGGTCGCCGGTTTCGGTGGCACACCCAGCTCCACAGGCCAGAATTTCTCGTTCCAGGGGTTGCCCGTGATGGAAATGGGCAACACTTCCGTCTTGTCCGGGTTAATTTTTAAGGAGTTTTTGGACATCCAATTAACCGTGGCTTTAAGTATGTCCTGCAGCCTGGTAGACGCTCCTGGACCGTCGTCCAGCCGGATGACTATCTGGGTGTCATCGGCGTAGTTATATACTAGGCAGTCCATCCTGTTCAGGAGTGCAATTAATGGCTGTAAGTAAATATTAAAGAGTAGGGGTGACAGGGCAGAGCCCTGTGGGACCCCGCAAGTGATAGGCGCGGAGGTGGAAAGCAGGTCCCCCAGCTGTACCCTTTGTGTCCTGCCCTGCAGGAATGATGTAAGCCATGCAAGAGCTGTGCCCCTGATACCAAAAGACCTCAACCGCGACAAAAGTTGATCATGACACACGGTATCAAAGGCCGCGGAGAGATCTAGTAGTACCAGGGCGCTCGGGTTTTTTTTATCAGCCCGACTCCTCAATTCATCCAGGATTGATAGCATGACTAGTTCCGTGCTATGGGTAGCACGGAACCCTGCCTGATTAGCCTCCAGCAGGTTGTTGCTCTCTAGATGTTTTGAGAGCAATGCCAACACATGCTGCTCGATCACCTTAGCCAAAAAAGGCAACTGGGAGATGGGACGGAAATTCTTCAAACACTTTGTGTCCGATCCAGGTTTTTTTAGTAGAGGAATCAGGCGAGCCTCTTTAAAAACTAGAGGAACCTGTCCTGTATAAAGGGAAGTGTTCAGCAAATGCAACACTTCTTCCTCGATGCCTGGTAATGCCAACTTGAACACTTCAGGAGGGCATGGATCCACCAGGGAACCGGATTTAACTCGGTCCGTGATCGTGGATAATTCCTGATTTGATATTGAGGAGAGCTCAACTAACGGTATGATGTCCGGCGGGACAGTGTGGTCAGGTGGGCAAGGACATTCGAGGGGTGTAGTTGCAGCAATTTCTCCCAGAATATCGGAAATCTTGTTCACAAAGAAGTCCTGGAACCTCTGGCAGTCCTCCTGGGTGAACTCAGTGCTTTGCTCTTTGTTTATCCTGAGCTCCGCCAGAACCCGAAAGATTTCCTTCTGTGGATTCCTAGCTGCAGCTATTCTTTCCTCGAAGAAAGCAGCCTTCCTAGTTTGGATGGCTAGTTTATAGGTCGCTAAGGATGACATATAATCTTTCTTGGCAGTGGCGTCATACTCTTTCCGCCATGCCCGCTCCTTCCTCCTCACCCCACGTTTCATGTCACGTAGGGAGTCATTGTACCAAGGGGCCCCAGCTCCTCTCTCCACCTTCTTTACCCTACGAAGGGGTGCCACCAAATCAATGGCTCTCCCCAATTTATGGTAGAGATGTCCACCAAGGGCATCAATATTGGCGTCCTGCTCCTTTACTGGAGGAGACTGTTCTAAAAAATACACCATTTTCTCCCCATCAAGGTTTCTCCACTTCCGGGCCATTTTCCAACCTTCCCCCGGCTTAGGCAAGTTGCAATTCAAAAGAATTTTGCCCTTTATTAAGAAGTGGTCAGACCAGGCGCATGGCAAGATCTCTATAGCGCCCTGGACTGGCATAGTGGTCCAGACTAAATCAAGCACATGTCCCTTCTCGTGTGTCGGTCCCTTCACCTGTTGAGTGAAATCCAAGGAGAAAATTGCCTCCTCAATCTGTAGTGCTTGCCCCTCTTTAGGGGATTTTTCCCAATGATAATTGAAGTCCCCGACAACAATCATTTTATCATATCTTGAGCGCAAATCCTGAACCAATCTAGTAAAAAGAACCGGGAAATCTGGCGAAGCCCAAGGCGGGCGGTATACCACCAGGAACACCGTACAAACCACCCCCTGCCTGAGCTTTACCCCCATAATCTCTGCACCCCCCAGGGTTTCGGATAGAAACCTTTCGGCGCGGAGACGGGCCTGATAAAGAAGGGCTACTCCCCCTCCTTTTTTGGCTCCTTCCCTGTTGAAGTGGAGTGCCAGATAATTATCTGGTAAGGCCGCTACTAAATCAGGCGCCGAACAATCCTCTAGCCAAGTTTCGGTAAGTGCAAGAGCATCTAGCTCCCCGTCTTCCAGTAGTGAAAAGACCTCCAGCTTATGGCCCTGCAGAGAGCGTGTATTCAGCAGACCAAACTTTAAAGCGTAAACATTGGGGTTGCGCTGTCGCGCTCTTGTGCTCTTAGATGAAATCAACAGGCCCTCCCGAGCCAACAGATGTATGCAGTCCTGATCGAGTTGGAACTTACCCAAGTTAAGCTCCAATAGTTCACCTCTAGAATAGGGCAGAGTCGGACCAGGGGTTCTGGCCCCGGATGGTCACTGATGGGCAAAGATGGGCTCGCCTCTGGCGCGCCCGCTGCGCGTCACCGCTGCGCGTCATCGGGAGGACGATTAAATAGCACCCAATCGTGCTATGTCTTTAGCAAGAGCTATAACGCCAACAAAGATGGCGTCCCTTGCCGGCACTTCCCCTCCCAAGATGGCGCCTAACCCCCAGTCAAGCTAACGGGCCGCCGAACAGCGGTGCAAATTCCAGAATTATGTGCAGGTATGTCCTAACAAGCCCCACTAGTCACAACACAATCAAAAAACTTTCCCTTTAAAAAGAGCAGATAAAAGCGCACAAGACCGCGCTTCAAGCGCCGAACATGTGGCACAGTTTAAAAATAGAATTACAATTCCACAAATTCCAAATTCCAAATTCCAAATACTTATTCCAAGATCTCTCATGACCATTGCAGACGTTACAGCCTCATCCTCACATTCACTCAATGATAGCAGCAATTGTGTGTCCAGAATATTTTGGATACTGATTTCATCAGATACCATCATACCCAGGTTTTTATGCAATTCTTTATTTCCAGTAGCCATTGAATCAAAATGTTTTTTAAGTTTCAAACGTCGTATGAATTTAAATAAATTAACTTTCAAATCACATACATTACCAATTGAATTTGGGCAAAAACTCATTCCCTTTTTGAGCACATTATTAGCATCTTTGGACAATCATATATCAGAAAGATTAACAATGTTTACATCATTTATTTCCTTTGGGTCCAAGATCTGGTCATGACACCCTGTCTCTCTTCTCCCTGAGCCACCTCTCTTTCCCCTCCTTGTTTTTCTGCCAAAGCGGGACGTTTGAACTCTCCATTCCCTCTTTTTATTCGCCTGACTTCTAATAAAAAACTGTTGTTGCCATTGACATTAGCATTATTGTCAGATTCGCTCTCTTCGTTGTGTACCGTGTCTAAAGAGGTGGAGCTGGAGCTAACAGATTTACTCTCTGCAGTGTTCGGTTGGTTCCCTTTGGGGACCATATGGTCATATTTACGTGCGAAAGTGAATATTCTTCCGCTTGTATAATCTTGTTCATCTCTCCTAAGCTTTCTTGCTTTGCGGGTTTTGATGTCTGCTACATGTTTAAGAATAATATCATACAAAATAGCATGGTTTTTAGTGGCAACGTCAGGTAAATTAAGATCATTGATTTCAATCTCTAGTGCTCCGATGTCTTTCTGCAATTGTGCGACCTTCCTCTCGCAATTAACAATCAAAATCTCCATTAGCCTGTTTAAATTGTTGGTCAATTCCTTTTCCCAATCTAAGAGTAGGTCCTCTTCGAGGTCTTCATAAGTAGGGATTATTTGGGATCTTAAGCCTCTAGGGATTCTTTTGACTCTGAAATACTGTTTAAGCGTGGCAGCGTCCCACCACCGTGATTGTTCATTTTTCTTCATTCTTTCCAGTTATATAAATTTGTCTTTCATGCCCTCTGTTTTTGATTTCTGACCACCTTGTACAAGTGTACTGAGTGGTTTGTTACTTGAGATATGACTAAATAAGTCCTCCGCTTCCTTGTCTCGGCTCATGATGCGGGAGGCGAGGTGAAATACACATCTCAGTCTCCTCCATCTGAGAGATGAGGGGACCAACCAATCAGGAAGAGGCTCATGTCCCCCCTCCCACTAGATGGAGGGTGACATAATAGGGGGTGCCAATGGTCCCAACCTGCACCTCCTTTTAACGCCCCTAAATTCAGTATTGAGGGGCAACCCTGAATCTTGCATCCTCAGATTCAAGGAAGAAAGAAGAAAGACCAATGAGCTGTGCTGACCAAGGAAGAAGAGGACACCTACTGCTTTGGCCCCAGCCTTATCGGCATGTAACAACTTCAACCTGCCTACAGTGAGAATCCCAGCGAGTCCAGCAGCCCCCCAGAGCCTGGAGGACCTGCCCTGCACTCATCTAACAGACTGTCTCCTATGAGCATCAGATTTGCTCAAGCAAAGACTCACCCACAGAATCCAGATCCAGGCGGCTCCGTTATTTTGCACCACTCTGCAACCATCGTCCACTCCCCAAATGTGAGTGGCCCAACACCATGAGGTGGTCTCCCCAGCGATCCTGACCTGGGATCTGGTGATCCCTGACCTCCCTCAAGCTTCAAGACGACCTCTGCAGCCTCAACCTGAAAGGTCTCCCCGACCGCGACCGGAGCTGGTAAGAAGAATCCGACACCAAAATATACCCCTGCACCTGATGCCCCAACCAGCGGTGTCCTGGCATCCTCTAGGATCCCAGCTTACCTTACCGGTGGTCGCCTTCAGGAAGTCTCCCTGCCTGCAGCATCTTTGCCGAACCGAAGGTCTCCATTGGAAGTCACAGGGTTCTAGATGTTTTCTTGGCGTCCTGCACCCAGCCGCCCCTGTGCTACTCATGGTGCAGATACTGTGCCGACCTTAACCCCAGGAGCTTTGCTCCCACACCCAAGTGGCCTGCCCCTGAGCAGACCCTGCCAAAGGCCCCTTAGCCCCATTGACTAACATTGGGCGCCTGCACTCTGCACCCGGCCGACCTAGTTCTGCTGGTGATGCAATTTGAGTGCATATCTAGACCTTGGGGAACCTGGATCCTAACCCCCAAAACTCCGACTCGTAATTAGATTACTTACCTGTGAAACCGATAACGATTTTTCTCCAATAGGAACCAATGTTACAAGTTTTTGTTCCTAAAATGTTGCGTGTTGAACTGCTGCTTTGTATGGAGAAAAAGTAACTACAGTGCAAACCTTAAACAGTCTTACTTACCTTGTATCGTAAGATCCCCAGCTTGGTAGCTAGACATACCACCCAGAGTAGTTGATGTAATCTAAAAGTAATCCAAACGTAATTACTGTGCAATTTAAACTGCTTTTTGAACCAGTACGAACCTGTAACGATTGCAAATCAATTCCCAATTGCACTTCTCGAAATGTTCTATGATTGAAAGTATATTTTACCAACCTGTACCAATGTCTGCTTTGTTCTAGAAAAGAAAACATAAGTATATCTTTTTTATTCTTACCTAATTGGGCTGGATTCAGTCTCTGAGCATGTGCCATCAGCCTTGAGTGAGTGAATACAATAAATGCTTAACACACCCTCTGAATAACCTAACTGCTCACCCACACTGCCACAAAGAGAGCTGTTAGTACTTTCCTGATTTAGCCTCTGCTATACCTCTTGGGATCCAGGTGACTCTGTGTACACTATACCTTACTTCGGTATAGTATATACAGATCCAGCTTCTCACAATTCACTAAAATGTTAATGGATCACTGGAGCATAAGGCATCTACCTGTATGGTCTATTAAAGTGCGCCAACAATACAATAACAACAGCAACTTTGGTCTTCTCATGGTTTCCGGAAACATAATATTTGCCGAGAGAAACCGCCCTATTTGTAAATGGAGAATTCAATTAATCCCTTGGGTGCTCATGACGAAGTCAGCTCTTCATGAGCCACGGCGCTCCGGTGCTCATGACGAGCTGAGCTCGTCATGACCGTGCCCGTTCCGTGGAACGCTCGCACGCAGGGCTGATTTCCCTGCTGTGCTGAGCGTTCCATTGGATCGGGTGCGGTCATGACGAGCTCAGCTCGTCATGAGCACCGGGGTGCTGTACGCACCCCGCCCCCCAGCACAGCGGGTGGGAACAGCCCCGCACGGAAGGTGTTAATCTCTTGTGCTTCAATAGATGTAGGTGTACTTATATAGAGCAAACCTGTCACCCAAAGGGCATCCTGGCGCTTGCTTAGGGAACCCGTCCTGGTATTCCCCTGTGAGAAACCCCGGCAGGGTGTCCACAAGGTGAAAGCCAGGCATCCCGCCGCGAGGGGCCGTAGTGGAGATTAAGCAAGCTATTGCCCAGAGTTGCAGAGTGTGACCCCGTGATTCGAGTAGGCACCGGAGCGAGAATTGTCGAGTCCGTGGAATTTTGAGCCCGAGACCCGCCGAGACGGGGAATCGAACCCTGGTCCACGGTCGATCTCAGCTTCCGGGTCTGCCGCCTCTAACCACTGAGCCACGCTAGATAGCAAGTCTTATGTTTTTTCCGTGGCATTCTGGTGCTTTTAGTCTTTCAGTGGGAAAAGCAAACAAAAGAAAACTCATCAGAATGCAACAGAAAAACAAGACTGGGTTTTCTCACGGAGTGAGTTGAGCTTTCAGTAACACACATGTTGGCGGGGGGGACAACATAAATCAGATGTGTGTAGAGGATTCCACTGCAAAGGCTGTTGATGCACAGTGAGTTATATGTCACATGGTGTAAACCATTATCAATAAAAATGTAAAGTTGCTTGATGAACTACATTCAGTGTTACCGTGAGGATTGAATGGACAATTCTGATTGGATAAACCGGCATGGAGTGCACACTTCTCAAACTGGGGTGCCAATGCTGTTGTTGATTACTCATTTATAGACTATGAACATTTCTGTTACACTACCAATGTGTATGTTGACGTAAGTGCAGGTGGTGAGTATTTATACAAGTGGGGCCAAACTTTCTCATTTGTTTCCAGTTTCTTCATTGACCAAGGTAGGGTGTGCTCTACAGAATACTCTGGAAATCCTGAGATGCAGGGATGGTGTCTAGCACAGCTAGTCTCCCAGAAGTGAGGGGATGTCACAAGAAGCCTGCAATACTGCGAGAGGATCTGTGCGTCTGTCTGTGTCCTCGGAACTGCTCGCCGGCTGAAAGAGGGGTAAGGGGCAACTGGCCCCTGCCGGGAGATGACTACCAAAAAGGAGATGCCTCAAAGATTTGGGGGACACCTCTGAAATCTCAAGCTGCTATGGAGAATATAAATGGGACTGACATGAGTCTGGAGTGGGTCTCCTGGGCTCCCCGACCTATCCTTAAGTTGCACATTCACCTTCAAGAGGTGCAACTACTGCTGTAACGATCCACCGAGGGTTCTGCTAAGTCCGGAAGCCCCACTAGACATGAGCGACCACTGTGATACCCCAGAAGATTTCACTGCCAAAGTGACTGGTATTGACTCTGCTGACCGGCATGGTCTTAATTCAGCATGCCCATATACCAACACATACCGGGCAGATCAAAGGCAGCCAGTGAACTGCCAACTAGCGCGCTGGCGTGTTGAGAGAACCCAAAGACAGAATGGTGGCCCCCTCCGTCTAACTCATAACCTAGTACACACTCATCCAATCAAAGCATCAGTAGAAAAGACAGCAACTGTTGAACTCAGATGAGGGCCACACAAGCATTGGACTTAAGTGAGCTGGGACAACACCTTAACTTTAAAGCCTCAGTACTGGGACATGTTAGGAACTGACCTCTGGTTCACAAAATGAGGGGAGCTGCTCACACATTCTTTGATGGTGCGGCACCTGTGCTTACGTTACACCTCATTAGTTTCTGTGTAGAAATCAGCATAATACATTCAAAGAACCTTTTTATTTTTGTGTGTAATTTTGTAGTGTATTAAAGTCTCTTTTTTACAAAAAAGCACTCTGTCATGGTCTTGGAGAAGACCCACGTGGTCGCCTTCCCCCATCCAGGTCTAGGATCACCAATGCTTGGCCCTGGACATTACAGCTGTTTTCCGCGACATTCACCCTCAATCCTCTGTTCAATCTGGTGAGGACTATGAGGGTGACACTTCTTCCTCCCTGACCCTGCGCAGTCACAGCCCTCTGACACAGGTGACCCCGCAGACTGCTGATGACATCCTCTGAACCCTCAAGGGTCTGTTCTCTTCCTTCCCCTTGCCTGGTGTCTGAGGGTACTGGGAATTGCCTCACTGCTGCCCGGGCCGAAGAGTTCTCTCCACACCGGCCCTTATTCCCCCAGCCATGCCCTGGATGGACCTTGTGGGTAGGCCAGCTTTACGGTCCTCCCTACACCCACCACATCCTCCTGCGGCATATCCACACGGTAGCCTCCTACTTTTCACAACCTCAATCCAGTTTTGGACTCTTACTGCCACCTAGCCCACCCAGTCCCCGCCTTAGAGGCTACTGTTAGTCCCTGCCACGCGGGGCTAATTCCCCAGCGGTGCGGGGGGAGGGGGGTCACGCGTGGTGCTCATGACGAGCTCAGCTCGTCATGACTCCGCCCACTCAAATGGAACGCCCAGCACAGCAGGAGAATTATCCCCATGTGGGCCGTCCGAGGCGGTTATGACGAGCTCAGCTCGTCATGAGCACAGCTCCACTGTGCCTCTTGACGAGCTGAGCTTGTCAAGAGCGTCGAAAAGGTTAAAGAGATTTTGGACGATGATCGTCGAGCCAGTCGCCTGTGATAGTTTTTATGGCGGGTATCTGGTTTCCTTGTTTGTACAGTTACCTTGACACATACCCATACCCTTTTACTCCTCATCCCCTGGTGTCCGTTACTACAGATGGACTTCTTAACCCCCTCCTCCCCCGCCCATCTACAGCGTTACTCTAATATAATGTCCCTTTCAGATAATTTCCTGGAACATCAGAGGCAATGCGGACACCCAAACACTGCTATAAGATGTATTCCTTACTTAAGCATAGGGCGGTTGACATTGTGCTCCTGCAAGAATCGCACCTCACATGTACGAAAGCGGAGTACCTACATACTTCCTTTATGCTAGGGGTGCCCTCACCTAGGTAAGGGTTGGTGTCCCTGATGCCCACAGGCCTGATGAAGTTCCTGGAAGAAGCAAAGACAACGAAGAAGACTTGCAGAACAGCGAAACAAGGAGCAGCAGGAGTCGTCTTTGATGCAGTCTCAGTTCCAGGTGAAGTCCAGCGAAGTCCAAGTGTCCAGATGGGGCGAAGACTGATGTGGTTTCAGGCTTGAGTCTTGTCCTATGACGAATCTGAGGACACACCCACAGGCAAGGCCTATTATACCCTAAGAAAGGGGTTAGGACGATTCAGGGGTCCCTCCCAGAGGAGGGGCTGGACAGAGGGGAGGATACTCCCATGTCCTTTGTGCAGTTTTGCACCAGAGGCAAGAACTCGTTCCAATTGGAGTATGCACCAAATGTGCCCTTGAAAGCAATCTGGTGGTGCTGGCAAGCGCCCCAGCCCAATATACTAAATCCTGTCTGGGAGAAGGTCACACCTCCCTGTGACAGGAAACCTATTGTTCCACCTTCCCCTGCTTGAGCTCAGCAGCAGAAGGGCAGAATCGTGTCTGGGGTCGGCAGCAGCACGAGCTTGCCAGCAGACCCTGGAAGGCTGTTATCAGGAATACTGGGGACTTCCCGGGGGACCCCCCTAGTGCAAGGAATCATTCCTCCAACACTGGTAACAGTGTTGGGGTATGATTCTAACATGTTTGATTACAAACATGACCCGGTTCGGCACAGCCACTATACAGGTAGCCATCGCGCAATGACGGATGACCACCATATGTATCAAAATGGCTGAACGCACTTACAAAGCCTGGAGAATCGACTCAAGTTTGATGGGTGCCCTGCTCATGCAGGGGCATCCTCTCACTTATAACCCAGCACCCAGCCTTCAGGATTGAAAGGCCTGCCTTAAGGGTGACATATAGGTTTTAAGTTTAGTGACCTCCGAGAAAAGAAAACATTTCTGTTGTAAGTGGTGCTAGCACCAGCTCACACAGGCTGCTATGATCGGTCTGCAGTCACAATTTGAGTGGTCTCTCATGGGTGGCATAATGCATGCTGTAGACCCCTGTGTAACGATGCCCTGGGTACCTCCGTACCATATA
Source organism: Lissotriton helveticus (assembly GCF_964261635.1). Lineage (NCBI taxonomy): Eukaryota > Metazoa > Chordata > Amphibia > Caudata > Salamandridae > Lissotriton > Lissotriton helveticus. Next base: position 11,651,785 of record NC_136067.1, on the reverse strand, counting down.
ATAGGGACTTATAGGGGTACACCAGTAGCCAATTGTGGTGGTAAAAAGTACTTACCATGTCAAATTTAGAGAGGAAGCACAGTTACGAGGATCTTGATTAGCAGGATCCCAGTCAAACTAGAAAGAAAAAAAACAGACTGACACCCGCAAACACTGGGGCTAAGCATTGTAGCAAATCCTCCTTTCCTACATTTGGTATCTTAAAGGGTGCCATCCATTATGTCAGCAATTAATGATTCAGTGCTGTGTCCGGTTCTAAATACGGATTTAAATTTGTAGAGTAGGTTGAATTGGTCAATGTGCTGGCTCAGTTGGTTGTGCACACATTTTCCCAATAATTGTGCTAGAAAATGGGATATTTGACACCGGACAAAAGTTGCTCAGGATTGTAGGGTCAGCTCCTACTTTTTTCAAGCGGGGCATCGCTGTAAGGATTGCAGGCTGGTTCCACAGGAGCGTCAGGAATCCGAAGAGTAATCCGCAGCCTTCCCCTACGGTCTTCCGACTCTATCAAGCACTAGAGTACGAGAGACACGCCAGGGGAAAACAGGGAGACAAAACAAGGAAAGATGGGGGAAGACAACGATGATTGATGGTACACTCCAGTAGTGAATACGATGGTGTCTCTACGTAAGGAACCGGAACAAACAGGTAGGCTGTAATAACAAGAGGAAATCAACAATTCTAGATCCAATCCATTAACTAGAATATACCAATGCACAAAATACAACCATATCACATACCCCAGGTTCTTAGTATGTAGCAGAGGTAACATGTGAAGGTGAAGACAAAGGCACAGCGTCTGGAGCTATAACAGGAATGACACAATAGAATGTTGAGCACCTGCATGTGAGATGGTGTTAGGTACAATAACGGCCCATATAACTCCCCTCTTACATCAATTATAATGAACCAGTCTACGAAGACACTTTCACCCAACACTTCTGGAGATATCTTACACAGTGTATCACCATCTAGAAGAACCAAAGCAGGACATATAAGTCATACATATGTAGATGTAATACTTAGTAAAAGATTGGTAGCGCATGTGCGCTCTTACCGCGATTCTTGGTAGTGTGGAATATGCACCCACCCTGATCCACGCAAGAGTGCCACCAAATATCAAGTAAGGAGGGATTCAGTAGTATCTCAGCGAATATGGCTGAAATGAACTGGAATATGGGGGTAATGGGACTTCGTGGAAATAGGATAGGAATAGGTAAAATGATGAGGGAGCAACTAACTAACTAGCTAAGACAAGAAAATAATAATTGGGGAATTTACTGACACCGGACAGCGGAGCTAAGCCCGGCCGCCGGGTGCAGTACACAAGTAGCAGAGAATTAATAGGGAAAACAATCCCCACCGGATGGCGGAGCAAAGCCCGGCCGCCGGGTGGAGAATGCAGCCTGAGGACGAGTTGAGAAGAACCCTCTGAAATGTATCCCACCGGGCGGCGGAGCAAGACCCGGCCGCCGGGTGGAAACACAATCAATAGAATGTCAGGAAGAAATACTCCGGCGCTGAGTACAGGCTCTTCCTCAATCACCGGTGAATGCTGTGCCCGGCCGGATGGCGGAGCTAAGCCCGGCCGCCGGGCGAGGCACACGGAAAGGGGAAGAGGGAGATAGGCGTCTCAAGGTACGCCGAAGGCAGCTGAAGACTGCCAAACAATGCAGCGTAGGCGTCTCCCGAGTTTGGAGAAGGCAGGGGACGCAATACGCTAACTGGCAACGGAACAAGGATGTGAAACAGGAACTGCAGAGTCAGGCAACAAGGAGTAGACGGAACCGGAAACTAGGGAAGCTTGACGCGAGAACGTGAAGCGTCGTTCCCTGTTTCCTGGTTCTTTAAATAGCATGTGTCTTAAAGGGACAGCGTAGGGGAGTCCCGAGGCATGACAGTACACTCCCCCCATGATGCTCCCCACCAGGTTTGGGCTTGTCAGGATATCTGCGATGGAATTCTCTCACTAATCGGGGAGCATGTATATTGTCCACAGGCTCCCACGTGCGTTCCTCAACACCATACCCTTTCCAATGTATCAGGTATTGCAATGTGCCTCTAACTCTCCGGGAATCCACAATGGCCCCAACCTCGTACTCCTCTGAATCCTGCAAAAGCACAGGAGCAGGCCTCACCGGAATCCTAGTCCCTGGTTCAACCGGTTTGAGTAGTGACACATGGAAGACCGGATGGATCTTAAAGGAGGGAGGCAGGATGACCTTGATGGCGACAGGATTGATCACCCTCTCCACCTTGTAGGGTCCTATGTATTTGGGGCTAAACTTGCGTGGACCCCCCAAAGTGATGTACTTAGTGGAGAGCCAGACCTCATCTCCTGGTGTATAAATGGGTTCTAGTCTCCTGTGTAGGTTTGCCCCTTCGGTGTATCGCACCTTTGCCATTTCTAGATTTTCTAGAGCTCTCTTCTGTACTTCGTGTAGGTGTTCAACCCTGTCAGAGGCAGCTGGGGTAGGACAATCGGTGGGGACACCGGCGGGCAACAACCTGGGGTGATAGCCATAGGAACAATAGAAAGGAGAGGTCTTGGTGGAGGAGTGTGAGCTTTGGTTGTAAGAGATTTCAGCTAACCAGACTAACTCATCCCATTCATCCAAGCTTTGTAACGTTTGATTCCGGATATACTGCTCGAAACACTGGTTAACCCTTTCTGTTTGCCCGTCAGACTGGGGATGGTGACTGGAAGACAGACGGACATCAATATGGAGAAGAGAACATAAACTTCTCCAGAATCGTGACACAAATTGCGCCCCTCTATCTGACACTAGAGCAGAAGGGAAACCATGTAGTCGGACTATGTGCTGCATGAAAATGGATGCCAACTCTACAGCGGTGGGTAAACCCTTTAAGGGCACAAAATGAGCCATTTTAGTGAACAAGTCTACTACCACTAGCAGCGTGTTGTTCTTCAGTTTTGTGAGTGGTAGTTCAACTATAAAATCAAGTGACACAGTATGCCATGGACCTGCAGGTGAAGGTAAAGGCATAAGAAGGCCCACTGGATTGAGACGTGACACCTTGGTCTGAGCACACACACAACATGTCTTCACGTAGTGTTCGATGTCTTTCAACATATTAGGCCACCAGAACCGTTCACGCACAGCTTCTATTGTTCTCTTGACGCCGGGATGGCCTGCTACTGGATGGGAATGATACCACCGTAGGACCTGTTCCTGTAGTTCTCTCGACGGCAACACCACTCCCCCTTGTACCTGTACCAGTCCCCTTCGCAGCGACATTTCTTGTGGCCCTACCACCTGCATCATGTCTGCCGCAACTTGACTAGTTCTGACCAAGGTTAGGAATTCATCCTCGTTCTGTACTAGTCCTATGATGTTAGCTCTGGGGATGATGTTGACTTGCTCAATGGGGTCTGAGGGGATATCAAAACCCAATCGTGACAAAGCATCCGCCTTACCGTTCTTTCTCCCTGGTCTATATTGAACGGTGAAGTCAAATTCGCTAAAATATTGGGACCATCGTAACTGTCTCATGGATAGGGCCTTAGCTGATTTGAGGTACTGGAGGTTTCTGTGATCTGTATACACAACAGCAGGATATCTAGCCCCCAAGAGGTACTGCCTCCACTCCTCAAACGCCTTCTTAATGGCTAATAGTTCTTTATCCCCTACCGCATAATTGTACTCAGCAGGAGTGAACTTATGCGAGAAGAAAGCGACCGGATGGGACTCTCCAGTCACCGCATCCGCTTGGGACAGCACACCACCTACGGCCACTTGGGAGGCATCTACTTCCACCACAAAAGGCAATGCAGGGTCTGGATAACGCAGGACAGGAGCACTAGTGAACGCCTTCTTCAGAAGTTGAAAGGACCTATCTACTTCACCAGACCACACAAAGGGGACGCCTTTACGCAATAGTGAAGTGACCGGCGATATCAAGGTGGAGAAATCCCGAATAAACCGTCGATAAAAGTTTGCTAGGCCCAGAAAGCTTTGAATTTCCTTCACCGAACGAGGAGCCGGCCAAGCCAACACAGCCTCTACCTTGGAAGTATCCATACTAAGACCTCTAGGGGATACGACATATCCCAAAAATGGTACTTCTTTGGTGTGAAAGGTGCACTTTTCCAGCTTGCAATACAAACGGTTGTCAAGCAGTCGTTCCAATACATTACGGACATGTTGTTTGTGTTCAGTCAGGGTATCGGAAAAAATCAATAAATCATCTATGTAAGCAATCACATAGATCTCAAGCATGTCTTTTAATACCTCGTTGATAAAAAATTGAAACGCCGCAGGGGCATTACATAGCCCGAAGGGCATCACGAGATATTCAAAAAGCCCATACTTGGTGCAAAAGGCAGTTTTCCATTCGTCACCCTCCTTGACACGCACAAGATGGTAGGCCCCACGCAAGTCTAGCTTGGTGAAAAACTGGGCACTGCGTATTCTGTCAAGGAGGGAGGCGATGAGAGGCAGGGGGTAACGATTTTTGATGGTAACATCGTTCAACTTTCTATAATCAATACAGCATCGCAAACCCCCTTCTCGTTTTGGTATAAAAAATAAAGAAGAAGAAGCCGGGGACCGAGACTGTCTAATAAACCCTTTCTGAAGCATGGTATCCAGATAGTCCCTTAAATAAACGTTCTCCTTTTCGGTAAGGGCATATACTCTACTGCAAGGGATTCTAGCTCCTGCCTCCAACTCTATACGGCAGTCATATACTCTGTGTGGGGGAAGAACCTCAGCTTCCTTGGCATCAAAGACTGCCTGTAGATCTTGGTAGCAGGGTGGTAAAGACGTACTGGACTCTTGGCTGTTGCAGTTTATACTTAAGTCTTCTACAGCTGCCCCCACTAAGGATGATGGCACGACAGAAGGAAAGGTAACCTTAGATGTTTCCCAATCAATAACCGGATTCTGAGCTCTCAACCATGGGATACCCAGCAATACTGGAAATTGTGGTGAACTTATTAAATCAAACACCACTTCCTCCTGATGGTCGGAATCTATAGTCATGCGAAGAGGACGGGTACAGTGAGTTATGGGGCCAGAAATAAGAGAACTGCCGTCGATAGTTGTAACAGTACTGGGAGTCTCCTTTGTCATACAGGCTATCAGGTTTTCTCTTGCCCACACTTGATCCATATAATTTCCAGAAGCCCCGGAATCGATCATAACTAACACATGTAAACCCAGCGCCCCCTGAGTCATATGTACTGAAATATATAAATGGTTCGTGGGAGTGGCGTTAACATCAGAAGAAGAGACCGTAAGACCAGATCTACCTGGGTTCCTTGTCTCACACGAACCCAGGCTTGCTAGTTTCCCTGTAATTTAGTTTGTGGGGACTTGGGTTTCACAGGGCATTCCCGCAAAAAATGACCGGCTTTACCACAATAAAGACACAATCTAAGTGCTCTTCTCCTCTGTCTCTCTTCTGTAGTCAAAGGACCTCTAACAACACCTATCTGCATAGGTTCACTGTCATCACTAGGTTTCTCAGGAGTGGTCTTCTTCTCCTTTGTGCCTGTGTAACGGTAATCATATTTCCCTCTCTCTTTCTTTCTTTCTTTGCAGCGATGATCTATCTTAACGACTAAATCGATTAAAGCAGGACAGGAGGTGGGAAGGTCTACTATCTGAGAGAGAGCGTCTTTCAAATCTTCCCGTAAACCCCTATAAAACACAGTACACTGTTTGGATTCAGGCCAGTCAGATTCAACCACTAAGCTGCGGAATTTGGTTATATAAGCTACCAAGTCTTGGGTGCCCTGTTTAAGGTCTAACAATTCAGTATCAGCTGAATGAGTATATGTATGCCTATCGAACAATTTGCGAAATTCTCGCCTGAAGGCCGAGTAGCTGTGTAATAAAGGATCATCCCGGTCTACCAATGGAATTGCCCAGTCGGCCGCTGACCCACTAAGATACGATATCACAAATGCCACTTTGGCCTGATCTGAGGGAAAACATGCTGCTTTACAAGAAAAGTGCAACTGACACTGACTAAGGAAAGCAGCGCATCGGGCTGCATCTCCTGCAAATCTCTCAGGGGGTGCCAGCGGAATCACAGAGGGAGTAGTTACTTGTACTACTGGTGTACCCCCACCTGAAGCCCCCGAGGGCTGCTGTCTTTGGAAGGCATCCATCCTAGCCATTAGAGTTTGCGTTTCTACCTGGAGATTACCTAACATTCCAGCTAGGTCTGCCAGGGTCACTGCTTCGAGATCCATGACGCTCGGGCAGAACGTACCACTTGGGCTTCACGTTCTGTAAGGATTGCAGGCTGGTTCCACAGGAGCGTCAGGAATCCGAAGAGTAATCCGCAGCCTTCCCCTACGGTCTTCCGACTCTATCAAGCACTAGAGTACGAGAGACACGCCAGGGGAAAACAGGGAGACAAAACAAGGAAAGATGGGGGAAGACAACGATGATTGATGGTACACTCCAGTAGTGAATACGATGGTGTCTCTACGTAAGGAACCGGAACAAACAGGTAGGCTGTAATAACAAGAGGAAATCAACAATTCTAGATCCAATCCATTAACTAGAATATACCAATGCACAAAATACAACCATATCACATACCCCAGGTTCTTAGTATGTAGCAGAGGTAACATGTGAAGGTGAAGACAAAGGCACAGCGTCTGGAGCTATAACAGGAATGACACAATAGAATGTTGAGCACCTGCATGTGAGATGGTGTTAGGTACAATAACGGCCCATATAACTCCCCTCTTACATCAATTATAATGAACCAGTCTACGAAGACACTTTCACCCAACACTTCTGGAGATATCTTACACAGTGTATCACCATCTAGAAGAACCAAAGCAGGACATATAAGTCATACATATGTAGATGTAATACTTAGTAAAAGATTGGTAGCGCATGTGCGCTCTTACCGCGATTCTTGGTAGTGTGGAATATGCACCCACCCTGATCCACGCAAGAGTGCCACCAAATATCAAGTAAGGAGGGATTCAGTAGTATCTCAGCGAATATGGCTGAAATGAACTGGAATATGGGGGTAATGGGACTTCGTGGAAATAGGATAGGAATAGGTAAAATGATGAGGGAGCAACTAACTAACTAGCTAAGACAAGAAAATAATAATTGGGGAATTTACTGACACCGGACAGCGGAGCTAAGCCCGGCCGCCGGGTGCAGTACACAAGTAGCAGAGAATTAATAGGGAAAACAATCCCCACCGGATGGCGGAGCAAAGCCCGGCCGCCGGGTGGAGAATGCAGCCTGAGGACGAGTTGAGAAGAACCCTCTGAAATGTATCCCACCGGGCGGCGGAGCAAGACCCGGCCGCCGGGTGGAAACACAATCAATAGAATGTCAGGAAGAAATACTCCGGCGCTGAGTACAGGCTCTTCCTCAATCACCGGTGAATGCTGTGCCCGGCCGGATGGCGGAGCTAAGCCCGGCCGCCGGGCGAGGCACACGGAAAGGGGAAGAGGGAGATAGGCGTCTCAAGGTACGCCGAAGGCAGCTGAAGACTGCCAAACAATGCAGCGTAGGCGTCTCCCGAGTTTGGAGAAGGCAGGGGACGCAATACGCTAACTGGCAACGGAACAAGGATGTGAAACAGGAACTGCAGAGTCAGGCAACAAGGAGTAGACGGAACCGGAAACTAGGGAAGCTTGACGCGAGAACGTGAAGCGTCGTTCCCTGTTTCCTGGTTCTTTAAATAGCATGTGTCTTAAAGGGACAGCGTAGGGGAGTCCCGAGGCATGACAATCGCCTGGCCAGTCTTCAGGCAATCTGGGATACTGCCTGGTTTTAGCGATGAATTTAAGATCTTTGCCAAGTATAGGTGCGAAAAGGTGACGGAGTGCCACAAGTGTTCCGGAGGGGATGAGGTTGTTGAAATGTGAAGTTGGTTTCATGGAAAGCACGATATACTGAACCGCCTTCTCAGTGTTTTGAATTCACTCAAGACAGCTAGATTTTTGGTCTTGGATGGGTGGTTCATCGTTTGGTCCTCCCCAGGGGATGAAGGTTCAACATCAGGACATTGATCATTGTTTATATTGGCTCATAATCTTTGTTCGCTGGTTACAATTTATTTTTTGATTCATTGAAAAAAGAAGAGAACTCTTCACATGTTCCCACTGTGCTATTGCTGATCTTGGTACATTGCTTGTCCTGATTTGTTGGTTGACCATTTCAAACAGTTGTCTTGGGTGATACCTTGCATTGTCGAGTTGGGTTCTGAAGTAGGATGCTTTGGCTTCCCAGTTGTGTTTTTTATAGCTGTTTCCTCATTCACGTAGTTTGATTAAGAGCAATGTCGAGTGTTCCTGTCTCCACACTGGCTCTGCGTGTCTAAGACTCATTCTTTCGTCATTTAGGCTTTGATTGTACCAAGCGTGGGAGGGTTTGATTTTTTTGCCTTTTGTGAGACTCTGAGAGTACTGACTCCATTATGTTTGATATTGTTTGGTTCCAGTGCTCGGTTAATTCGAGAACATTCTGGGTTATTATTGGAGAGTACGGTTTTTCTAGTACAGTTTATCAGTTCCACCCTGTCCATGTTTTGGTGTCTTTGACCCAGTATTTCTTGCGCTTTGGTAGTCTGTGTGTGCGTAATTAGGCGGAATAAGATTGAGTGAAGATCAGACCAGTCATTGGGTGGGACTGAGTCTATTATCAGTGCTCCTTCTCTGGACATTGTTAGGTCGAGCATTGAACCTTTGTTATGTGTTGGGCTTAAGTTTAAGTTTCAAATATTTGTCAAGCGCAACGTACACCTAGACGGTTTCTTGGCGCTAATGTAGCAGGCAGGCAGCTGAGCAAGAACAGTCGCTAGGACATCAACTGAAGAGGCAGACAGGGCTTATGAGCGAAAAGCCTGAGAAAATAAAAAGGTCTTCAGTGCCTTGCGGAAACTGGAATACTGAGTGAGGGATCTAAGATAGAAGGGGAGAGAATTCCAGAAAATTGGGGCGAGAGTAGAAAATTTGGAGCCACCCTGTTTTTTTTTCCGGTAGCGGGGTACTGCTAAAAGAAGTTGTGCCGAGGAGCGGAGGTCTCTGCCCGGGACATAGGCCTTGATGGCAGAAGATATGAAAAAGGGGGCCAGGCCAGTCCTGGCCTGGAACGCCATGCAGCCTAGTTTGAATAAGGCGCGTTCCCGCACGGGTAGCCAGTGTAGGGTTTTCAGGAGGGGGGAGGTATGGTGGAATTTGGGGAGACCAAAGGCCAGGCGGGCAGCCTGGTTCTGCACTAATTGCAGTTTACGCAGGCTGTACTGAGGGATGCCATTGAACAGAATGTTCCCGTAGTCCAGGCGGGACAGGACCAGTGCGGACATAATTAGTTTGAGTGCAGAGAAAGAAAAGAAACGAGAGATGGAGCGGATAGTGCGAAGAGTAAGAAAGCAAGACGAAACCACCGAACCAATCTGGGAGTGCAAAGTGAGTTTGTCATTTAGCTTGATGCCTAGAGTCTTAACAGAGGAAGCAGGGGTGGGAGGAGAACCAAAGGAGGGGGGCCAAAAGAGAGAATTCCAGGGACTGGAACAACCACCCGTCACCACAAGTTCCGTTTTATCGGGATTGAGTTTCAGGTGGTTGAAATTCATCCAGTCCCTGATGAAAGATAGAATAGATTGGAAATTAGAGATAGAATCAGGGGTAGAAGATAGATTGAAGATGAGCTGGAGGTCATCGGCATAGTTATATACCGTGACCTCCAGCTGCTGTAGGGCAAAGATAAGAGGAGCGATATAAAGATTGAACAGTAAAGGAGAGAGAGAAGAGCCCTGAGGAACACCGCACTGGACCTGACAGGGGGTAGCTGAAAACTCCCCGAGGTGGACCGCCTGGGTCCGGTCCCTCAAAAAAGATGAAAGCCAGATAAGGGCTGAGCCTCCTATGCCCGCCGCCTTGACACGGGAAAGCAAGATGGAATAATCCACCGTGTCAAAAGCGGCGGACAAATCAAGGAGGACCAGCGCCTGAGATCTGCCCATGTCCATACCCTCTCGGAGGGTGTCTAATACAGACACCACCACTGACTCTGTCGAGTGCTTCGGCCGAAACCCAGCCTGACACTGAGCCAGCCTCTCATTCTCCTCGGCAAAGGAGCTGAGCACAGATGTAACATGTCGCTCAAGCACCTTCGCCAGGAAGGGGAGAAGGGAGATGGGGCGATAGTTGGCCATCACCGAGGGGTCGGCTCCTGGCTTTTTCAAAATAGGGACAATAGAAGCAGCTTTTAGCGATGGAGTGACAACCCCTCGGGCCAGTGAGTCGTTAAGAAAGCCCAGAGGAGGCAGGGAGCAGACAGTGTAAACCTGCCGTAGGATATGTGCCGGGCATATGTCGGAAGGGGAACCGGATTTAATTTTAGGAAGGAGAGACAGAAAAAGTTCTTCCGAAAGGGGAGGAAAGGAATTTAACAAGGCTTGGGCAGGGGGCGGTGGGGGGTCAACAAAAGAAGAAGAAGGGGGGGGATGTTAGATTTGATTGTCGAAATTTTTTCGACAAAATAAAGGTTCAGTGAATCACAGAGATTCTGGGAAGGAGGGGGTTTAAGAGAGGTCCTATCGGAGAAGGCTAAGTCGTGGGTAATGGCAAAGATCTCCTTTGGTTGGTTCTCGGCCGCCAGAATTTTGGCCGAGAAATAAGCTTTCTTGGCCTCCGTGATATTATGCTTGTAGGTCCCTAGAAGATGGACATAGCAGGACCTGGAATCAGGGGAGTAATCCCATCTCCATTTGCGTTCTGCCCTTCGAACCGTGAGCTTCAGATCTTTCAGCTCGTTGTTAAACCAGCGATTGGCGTCTTTAGGGCGTCTAATCGAGGTGCGTCGGAGAGGAGCCAAGCAATCACATCCTTCCAAGAGCCATGAATCAATGGCTATGGCTTGGGCTGCAGAATCCAGTTCCGATAGAGGGGGAGAGGAGGACAGAAGTGAGGTTTAAAGATCAGACAGATTGACCTTACCCCAGTTACGGGCCCAAGAATTTTTAGTGAGGATAGGGGTCTTGGTCAGACAACGACTAAGGGAAAACGAAATTATAAAGTGATCAGACCATGTGCAAGGGACAACAGACAGTGCAGACAGAGAACAGTTGAGGGACCACAACTGGTCTAGAATATGACCGTGGCTTGTACAAGATTGGATCAGATTTTGATCAGCGAGGATTTTGTTTAGGGTAGATACCTGCATATTGTCTTCGTGGCTGAAGTCTCCGGGAAAAATGACATTGGGGTGTAGCATGGAGTGTATTGCGATTGTTTCCATTATATGTTCAATGAACAGTTGGTTGTCCCCTGGAGTGTGATAAAAGGTTTTATTTTCCTCTGGTGTCGAACGAACCACTAGCGCCAAGAAACCGTATGGTGCACGCTGCGCTTTATAAATGTTTTAAATTAGAAATTAGAAAAGACGTGTACTTTGGCTAGTGATTTCTCGGCTGTGGAGATTTCTGCTCCCATGTATTCACAGGATGTGAGACTGTCTACAGGGAAGGTTTTCACTAGTAGGTAGTTCTCATGAATGATTGCAGTTCCTTCCTCCCTGTCGTTGATGTTGTTCAAGGTGTTGGATGGTATAGTTTGGAGGAACGAGTAAGTCAAGCATGGGTGTGGACCATTGATTTATCCAGGTTTCTGTCAGGAAAAGAATGTCCAATTCATGGTGTAGGATAGTTTCGGAGAAGTCTGTGGCATGTTTGATCGCTGATCTGCAATTGAGTAGTATGCATTATGTATTTGTTTTGTATTTTGTATTTTTGATTTGTAGAGCGCCTTATCACCCAGGGGTCTCTAAGCGCTTCGCGAAGAGTGGACACAGAGTTGTTAGGGGAGCAAGCTAGATGGTACCCCATGTGGTCGCTTTTGAGAGGCACGAGGAATTACGATTTGGTGTACGTGGGATCTCAGTTAGGTTCTCGTGGTTTGTGTTTTGTCTTCTTTCCTGAGGCCTTCCTTTCTTCTTGAGGTGGATGGTCGGTATGTTGTAAGCTGGTGAATTGGATGGTAGTGACGAATCCTTGCAGTATAGAAGCAAGGTCTTGATGTCTGTCATGGATCGATGGTTAGGTGCTCTCTTGGGCTGAAAATTGGATAGCCACCGGTGGGTGACATAGCTATTGGCAGAATGAGAGAGGTTGTAAACCTTCGGGGTTAATGTGTCTTGTACAAATGTCTTAATATTTTGGCAAGCTAGTGAGGTTTGTTTGATTTTCAAATTTGCTATATTTAATCCCGTAATTACGTTTTTAAGTTTGTGTTCCAGTTTGCTCAGCTGGGTATTCTGGTAAGCGCAAAAAAAACAATTGATGGACAGATTGCAGAACAATTTCATACATTCACCCCAATACAGATATCTGGGCCTAAATCCACAGTTTTTTTGCTCACCATGTCATTCCACTTTGAACCCAGCCATATGCAATTCAGTCTTGACCCTGTGCCTCATTGGAACAGTCCAGCCCAAACTGCCAAGCCAGGTCCTCCCTGGGCTGGAAACAAACATCCTGGGACCGGTTTCTGGCTATCAGCTGTCATCAGCCAGGCTAGCTTGAATCTAGTTACAAAGTGAGCAAGGGGCTCACGCCTGAGCATACCCTGCCAACTTAGGGCTAACAAAGCGATACAAAAGGGGATGATGGATGGAGCGTTTGAGCAAATCAAACACTCACCCCCAGTCAACAGATCTGGGTTTAATCCATCACCGTTATTTAGCCCACTCTGCCACCCCAGTTCAGATATGGCCGTATGCAAATCAGTCTGACCCTGTGCCTCATGGGAACAGTCCAGCCCGAGCAGTCAAGCCATGCCTTCCCTGGACCGGAAACAAGCATCCTGGGACTGGTTTCTGGTATTACAGCCGTCATCAGCCAGGCTATTTTGAATCCAGTGGCAAAGTGAGCAAGGGACCCACGGCTGGGCATACCCTGCCAACTTAGGGCGAACAAAGCAAACACTAAGAGATGATGGACGGAGCGCTGAAACTTTTCAGACACTCACCCCCCAGTCACAGATCTGGGTTGAATCCATTATCGTTCTTTAGCTCACTTCGCCACCCCAGTTCAGACCCAGCCATATGCAGAGGGAAAGGGTGGATAAAGAGATAGATGAGTGAAAGGATGAATTGATAGGTTTGGAGATGGATGGATAAGTTTGGATATGAAGGGTGGATAGACTGAATGGTGAAAAACTGAATGATTGATGAAAGACTGAATAGACGATTGAATTTAAACGTTAAATGGTGGGCATCAGCAGGTGTATGAATGGATAGATTGATGAAAGAGACATGAGATATCTTCTGGGGAAGGTCATGATGATTTGCTTGGTGCCATAAGAGCTTTGGTGCGACGTGGGGGTATTTTCAGTTTCTTCCTACTTGTGTGCTCAAAAATGTATAGTATTGTGCCAAACAGCAATAAACAGTAGGACATTAAGAAGGTGCAACTATTGCAAAACAAGGAAATGTTAACATACTATCGCATTTCTCTTTCATTTTGTGTAATAAGTTAACCTGCTTTGTTTATATAAACACGTTTCTCATTTGTTTTGGTGTGTGCTGCAACTAATATAGAAGTTGGTAAGTCTCATCATGTCTTGCCCTTAGCCCCGCCCCCTCACCACATCTCTAGCTCATTTTAATGAGTACCTGCGCTTAATTTTTTCCCATTTAACCCCTTGGGTGCTTCTGTCGGCCAATGGCCGTCGCGCGCCCTACCTTCATAGTGCTACGCACGTCCGTTGGCCGACACGGCCCTGCCCACTCTGCTGAACCGCCGCCCCGCGGCGGAATTGCCGCCGCAGTTAAGCGGGTAAAGCACTGCTTTTATTTATGTTTTGGTTTTTGAAACATAAATAAAACACATGGTCATTTACAATGCCAATAGCTTAAACTCTCGTAGAGGTGAGACCTATTGCATTGCAAATGGTTGTTGGATGTGCATTTAGTGCGTGATCTATTCAGTCCCACCAGCTCTCAGACTGACCGCTCACCTTCACAAGTTCCAGCCGCAGTGCCAGGGCCCCCGCCAGACACAGTCAGTCTGTCCAAGCCCAGTCTCTCTTCTCACCAACCTGCTTGCTTCACTGTCCACGTTCTCTCCCCGGGCTCATTCAGGGAGAACAGATATTTGGAGACCGCCCCCTCTACCCAGGACTGGTAAAGGCCCCCTCTTACTGTAGCACCAGTCAAGTCATACTGGTGCCCCCTGTCGCTTCAGAGCCCCTTCAAAGCACGGCCTCTGGGCAGCCAAGACTCAGCATCAACAGGACTGCCCGGACCAGGGCCACCACATCCTCGGGGCCAGCTCCTTCACTGCTGGATTCCTCAGGGGGCCCCCTCTTTGCTCTTCCCGCATTTAGTTTGGTGTTGTGGGCCCCACACTGCCCCACTATCAGGCTGTGGGCACGTGGCAGGCCTTAGACACCGCCTCATTCACCCGCAACGCTGGCTCATGTACTCGACTTTGGGGGCAATTCAAGCTTACGCTGGCTCCCCGGGGCAAGAGCGCCCTCCCTGCTGGCCCCTCTCCTGGTTGGGGGTCAGTCCGGCTCCCCTCTCACTTGCCAGTGGCCGGATCACCTCCCACTGGCCCCTCGCGTGGGCTGGGTGTCAGGCCGGATCACCACTCACTTGCCAGTGGCCGGGTCACCTCCCCGCTGGCCCCTCTCATGGGCTGGGTGTCAATCCGTGTCCCCGCTGGCCCGTCACATGGTTGGGTGTCAGTCAGTGGCCGGGTCACCTCCCCGCTGGCCCCTTGAGTGGGCTGGGTGTCAGTCTGGCTTCCCTCTCACTTGCCAGTGGCCGGGTCACATCCCCGCTGGCCCCTCGCATGGGTTGGGTGTCAGTCTGGCTCCCCTCTCACTTGTCAGTGGCCGGGTCACCTCCCCGCTGGCCCCTCTCATGGGTTGGGTGTCAGTCCGGCTCCCCTCTCACTTGCCAGTGCCCGGGTCACATGGGTTGGGTGTCATTCCGGCTCCCCTCTCACTTGCCAGTGGCCGGGTCACCTCGATGCTGACTGGGCCCTCTGCACACCCTCTGTTGTCTGCCCCCAATCATGCCCACTCCCTCACACCACGATGCAGACATGCACGATCACTTTCGGGGCCACCACCAGACTGCCATTAGTAGGGATGCCGCCGCCGCAACAAAGGTAGAGTCTCTCAAGCATGATCCGGCACAGGACGACGAAGGGTATTGAGCTCGGAGGCGGGAACCGTCGGGACCAAAGTCCAGGCGGCCTCTGTGCCACTGCTACAGGCCTCGATGGGGCTGGACGGGGGCTTTTGTGCCGGATGTTGGGGGATACTGGAAGCTCAGAGCAGGAGTCGTACTAAAACCTTATTTTTCTCAGCACTCAGACACGCCCCTCCTTGGCTTTAAAAGTGTTTGAAGCAAAATCAATAAACTTTCTCTGTCTCACCTTTTGGATGAAAAGGTGGGACAGAATTTGCAGTCTTGCCCTATGAGAAGGGTGTTAGTAGTAGATGCAATCATTGTGAGTCTACTGAATGCAGCCTGATCTTCCCACAGGTAGCACAAAGCCATATGTTTCTAGCATGGTGTTTATTCAAATTTTAAGACAATTAGTATTTCAATAGAATTATTCTGAAGAAAATGGAAAAATGTTGAAAATTAGGGAGACAGCGATGTACTGTAACTCTGGGGTGGTTATCAGGGGGCTGCAGCCCAATTGGCTGAAGTTTGTCTCTTTTCAACTGATGTGAGCAGGATACTAAATATATGCTTTCTAACCCACATAGGCTATGTATAACATTGTACTGCTTTCTAGTTATACTTAAGCATGGGCGGAATTTGCGAATTCGCAATATGTGAATTTGTAATCGCAATTCGCAAAAATCCGCCAAATTGCACAAGCTTGTGAAATTTCTTTTTTTTGTGAGTTCGCGAGATTTTTTTTACCAGTTCAGGAACGAGAACTTGTGCATGCGGTCGCAAACATGTTGTTTCCACTTAACCAGCCTGCTCGCGATGCCTTTTTCCGGTTTCGGGTCGCAATGACGTGTTCGCATTTGCAATTTCCTGTTTCGGGTCGCAATGACGGGTTTGCAATTTCCTGTTTCGGGTAACAATGACGTGTTCGCGATATCGCTCAGCCAGCTACCAAAATCTCGCAGCGCACGCGAACAGGGAGGAAAACTCATCAGCGAACGCAGAATCACGATAAGTCAATGCCTCGCACGCGAGATTGTTTTTTGAAGCAAGAACAAGAAAAAAAAAAAATCCGCCAACTCGCGAATTGCAGATTTTTGGGCAATTTCGCGGATTGCAAAATTGCCAAAAATTCGCAAATTCCGCGAGCGGAACGAATTTTCCACCCATACTTAATTATACTGTGGGACTTCCACTTAACAAATGGAAAGCATGTGAATCTATGAACAATCCAGTGCTGCAGAGCCTATGTTGACTTTGCATTTGTTAGAAATTGGATTTCTGGTTGGCAGAGGTATCCACCCTGTCCAAGCAAGAACCACAATCCTGGTCAGGGTAAGTCACAACACACCCTACATTATACTCTGCTCACCCTCTGGTAGCTGGGCACAGAGCAGTTAGGCTTAATTTAAGAGGCAATGTGTAAAGTATCTGTGCAACACTACAAACAGTAACATAGTGAAAACACCACAAAAAGACTCCACACCAGGTTAGAAAATTGGAGAATAATTTCATAAATAAGCCAAGACCAAAACGACAAAAGTTAAACAAGTAGAAGTTAAGATATGAATTTTTTTTTAAATAAAGGTAAAGTAGTGCTTAGAATCAATATGTGCTGGATGGGGGCAAAGTTAAAAGTTCAGAACGATGGGACACAGTCCAGATACAGGGACCCACTTGGGTCCGCTGAACGAAAGTACCTTGATCCAGAATGTGTTGTCGAAGATGCGAGGTGTAGTCAAAGTGATGCGTCAGTGTCGCACAAGTTACTTACCTTCGGTAACCATATATCTGTAAGAGACATTAGTTGGTGATAGATTCCGTACCATAGAATATCCCCAGGCGTCAGACTGTATCCGGAAAGTTTTCGTCAGCAGTAACCCTGCGCGTTGGAAGGTGGCGTCGTGTGGCTCCACGTCAGTCGTAGTCGACGTAGTCAGTCCTAGGCGTCGTGATCGCCGGGATGACGGCAGCTACTTACACGACGCCCTCATGCGCGGACATCAGTTATGTACACGACTTTCCACGCCAGGAACATAGAGCCATGCAAGATACTGACCACTGGTGTATTGAAACTAGGGCCTTGAAAGGGATGACCGTAACCCTAGAAATAAGTTCGCAGAATGGGGAGGATGGTTGGGGCGGTTAGGCATCTATCACCAACAAATGTCTCTTACAGATATATCGTTACCGAAGGTAAGTAACTTGTGCATCTGAAAGAGACACGTAACAATAGATTCCTTACCTTAGAATAGATACCCCAGCAATACCAACCCCAGTGGTGGGTCTGCGAAAAAGATTACACCAGAAAGTCACGAAGAACAGAACGGCCAAAGCAGCCGTCTCTCCGGACTTGGCTGTCCAGGCAATAATGCTTAGTAAAAGTGTGCAGTGAGGCCCACATAGCTGCCTGACAGATGTCTTGCAGGGGGACACCACGTCCCAGTGCAGTAGTAGCTGCTGTCCCCCTGGTAGAATGGGCACGGAACCCAACCGGAGGTTCCTTTTTAGCCAGAGAATAACAGGCATTGATACACACGACGACCCAGCGGGAGATAGTCCTCTTGTGTACAGCCCGGCCTTTCTTGGCGCCTACATAGCCAAAGAGCTGGTCATCCACTTGGCCAAATACATTGCTCCCTACCCTGTGGGTTAGAGAGGACCTGCCTTAGGGGTGACTTGTATGTACAGACAGGGAAGGTTTTAGCCTGCCAAGAGGGTTATCTTGCCAGGTCGAAGTGTAAACTACACATACAGGTTCTGGAATGACAGTCATGGTTAGAAGGCTAATAAGTGATTGGTACAATGAGTGCTGCAGGCGCACTAGTAGAATGTAATTTACAGGCCCTGGGCACATGTAGAGCACCTTACTAGGGACCGATAAGTAAATTAAATATGCCAATCGGGTATGAGCCAACGTTACCATATTTAGGGGAGAAAGCACAAGAACTTTAGCACCGGTTAGAAGTGGTAAAGTGCACATAGTCCTAAAACAAGCTAAAATGACTTCGGAAAAATTGAGAGGTAGGCAAAAAGATGTGGGAAGACCGCCCTAAGGTTGTCAGTTCTAATTGTATTATACGCCAGAGACATTTCTATGATGTTGCAGTTGGAGATTCAGATGATTTTCGGAAATGCATTTCAGATGAACAAGTTACTTGCCTTCAGTAAAGCTTTCTGCTGGATACTCTAACTGCAGATTCCTCACCTTTAGAATATTTCCAAGCGCCACACTGGATCTGGATTATCAAAACAATTGCTCCCGCACCTGTAGGTGGCGCGGTCAAACTCCATGATGGCCTCATGCTTCCCTGGATGCGACGGTCCTGAGCTGCATACGGGCACCATCCCAGCACGTTGCTGCCAGTTTTGTCTTTGCTCTCTTCCTTGCCCTCAGTCGTTGACCATACATGACAAATTGGAGGGGACGGTGTCCTGAAATTAACTTGGGACTTCTTTATTAGCTACAAAGGTCCACTCCGTATGATGTGGAGGCAAGAGGAAGGTGAGGGATCTGTTGTTGGAATATCCATCCGTAAGAGCATTACTGAAGGTAAGTAACTTGCTCCTCTGAAAGATACTTTTAATCAGGGATTTTTTACCTTTAGATTAGATATCCAAGCAGCAATTCCAGACAAGAGGAGGGTCTAAGGAGTGCCCTCATACGGGCAAAGTGGCCCTCTCCGGTTCCTCATCTTTTGTGTAGATACCCTAGCAGTACCTTCCGCTAGGACCAGGGTCTGAGGAATGGACTCACACAGTCAAAGATGCCCACTTTGAGGACTAGACTGCTGAGGCAGTAGTGCTTGGAGAATGTATGAATTAACACCCATGTATGAGTTTGGCAGATGTCTAGCACAGAAACAACCCTTGCCAGTGCCACTGAGGCAGCTTTGGCTCAAGTGGAATTAGCATGTACTCCTTCTTGGCCACATCATAGCTATCTCTATGCATAGGATGACCCCCTGGAAAGGGTCCAGTTTTGGAATGCACTCCCCTTCTTAGCACCTGCAAGGCCCACAAAGAGCTGGTCATCTATAGTTTATTGCTTCGTCGCTTAATGTAAAATCTGAATGCTCTCCTTAGATTATAATCCTTATCCGATGGATGCGGTGGAGAGAAAAAAGACAGAAAGAGTGATGGACTGACTCACGTGGAAGGGTGAGACAACTTTAGTTAGAAAGGAACCAAGGGTTCAAAGCAGCAATGTGTCAGTATTGAAAGTGATGTACAAAGGCTGCACTGAACACCTGCAGCACACTGATAAGGCACACAGTAGTAACTGTAAACAGAGAAAAAGTCTTAACGGAGAAGGACCGTAGAGAACAGTGGTGCATTGGCTCAAACGGCAAGCGCATCAAAAACGTAAGAACCAAACAGAGGCCCCAATAAGGGAAGAACAGCTTTGGTGGAAAGATGTGTATCTTTTTAAGAACCTCATCACAATAGGTGAATTGAATAAGGAAGGTGGATTAGACAAATGTGAAAAGGCAGAGAGGGCTGGCATTTAATCTGTGCCCACCACAAGGCTTTTCTGGGCCAAAGATAAGACAAATAAAATATCTGACAACTTAGATACTGATGTGTAGTTTTTTGGAATTCAGGGGCTTGACTCTGCCCTGTTGCTCAGACAGCTGGTCCTCATAAAGAGGTAGAAAGATACGAGGAAAAATGATCAGACTAGATCAGGGTATCATGGGCATTGTACACACAAAAGGAGATGGAAGGGACGCTTACAAATAGTTTAAACCACTGGCGATTGCAATCACAATTTTCACTCACTGTGCCAGTCACGAGAGAGATCCAACTTCAGCAACCAGATCGCGGCATCACAATCTCCTAGCTCGGAGTAGGGATATTAAAATGACTTCGTCCAATCCTGTCCTTCCCCACATATCTAGGTTTGAAAAGTAGCAGGGGGAACCCAACAGAAGCCGGTGCTCCACTGCAGGCAGAACGCTTCCCAAGGGACCCTCTTGGTGGAAACTCTGGCTTGCAGTAACCTCAACACTGCACTTTCTGGGCGGGGACAAAAGATCCAGCCAGATCACGCCTCACTGATCGAAGACCACTCGAGTCACCACCGAACAGGACATTCAAGCTCTGCCATTTGAGACCTGCTGAGTTTTAGCATTTAGAGACCCTACCGGGGAACTGGATATCAGGGAGATACTCTGTTGATCCAACCACCTACAAAGGTGTAGAGGGTCCTGACTCAAGTTGAAGGCCCGGACGCCCCTCCCGCTACCTCCACGGTCTTGTTTACCTCAGCACCACATGCAGGTTGTGTTGTGCATTATGGCCTACCCTAGCCTGCCATTAAACCCTTGCATGCTTGTGACGGAACCATTCCATCACAAGCCACGGTGGTGCTGTGCTGGTGACGGAATGGTTCCGTCACGGCCCCGCCGCCGCGCCTCTGCTGCAGTGATTTTGCGCTTGCGCGGCGCATTCTATTGAGCGGGCGGGGCCGTGACGGAACCATTCCGTCACAAGCACAGCACCACCGTGGCTCGTGACGGAGCGGTTCCGGCACGAGCATGGTGGCGCCGCGCCCCCCCCCCTAGCGCCGTGGCGGAATTACCGCCGCGGCCAAGGGGTTAATGGATGGGAGTTGCAGGAGGTTGATGTGGAGCTGTTGCTCCTCTGCAGCTAACAGATCCCTATTCTCTACCTCTCCTAGGTAATCTCCCCTACCCAGAAACAATGCATACACAATTACTGTTCGCTCGGGGTTGAGTATATAGAGGGGCCTGCCGCAGAGCAAGCTGGTGTTCATTTGCCCTCATCGAAGACCCTGGGATGTCACCTTCGAGGTGCAGATGTCCTTTGACGAACAGCCTCGGTGCCGATCCCACTGTAAATGATGCTTATGCCATGGAGCACACGGACTCAGAAGGATCCCTGAGGCTACAAGCTCAAGAAGCTTTAAAACCATCATCACAAGACCTGAGATTGACCCTGAAACATCAGGATCATAGTTTAACCCCTTCGGTGCTGATGACGGCTCCCGGTCGTCATCAGTTACGATGGCCGTGTGCTGATGACAGCCGGGAGCCGTCATGACCACGCCCGCGATCGGAATATGCTGCACAGGTGCAGAATTCCGGTCGCAGCCAGGGGGTTAAAAGTCCTGGGCTCATAGAAATACCAGAGATGAGGCCAAAAGGCAGGATAGCAAATTGGAAATGCTCCGACCCCACCATAAACTGAAGATAGCATCTGCGGAACTACAGGGCAGGTACCTCAAAGTACACGTTCTGCAAGTTCAAGAACACCAACCAATCTCGGGGCTCTGGAGTAGAAAGAACCTGGGCCAGAGCGAGCATTATGAATTTATTCTTCTGTTAGAAGTCATACAAGGGGTGAAGATTCACAGTCGGCCTGAGCTTCATATTGTTGGTATGAAGGGATAAAATGAATGGCATGACATAACCTTGTTGAATAATTTGCAGTACTCACTGAAATGAAGTGACAAGTTTCCTGCTGGGTAGGCAAAGTCAAATGCTGCCTCCTACCAGAAGTGTGTGGTCCTGCAAGGGGGAATTAGAGCAGCGGGGAAGCCCTTGCAGTGGGTGAGGATGGGAAGGAAATAAGCAGCCATTAAGGAGGACCATGGCCTTGGTAACCACCATGTCCTACAGAGCAGTGAAAAGTCTGAGACAGGAGCTGAAATGGCTATAAGGGCCGCCGCTGTGGACAGGTCAGAATCCAAGACTAGCCTCCACAGTTTCTGTACTGCTGGTGAAACTATTGTCAGAACAAGCATACGGAGCAGCCTGAAATGTGGCTGCCTTTGCACCATTCTAGCAGTCAACCTTTTCCCCAAAGCCCCTGGATCCATCAAAGGCAATGTCCATTATAGATGTCTAGACATTGACCACTTATAGCAGCACACCCTACAGGCATGATGCAAGATCATAACATAGGTGCCCGGAGCACAGCCAATACAGCTCACTAGGTGAGGCCGGCCCGTAGTACATATCTGGCAGGGTCTTATCCACGCAAGTCATTCGGACAACGGTTGTCCTAAATTCCTCCGTGCAATCCAATAAAATCTCAAGGACGTACACATATCAGCCAAATAGGCCGGCCACATTCAAGACTCTAGGGCTAAACTAGCAGATGAAAATACTCTCTTGCAGAAAGCGCCGATGTGCATGGACTCCCTATCTGGCTGAAAAGATAGGGGGTCTAGCTGACTTTGCGTGTGGATAGCTGCGCCATCAGACTTTGGTCAGATGTTGGGTGGGAACAGACCGGCCACCAGGAGGTCTGTGTCGTCTAGCCACTTGGTGATTGACTAAGGGACTCCAGCATGGTTTCTCCCAAGCAGCCAACATCTAACTTGGTCGCTTATCCAGATGACTACGACCACTTCTCTGAACGGGAAGGTGGGTGGGATCGGTTAGGTGGTTAAGAGTAACCATCAGTAAGACTGTTAGTGACGGTAAGTATCTTTTTCTGATGGACCGCTCACCCTCTGAATAGATACCAGATCCATAGCCCTGCCTTCCTCATGAAAGTTCTGGAGGAAAGAGAGAGCAAAATGGCCGTCCCTTCTCACTTTTCGAGTCCAGTTATAATGCTTGGAGAATGCATGAAGCGAAGCCCATGTCACTGCATGAACTATTTCCGTGGTGGGAATATCATGGCGATGCAGAAGATACAACTCTTGTTCTGGTGGAATCCATTCTGGAGGTTCCTTTTAGGCAAAGGCAGAATAGATTTCAATGCAAAGTACAGTTCACCGGGACAGGGTCCTTTTCTGAACCGCTCTGCACTTTTCTGCTTATGTACTGACAAAACGTTGGTAATTTGATTGGTAATCCTTGGTCGTGTCGACACAGTAGCAGAGTGCCCTACAAGGGTCCAGCCTATGTGGCCTCTCCTCCTTGGTGGGATGGCTGGAAGGAAACACGTGGAAAGCATTACAGACTGACCCTTATAGAATGGGGTATGGAAAGCAGTTATTGTTCTTCGGACTAGCTTGTCTGGGAAGCCAAGTGAAGGGAGACCGAACCATGCATGCGATTCACTGATGTGTTGAGCCAACGTGGTGGCCACTAAAAACACAGGTTGGAACTTCAGAAGCTGCAACTGGCAGCAATGCGCCGGCTCAAAAGCAGCCCTAATCAATAATATTAGACCCAAACTGAGGTCCAGCTGCACCACAACAGGACTGACCACTGACGGTGGCAGATGAAACAAGTTGAGATGCCCCCAATCAACCTTCAAACATGGAGGTGGAGGCTGTCGGCGTTGTGATATAGAACCTGCCCCTCCAACTATGAGAGGAGGTCTGCTCTGACTGTGAGCTGAAGTGAGGGACACCGACAGGCTCAGAAGATCTGCGTTCCACACCCTTTCCCCCAGAGCAGCAGACTGAATGGTGTATGTGTCGTGCAATAGACAATTTTATGTCAGGACTGGAGGCGAGGATTATGCCTTCTTTCTTCACTTTATTTTCATTAGCAGCTTTAAGATTAACAAAGACTATGTTTCCCATGAGCCACAGGGAAAAGAAGCAAAGAAAACAACATGGTAACATCCAATCACAAACAGGTATCAGTGTCCAATCAGAGGCTGTTGAGCCCAACATAGTCCCTTGCTAGTGTCCCCTCTTCCTTCGTTGCTCCGCAGCTAACTAAGCGCTCTTCAGTTATTTTACTGTCTAGTGCTTGCATGCGTTTATACTGTGTTGATTCTAGGATTTATGTTGTGTTATGCTGATTTAACCCGCTTTGTAAGCGTCTGTGTGGAAGGTGTTTGCATTCGCTGTGTTTAGAGTTTGACGCAATCACGCTTTCATATACTGTTTCCGATCCCCTTTGGGGTCGCGTGTTGCCGTTTCATTGTTTTGTTTCAGCGCATTTGGCACTTTGTTCTAGAAAGGGCGCCGCGGAGACGGGGTTTTCCTCATCCTTACATGGCGCATTGCTGGCTTCAGCTCTGCGGACCTCCCGCCGTTAGGGGGCGCAGGAGACCGTCTACGGCGTGGTGTTTGATCTCTTCAGAGATTCAAACACTGCACTCGCGTTAGTGGAGCTCCGGTTCTCCTACACGGATGAGAAACACCACGATTCTATCCCCATCGGCACCTGTATTTCAGACTGCCAAATAAACGACGGATGCAACCGCCCGTTGTTTTACTTTCCTGTGAACTTTCAACGACAATCCATGGTTATTTAACCCGTTAATGCCAGGTTGGAATTATCACCGGCTACCCAAACTCGTTACACTTCCACCACCCACAGCCCTGAAGAGTCACAAGCTAATGGCTCGCTTGACGAAACACGTGTTGGCTGGTTGTTTTTTGTCTTGAAGTCACCCTTCCAGAACAGGAGGGCCTAATACTTCTAAAAGAAACTATCCACATGTGTCTACCTTGTCTCATTACTTATGATTTGCGCACCCTATTCTTCGTCGAAAAAAACCTGCATGATTAACTCATTATAACGTGTGCACAGGACTTGTGTTGAACGCCCGTATGCTGGGTCTGTAAGCAGCAGCGGCAGATAGATTACCGCGGACTGCCGAGTTTGCTTGCACGCTCGGTTTCCCCATGGTGTAGTTGGAGAAAGAAGAGCATTTCAGAGGCCGTATTTTTTTCCATGATTGTACGCCACGCTAGAGGTCCTGTATACGCCTGTGAAGGCTTCAAAGGGAACACGGCCCGGACCGGCTATCACCCCTCAGGTACTGGGGTTGAGGGACGGTTCTCTGTATTTACATACCGGCAGCAGTTGTCCCCGGCGGCTAGAACCCAGTGTAATTGCGGTTTTTCCTTCCACCCACAGAGTAGGCTGACACCCAGTCCTTAACAGCTTCGGCCTTGTTACCAGCCTAGTGGATTACCACTTACCTACCCCACTTTTTTGTCTACTCCACTGGGGTCATGGATTATTATGATGACTTCCCAAAGGAAGAGGACCCCCTTGCAGATATGCCTTGGGGGGGATGCCTTTTACGAGGCTGTAGATTCCTCTATTTATCAAGCTGTGGGCCAGGCTATCACCCCTTTGGAGGATAGGCTTTCACGCCAGATCAATCAGGCGTTTGCACGCTTGAAGCAACACATGAGGGCGCCCTCCACGACTACAGCCCCTCCGGATCCCACTACTGTTGGCTCCCCGACACCGAAACGCCCCCGGGTGCCTGGGGTGGATTCAGATGCTTTTGAGCGTTTGCGACAGGTTTTCGTGATATACAAGCAGCGCAGCCTGCTGGGGATCCTCCACCTCCCCCCGGTCCACCGTCTACTGACCAGGATACAGCCAGTGACCCTGACTCCGACCCAGGTCCTTCGCGGCCTTGGCTCCCCACCCATCCTTCTGTTCCCCTGCCAATCACCTCTGACATGTTAGATCCTAATGATATTATCCTCCCTCGCTCTTCAGAGTGGGTCCCCTGGGAAAAAGTTGCTGCATATGTGCCAGAGCACATCCGCCGTCCCCTAGAAAAAGAGACCCGCAACTGTCTACGGGCTGAGTTCCCCCGCCCTTCTCTGGAGGGGAAGGTCACTCTTACCCCTGAGATTGACCCCAGAATGTCCACCTTCCTCCAAAAATGTATTCACAATCCTAAAAAAGGATCAATAAGTCCTGGAGGGCTTGCCAGGACAAGCTCCTGGATGCCCTTGGGCCCACTACCAAAATACTCGATAGTGCCGAGGAAACCAAGGAATCGGGCTCCATTATTTCCCCTGAAGCCCTCTCAAGCTGGGCGCAGAGAGTGGTTTCTTTCTGGGCAATGCGAATTGTGCCCTCTCCACAGAGCGCCGCAGGTCTTTCCTCAAAGATCATTCCCAAGTTAGAGGACCTGGCGGATTCTGAGGCAGGCACCGTTGCACAAGGGCGTTTGTTTGGCAAGCCCTTTGTGAAGGAGCTCGGCAAATTTGTTGATACCTTCACGTCCCTAGACAGGGCGCAGTCCACAATAAAGAAGGATTTTCCTCGTGTTTTTCGCGGGGCCGCTCGACACCACCAGAAGGGTAACCAGAGAGGCTCCGGTCAGTATCAAGACCAGTCCCGCTTCGGGAACTTTAATCCCACGAGAGGACGCCGGGGCAAAGGAAAAGGATTCAGAGGAGGATCCTCCGCCTTAAATGCCAGTGAGTGTTCACCTTTCTTCCTCATTAAAAATAAGGGGGCGGCTGGCAAATTGTTACCAGGCTTGGTTGTCTCTCACGCACGATGCATGGGTTCTCCAAACAGTGCAAGGTTTTCATATAGAGTTCATGGGGAACCCAGTTCAACAAACCAAACCAAAGAAACCATCAGCAGACCCTACCGACCTCAAAAATTACCGCCCCATCTCGCTGCTCCCGTTTCCGGCCAAAGTCATCGAGAAGACCGTCAACAAGCAACTGGCCGCCTTCCTCGAGACGAACGGCTCCCTCGACCTCTCGCAGTCTGGCTTCCGGGCCAACCACAGCACCGAGACCGCCCTGATCGCAGCCAGACGACATCCGAGCCCTGCTCGACAACGGAGAAACAGCGGCCCTCATCCTCCTGGACCTCTCCGCGGCCTTCGACACTGTCTGCCACCGCACCCTAGTACAGCGCCTCAGCAACGTCGGAATCCAGGAGAAGGCACTGGAGTGGATCACCTCCTTCCTCACCGGAAGGACACAGAGAGTCCGCCTCCCCCCGTTCAGATCGGAGGCCACCGAAGTCATCTGCGGCGTTCCTCAAGGCTCCTCGCTCAGCCCAACTCTCTTCAACGTCTACATGAGCCCCCTCGCAGCCATCGCACGCCAGCACAACCTGAACATCATCTCCTACGCCGACGACACCCAGCTGATCCTCTCCCTCACTAACGACCCCGCCACCGCCAGAGCCAACCTGCACGAAGGGATGACAGAAGTAGCCAAATGGATGTCGAACAGCCGCCTGAAACTGAACTCAGACAAGACGGAAGTCCTCATCCTGGGATCCTCACCCTCCGCCTGGGACGACTCCTGGTGGCCCCCCGCCCTGGGCAGCGCACCCAAACCAACTGACCACGCACGCAACCTGGGCTTCATCCTGGACTCCTCCCTCTCCATGACCAGACAAGTCAACGCCGTCTCCTCGTCGTGCTTCCACATCCTGCGAATGCTACGCAAGATCTTCCGATGGATCCCCACCGAGACCAGGAAGACGGTCACCCAGGCCCTCGTCACCAGCCGTCTGGACTACGGCAACTCCCTCTACGCCGGAACCACCGCCAAACTCCAGAAGAGACTCCAGCGGATCCAGAACACCTCAGCACGACTCATCCTGGACATCCCCCGCCGCAGCCACATCTCCGGACACCTGAGAGACCTGCACTGGCTCCCGGTCAACAAGAGAATCACCTTCCGGCTCCTCACCCACGCACACAAAGCCTTACACAACCAAGGACCAGGATACCTCAACAGCCGCCTCAACTTCTACGCTCCCACGCGCCAGCTTCGATCGACCAGCCACGCCCTCGCCGCCGTCCCCCGCATCCGAAGAGCCACCACAGGAGGAAGGTCATTCTCCTACCTGGCCGCCAAGACTTGGAACTCCCTTCCGACCCACCTCCGCCTGACCCAGGACCACCTCGCCTTCAGGAAGCAGCTCAAGACCTGGCTATTCGAGCAGTAGCGAACACCCCCCCCAGCGCCTTGAGACCCTCCGGGTGAGTAGTGCGCTATACAAATGCTCTGATTGATTGATTGATTGACCCATCCAGTTTTCCGCACAAGATGCGGCCGTCATGGACGAGGAAGTCGCATCCCTCCTCCGCAAGGGCGCTATCTCCCCCACTTCCCTCCACCCAAGGGGCTTTTTAAGCAATATTTTCTTGGTGGACAAGACAGATGGCGGAAAGAGGCCGATCATAAATCTAAACGAGTTCAACGAATGGCTAGTGTATCGCCATTTCAAAATGGAAGGAATTCATCTCCTTCGGGACGTTCTTCGCCCTCAGACTGGATGGTCCGCCTGGATCTAAAAGACGCCTACTTGGTGATTCCAATTTTTCACCTGTACAGGCAGTTTCTTCAGTTTACCTGGGGGCACCTTGTTTACGAGTATACAGCCCTTCCGTTCGGCCTCTCCTCGGCACCCTGGTGCTTCACCAAGGTACTCAAGCCGGTGGTGGAGTTTTTGAGTGCACGAGGGGGTCAGAATGATCGTGTATTTAGACGATCTTCTCTTGATTACTTTATGCCCCTGTCAACTGGAAGCTCAGCTTCGGATGACAGTGACTCTTTTTCAGGACCTTGGCTTGGTGATCAACGAGAGCAAGTCTCTCTTACAGTCAGGCCTGTCGGTTACCTTCTTGGGGTTCATAATCGACTCCACGTCATCCACTCGGTCTACCCGCCCGAAAAGTTACCAAGATCAGACACAAATTACGTAGTGTTCTTTCCAGACAGCAGGTCTCCCTCCGTCAGCGGGCCCGGGTGGTGGGCCTCCTGTCAGCTTCCATTCAAGCCATCTTCCCAGGTCCGCTTCACTAAAGGGCCCTTCAGCGCCTCAAAGCATATTTCCTCCGCAAAGGGTATTCATACTATCACAAGGTATCCCCGGCACCCGAGGCGAAAGCCGAGATCCAATGGTGTTAGACCACATGGAGGCCTGGAACGGCCAGGCGATCTTCGGCTCAGCTCTGGAGATTGAGTCAGACGCCAGCAGACTCGGCTGGGGTGCGCGATGCAGGGATCTGTCCACAGGAGGGTTGTGGCCACCTGGCAAACAAAAGTTACACATAAATTGTCTGGAACTCTTGGCGGGTTCGTTTGCCGTACGGTGCTGGACGAGAGACTCTGTGCAGTCATGTGTTCTGCTAAAGATGGACAATGTCTCTGCAGTCCGGTATGTGAACCACTTGGGAGGCACCAGGTCCTAAGCCCTCTCAGATCTGGCTGCAAGTTTCTAGCAGTATTGCCTGGACAGCCAGATCTCAGTCACAGCCGAGTACCTTCCGGGTCGGGACAATTTTGAAGTGGATTTCCAATCGCACCACTTCCGGGATTCCAGCCTGTGGAAGCTGGACTGGGCCATCTTTACGATTCTGACCGACCACTGGGGTCCCTTCTCAACTGACCTATTTGCGTTCCGATTGGATCATCAGACTCCTCGGTTCTTCAGTTGGAGGCCGGATCCCTTGGCAGCGGCCACGGACGCATTTCTTCAGTATTGAAGTCTGGAACAGGGGTACGCGTTTCCCCCCTTCGCGGTGATCACACGATCTTCGGCACAGATCCGCAGGCAGGCGGCAGATCTGGTGCCGATTACCCTGCTCTGGAGATCGCAAGTCTGGTTTCCAGTTCTTCTAGAACTTACTTGGGATTTTCTAATCCTACTCCCCCAGTATCCCACTCTTCTCACGAAATCCCGAGGGGAATCCTCATCCGCTGGTGTTAGCTGGCTCACTGTTTCTCATTGCGTGGCGGATTTCCGGGGCAGATGGGAAGCCCCAGGACTTTGGCGGGAAGCTGAGAGCCTCATCTCCAAGACCTGGGCGGACAGTAAAGTCAAGAGATACAAGTCCACATGGGGCAGATGGGCCTGTTGGTGCCTGCAACAGGGTTTAGATCCCTTGGTCGCAGACGTCATTCACATAGTCAATTTTCTAGCACAACTCACTTTGGACGGGTTTGCATCCCGGTCCATCAACACCTTCAGGTCAGCTATTTCATCTGGCCATGTTCCGGTTAGTGGAGCACCTATAGGTGAGCACCCCTTAGTTTGCAGGTTGCTTCGGGTTATTCGGCTTTCCTTACCCCCTGGTTAGTGGAGCACCTATAGGTGAGCACCCCTTAGTTCGCAGGTTGCTTCGGGGTATTCGGCTTTCCTTACCCCCTGGTTAGTGGAGCACCTATAGGTGAGCACCCCTTAGTTCGCAGGTTGCTTCGGGGTATTCGGCTTTCCTTACCCCCAGAGCCACGCTACTCAGCGCTTTGGGATGTTAATCAGGTTCTCAACCTCTTTCTTTCCTAGCAACCTAACAGGTTTCTCTCTAGAAAGGAGCTCTCTGCAAAGCTGGCTATGCTCCTCCGCCTAGTTCCTTGCAGGCGGGTCTCAGATGTCCGGGCCCTGGATATCTCCGGAAGGATGTTCAACCCTGAAGAGGTCACCTTCACGCAGCTACGTCGCACCAAATGCCATACCAGGGTTATATCATACCCGGAATTATGCGTTGTCAGATGTCTCAAGGCATATGAAGAGATGACGGAAGAGTTCCGCCCCCCAGGGGAACGTCAACTCCCGATTGCCCCCGGAAACCCTTTACAGTGGTTTCTTCGCCCACCATCGCTAGATGGGTCTGTTAGGTGATGCAAGAAGCTGGCATAAGCCTTTGTGACTTTGGGCCGCATTCAGCTCGAGGGGCTGTGCCCTCTAAAGCGGTTGGCTTGGGTGCACGTCTGGAGGATATCCTTAACACCGCTGATTGGTCTTCGGACTCTACCCTTAAGAGGTTCTACTTTAAGCCAGTGCTTAATATGGCTCAGCTGGTTGTGGGCAAGCTATAAACAAGCATAATTCTCGCCTCCAGTCCTGACATAGAATGAAAAATGTCCTAGCTAATGTAGCGGAAAGTTTCAATTCTATTAAGGACTCGGAGGCAAGGATTATCCCGACCTTTGCTCAAGGAGGAGATCCCTCCCCGTACTGAAGTAAGTACCGGTCTTCGAGTTTGATTTTGTGTCACTTGGCTGAGTTGTGTAGTCTGCTTTATGCTCTTTTACAGGCTTTAGCAGTATGTTTCTCTGGGTAATGTGTCCCTGTTATTTGCAGGTTCTGATGCTCAGAAAGAAGAGGTCTGAAGAGTGCAGAATAGCTGTCGTCGCGCTCCGAAAGAGGAAGAGGGGACACTAGCAAGCGACTATGTTGGGCTCAACAGCCCCTGATTGGACACGGATACCTGTTTATGATTGGATGTTACCATGTTGTTTTCTTTGCTACTTTTCCCTGTGGTTCATGGGAAACGTAGTCTTTGTTAATCTTAATGCTGCTAATGAAACTAAAGTGAAGAAAGAAGGCATAATCGTCGCCTTCGAGTCCTTAATAGAATTGAAACTTTCCGTTACTTTAGCTAGGAAATTTTTCATTTGACTTCAACCGAAATACATCCCAAGACTCCCTGCAACTGAAAATGGAGAACAGAGGACAGTAGGCAGAGCATGTTTTCATATGTGGTGATGAGATCCACCAAAGGACCAGCCCATACGGCAAAGGAGCTCTGAATCATCTCCTGGTTGCAATGCCACCCGTCATCAACAAGAGGATGTTGAAACAGACTGTCGGCTCTTGTGTTTATGGAGCCTGCAGGATGGGTGGCGACGAGCCAAACCTCTGAGCCTAGGACCAGTGTTACAGTGTATCTTGGCAGAGAGGGTGAGACCCTGCATGTTCGCATAATACACCATGGTAGTGTTGTCCATCCGAATCTAGGCGGATTGGCCACACACTGGGAGCAGGAAGGCCTCAGGACCAGGTGACCCACCTGCATTTCAGCAAGTTGATGTCTAATTCACCCTCCTCTGCAGTTCAATGGCCCCGAAGTGGGCACCCCACCCTATGACAGAGGCATCTGTCAGACTGGGACCCCTGCATGGAGTAGCAAAAGGACTTCCTGCAGGGCAGGTTCTCTTCTTTCGACCACTACTGGAGATTGGTTTGGGTTCTTGGAGTGATCCCGATGAAGGTTGTCAGATCGCCCCAATGTGATCAGTAGCATGCAGGAAGCCAGCAGACCCAGCTAGGGAGCACTGTCGGGATCAGAAGCAAATCCCCTTCCGGAAACATCAGAATCGTAACCTGAATCTTCTGGGGACGAGGGAAGGCTCTGAGAGAAGCCATGTCCAGTTACAGGAGGCGCTGGTTAGGCTCCAGGTGCAACTTTAGCCCCTTTGCAGCGGGGGTAATTCCCCTGCAGTGCTGGGGGGCGAGGCACACACAGCACCCCAGTGCTCATGACGAGCTCAGTTCGTCATGAGCCACGGTGCTCGTGTGTTCATGACGATCTGAGCTCGTTATGGCCGCACCCGTTTCCGTGGAACGTTCAGCAAAGCAGGGGAATTATCCCTGCGTGTGACCGTTCCACGGCTCATGACGAGCTCAGCTCGTCATGAGCACATGAGCACCGTGCCTCATGACGAGCTGAGCTCGTCATGTGCACGGAAGGAGTTAGGAGACTGATGGAGAAACCAAAGTCGAAAAGAAGAGACGCTGCAGTGTTCAGAGAATACGACACAAGCAGTGGTGTGCCTTTCTTGAGCCTCCAGGTGTTTAGGAATGGGAATGTGGAGAGCCCTGGCCTGCACAGATGTGCCACAACCACTGCCATCAGATTGATGAAGACCCTTGGTGCTGGTGTTAACCCCTTGCATGCGGCTGCGATTCTGCGCCTGTGCGGCAAATTCGCAAGTGGGCGGGTTCATGACGGCCCCCAGCAGTCATCAGCACACGAGCGCCGTAGTGCATGACGGATGGGGGCCGTCATCAGCATGCAAGGGGTTAAAGCAAATGGGAGGGCTACAAACTGGAAGTGGGTAAATCCTACCACGAACTGCAGGTGCCTCCTGTGCAAGTGCAGATTGGAAATATGCCTCTTAATAATTGAGGGGCACCATCCAGTCTTCCAAATCCAGTGCCAAAAGAAAAATTCAAGATCCTGAGGTCCAGGATTGAAAGCATACCGCCGTCGTCCTAGGGAACACAGAGGTACGGTGAGTAACAATGATACCCAAATTCCTGCTCCAGGACCAGGTCCGCTGCCATGTTCTGCAGAAGTGCTGCAATCTCCCGCTGGAGAATGAAAGTATGATTTTCTGATTAGCAGGAAGAAGCTGGTGGAATACAGTAAGGTCACAGCCCTTTTTTACCTTTAAGACAAACTGGTGCGTCATAACCACCTACCAGGACCGTAGATAGAATGACGCCCTTACCTTCAACAGGTCATATGTTTTGCCTCGGGGGATTTCCAGGTGGTGCCGGAAGGAGGAAAAAGGCAGCCTCCCCTTGAATTTTCTACAGCCTCTTTGTATGGCAGAAGAAATTGGCTTTTCTGCTTGACGGTACGGAAGGGTTTGCGCTGGTGAAATTATAGTCCTTTGGAGTAGCCACAAAATGTGTAGTATTGCCTATGGAGCTCTCAGGCAGACACACTCGTTATTTCTGGTGGTTCTCGACATACCCACAGCCAGGATACCATCAGACTGCAGGCAAAGAAGTGTAAATGGGAAAAAAACAAAACAGGCATTTCCCATCTATGCACCCAAAATCAGGAACATCCTCCATAGCCATCAGGACCGCCCCGAAGCAGCTCTAATTTAGGAAAGAGTTGAAGACTTACTGTAGGATTTGCTTCCCTGGCTGGGAAGTAACCAACCCCGTACCATGACTGGAGGGACCTTACCCTACTACCGAACAGGCCTGTCACTCCCGCCTCGCCGTGGTGCCCGACCGTGTCCCACTGTGAGCATTCCTTTTCCTTCTCTTTCCCACTCCAGTCTTGAGCCACTTCAACCCCCTGGTGTTTTCACTGGACACATTGGCAATCAAGTGGCACCACTAGGGGGTTCCATATCATAAGGTCCTGAAGAGACCCTCTTCATTGCCAGTAGGGTCGAAACGTCGTCGACACACTCTACAAATGAACGACCATCACAGACCTTTAGCTTTGTACAAGAGGACTGATTATCTGAACATATTGTATTGTGGTTGTTTGTTGTGCATAGAAACCTTCTTACCACTTATCCGTAACCCCTTCACTTTATAAGGTTCTATTTCACTTGGGACACCAAGCACATATATGTGTAAATTTTTTGTGAAAAGTATCATCACTCAGTAAAATAGTCTCTTTTGATAACTACATCAAGTGCATGACTCCGAATCTCCTTCTGACATTCATCGCCCACACAAACATTTGCCTATTAAGTATCCAAATAAATAGGCGCCAGGAACGATGTTTGCCAACGCCAATCAGATTGCTTGAAGGGCACATTCGGTGCCCTCCTTGCATACTCCAGTCCACACCAGTTCAGGGAGCTGTTGGCTCCCGCTCTGGTGTGAAACGGGACAAAGGACACGAGTATCCTCCCCACTGTCCAGACCCTCCTCTGGGAGGCACCCCTGAATCATTCCAACCCTTTCCTTAGGGTACTTAAGGCCTTACCTGTGGGTGGGTCCCTAGATTCGTTATGGGACAAGATTCCGATCCGAAACCACTTCAACTTCGACTGTCTGGGCACTCCGGACCTCACTGGACTTTGCGTTGGGAACCGAGACTGCAACTGGGAAGACTCCTGCTGCTCCTGGTCTTGTCTTCCTACAAGTCTGCTGCAGTATCTGTGCCTGTGCTCCATACAGATTCTTCACAGGGCCTGTGGACATCCAAGAGACTCAAAGGAATCTCCCTAGGAGTGAAGGATTCACTACCCTGCATCTGCAGCCACCCCAACACAGCTGACCAGTCTGCTGATCCTGGGCTCCAACACAGGTGGTGGTTCTGAAACTCCCTCAAGGCCTGCACGGCCTCCTCGCCGAGTTTGAGGCCAGCATCCCTTGTCAGACCCGCTGGAACAGAAGTTCCGTGCAGTGCGTCGACTTACCGTTGCCAAGGCTTGTTGACTCTCCGCCAGAGATCTTCGGTCTCCAAGAAGCTTGAACCTCAAGCATCTCCTGCAGCTAAGATCTCCGCCTGCCTCGCATCCTTAGCACTGTGGGCCTTCGTCCTTTGGTGAGCTACTTGAGGTCCTCTTGTGACTCCTGTGCCTTCTCCCGTCGGTCCTATTACGGGTCTTCTTTGGCTACAGTGGGCTCCCCTCCTTGCTCGGGCCTGCTCCGACTTACCTGCTCATGGTGATTCACTTGGATCTTGCTGGTCCTGACACTGCACTTTCTTCTTCAATTACGTTGGTTGCAGATGCCAAGGCTTGTTGGTGCCCCTGCCGGACACTGACCCCTTGGCTCTTGACATCCGACGTGGGACAGCTCATGCACGGATCCTGGTCCTTCTCTGCTTTGCTTGGTCCATACAGCTGCAACATCAAGGGCACCGTCAACTCCCCTGCATCTCCGACATCGGTGGGCATTCGTCTTCTGTGCCTCCTGGTCACTCCTGAGTTGCATAGACTCTGTTCCCTCTGCTTGCAGGTACCCCTCATCTTCAATACACCGCTGGGTTCCACCGGACACTTTCACCTTCTTCGTCCTCCATTGTGGTCTACGGTGGTTTCTGGCGCCAATTCACACCTATGCGCCTGGCTTCCCTGGTGTAGGTATCCTAGGGTAGTTATTAACAAATCTGTAAATGACAAACCAGAGAACCTAACCAAAGGGAAGGGCTTCTGCTAAATGTGCGAAACAATGCCCCGAATCTAAGAAGAGAAATTTCTTTTCGAGTCCCCTCGCTCACCAAGGGTTGCCCCTAGGTGACATGCTTCATCTTTGGGGTCATCCTAGACAGCTACTGTCTGGGGCATGCTGCCACTTGCGGAACTACGTAGGAGCACTTTTTGTGAAAAAATGTGTAGTGAAGTGTATGGGGGAGTGGTGATGGTGATGCTAAAAATACCTAGCTAGTGAGCGATTAATTTATTCCTACTACAGTTGGTATGGCTAAAAAGGGGTTAATAGGGAGGAAGTGTAACTGTTATGTCTATACTGTCCTTAGTATTTGGTCGACATGTTTTGAGGGGTCCCCTAACCCTCTTCTTCAGGACCACATGGGGACCAGCCTCATGTGTACCACTCCGTGAGAAAAACAATCCCATACTAAAGAAATAATATAATAAAGAACAGATGCACACCTAATGTGTGAGCACCACAATTAAATACATACGGTTGAAATCAGACTCATAGTATTTTTGTTTTGGCAACTCTGTGCCTCATGGACTGCAAGGGTGGAGGGGATTGTAGTGACCTTGGCTCAGCACTCCGTCAATAACACCTATTCGTACCCGGGTATCCTAGGTTATCCAGGTGGTTTGACTTCCACGGTGTTTCCTCAGGGTCTGCTGGGAAGGGTCCTTCTTTAAAGTTGCAACTGCGACTTACTTATTGACTAACTGAGCACGCTGTTGTGTTCTGACTCTGCACACAACCTCCATGGGGTTCCTTCGGGCCCCGGCTCTTCTACGTCTTCTGGGTCCATTCTTGACTTAGGTCGTTGTTCGCATTCCTCTATTTTAGTATATGGTTTGGTCTCCCCCTGTGCTATTTACTAATTATATTGACAAAGTATTGTGTGTGTTGTGCTGTATCTCCGGGTAGGAGATAATATCATTGTGTTAGTGAGTGTTAATAATAAATATCTCTTTTTATAACTACGCTGTGTATATTTCAAAGGTGAGAGTTTGTGACATACAGTAGGTTTCAAATCAAACAAACCGATGGATACAATGCACAAGCATTTAAAACAGACCCCTTTCCAGCCCCCATTATTGCCACTGTTGAAATATAGGTTCTAAGTTCACTTGGGACACTGAGCACCTATTTTGATTAAATTGACTACGTAATTTACATAATTAGCAAGTACTTTGAATTCTTTGTTGTGTATAATTTTGAATCTCTGTCAGACATCCTTTACCCAAGAATATTGCCATTGAGCTTGACGATTATCATACATTACATACTTTTTACGCAGGAACCACTTTTCCTCTCTGTATAACTGATACCCTGGTTCCTTGTGAGTAGGGTGGCCCTTGTTTTTCTGAACACAAGGTCTTAGCCAGGGCCTGGCTGTGCCCTGTGGCAGAGGTCTGCGGCCCTAGTCACCAGCCGACTGGACTACGGCAACACCCTCTACGCGGGAACCACAGCAAAACTCCAGAAGAGACTCCAGCGCATTCAGAACGCCTCAGCACGCCTCATCCTGGACATTCCCCGACACAGCCACATCTCAGTACACCTGAGAAACCTGCACTGGCTCCCCGTCAGCAAGAGAATCACGTTCCGACTCCTCACCCACGCACACAAAGCTCTCCACGACCAAGGCCCAAGATACCTCAACGACCGCCTGACCTTCTACACTCCCACCCGCCAGCTTCGATCGACGAGCCACGCCCTCGCCGCCGTCCCTCGCATTCGAAGAGCCACCACGGGAGGAAGATCCTTCTCCTACCTGGCTGCCAAGACGTGGAACTCCCTCCCCATCCACCTCCGCCTGACCCAAGACCAACTCGCATTCAGGAAGCAACTCAAGACCTGGCTGTTCGAGCAGTAGCGAACCCCCCCCCCGCCCTCACCCCCACCCTTCCCCAAGCGCCTTGAGACCCTCTGGGTGAGTAGCGCGCTATACAAATGCAGTGATTGATTGATTGATTGACTAGAGCCTGGGAAGTACCCTCTGGCGCTATCCCAGTCCGATCAATAGGGCCTGACTGGCCTCGGACTAGAGAAGACCGAAGGAGGACTGCCCTGGTGACCTTGGACCTGGCACCGAGGCTGCACTGAAGTTGGACGGCACCTACTGCTCCTTGGGCTAGCAAAGGAAAGGACTCTGCCGCTGTGTCCTGCTCGAGGAGAAGTTGTTCCTGGGCCCCAGCCAGAAGGTGAGACTCCAAGAGTCAGTCGGCTGACTTCTTGTTCACAGCACAGGAACATAATAGCTGAAGAAGCCTGCCTAGCAAGTTAGTAGCCCAGATCACCAGAAAGTCGTTCTTGTGAAGCCTGGAAGACCGAGACCCGGAGCTCAAAAGTTGTACCCGAGTCTTTTGGACCCGTGAGAGTAGTTGGAGTCCAGTCTGGCCACATGGAATGATCACTAAAAGATGAAAAGCACTGACTTTGTTTGGCCAGACAACCAATAGTCCAGTGACGACTGGACTTTTGCTGAGCGTGAGTGGACTTCGAGGGACAGCAACCACTTTGGCCAAATTTACTTCATCAAGAATCTGCAACAAGGAGTACCCCCAGGAAGACGCCCGTCGATAGCACAGCATCTTCAGCTTCCTTTATCACTTGTAACTGGTTCACTCCAAAGTTAAAGTTTCCCAAGTGGCCAATTAGTTTGAATTTTACAATAATTGTTTGCGGTTATGTGAAAAGTCTTGATTTATTGTTTCTTGAAAAATCAATATTTCCGAAACCCTCTGGTGGATCTTTTTCATTTTGGTGTCTATAAATTCATAACACTACAACCTAATTTCATAAATTGGAGTTCGATTTCTTTTGATTAGTATGTATGTATGAATATATAAATTGCAATTTATATAGGCAGGTAATGAGGAGATTTTTCTATGTTTGAATTTGTTTGAACGGCACAACGTACGAAGAGTACCTTAAGCGCTGCTTTGATTATAATACTGCATATTCTGCACTATTTTTGGCATGCCTGTTTCTAGCACACTTCGTAGGATGTGTTGCTTTTGTAGCGGTACCAGTTTGAGACTCGATGAAGCACAACCAGCCCCCCCGGAGGGGACGCCTAATAGGGACATTTATATTAAGTATGATATTTCTTCTATAATGTACAGCACGCTATGGAATAAATACACTCGTAAGGATCCTGAGTGGCGTTGGCCTATGCATGGGTCATTTGATTTGAGAAAGATTCAGTATGTAGAACAATGTAATTTTAAGCGGACGACTAGGCAAGATATGTTTGACTGTGCACGAATGTGGGAGAAAGAAGTGCGTGAGCGAATGAAGCGTGAGCAAGCCTTGAGTGAAAAAGAACAATGTAAGAGCATTTATGCGAAAGCATTAGAAATGAAAAATAAGGAACTGAAAGAAATTAAAGAGAGGGAAGATAGAGAGCGTCATTTACAGGTAACTGGCCAATACGCTGTTAGGCAACCCCTTTATCCTATCCTTAATAAACCGCAAGATGATTTCTTGTTCTTAGATCGTTCACCACCCCCGTATATTTTCCCGTCTGCTCCTCGTGAGTCAGATGAGGACTCTTCTAAAGAACAGGATAAAGCACGGGAGATCCGTTCTATGTTGTCCGCTGAGCGTGCATCTGAGCTTAGATCTGCTGCTCGCAAAGCCGTCCGTAATACTGCTTCTGCCTCTGAACTTTTAATTGACATGAAGAATTGGCAGGAAAGGGAGCAAGTATATTTTACAGAGGTGTTTGCTGCAGAAGTTGTTGAACGGTTTAGGAAATATTCTGAGGAATTGGAGCCTGTTGATATAGCAAATGATTGTAAGCAAATGCGTGATGGTCTTTTTCTCTTTTCTCAGGTGGCTGACTATAAGGCGTTTGGTTAAATTGCGTGTTGAGGCAGTCCGTTTGCGAGAGGAGAAAAAGGCAGCAGACGCAGCTGCACAAACATCTCAGACCGGTGTGACACAAGCTTCTATCTTCGGAACAGATAAGACTGATAGTTCATGCGAAACCCATGCGGGAAGCCGCACCTTTGTATGTCCCTCCTAGAGGCGAGGGAACAGATGATGATAAAAGTTCTGCCGATTCGAAGGGTTACTTTATTTATAATTGGGTCTATACTCCTTGGAATAGAGTGGATGTTATGGGCCTTATAAAATGCATTGCCTGATCCGCGCAAAAATCCAGCAGCTTTTTATGAGGAAGTTGAGGGTGCTATTAGCTCTTGTACCATGACTTTGCCTGATATCGATTTGTTTTTCGGATTGATATTGCCGCCTGATAATGTGGAGAACTGTGCGTAAAGTTGATGATCGTGTAACTTTTGGGGCATTATGGAAAGAGTTAGAACAAATGGATGTAGAGCGGGAGCCTGCACAGAAACCATGTAAATTGATTTTAGATCTCCCTACAGCTATATTAGTTAAGTTAAAGACGATTATTCCCCCTAAAAAGATAGATTGGACTGAATTAGCGTCGTGTAAACAAAAGGCAGATTAATCAGTTTCAGATTACTTTACACGCTTTGAGGAGGCATTCCACAATTTTAGTGGCCAGTCATTGACAGATGACAGGGGTAGGCATCTGTTTGTCGATAAATATGTCGAAACCTTTTGCCAGGAATAGCTAGTCGCCTAAAGGACAGTGAGAGTTCATGGACTTCCTCTTCTCCGGTTTCTCTTTTGACTATGGCTCAGTATTATGAACGCCAGGAATTAGAAACGAAGAGTAATGAGGATAAAAAGACTAAAGAGTTGAAAACAAAGGTTATGTTGGCTCAGGCTTATGGTCCGCCTTCTAGAGGTAATGATAGAGGTGGACGTGGATCTTATGGTTTGTCCTTTCCTTCCTATACTCGTTCGAATTTGTCCGTTGACCAGTGTGCATACTGCAAGAAATTTGGACATTGGATTTCTGATTGTCCAGTGCTGCGTGCTCAGCAGTGTCCACGGGGTCGGGGACAAATGAGAAATCGTTCAGGCTATCCAGAGCCTAGAGGAAGCACGAATAATCGTGCTAGGTTTGATGCTAATACAAGAAGGAACCAATATCAAATGTCCGACTATGTGCCGTCTGATTTTCAAGATTCTGCTTATGCATAGGATTGCCTAGGATGGGGTAAGGAATCAGTTGACGTTCCAGTAGATCAGAGGGGTCCCTATATTACAGCACATGTTTTGGGTTCTACTGATCAGTCTCTGGTTGATACAGGAGCTACTCGTAGCGCCTTATCTAAACAATTGGTTCCAAGGGCTCCGATAGGTTTCTATGGAACACCTTCCCTTAGCCCACTGTCACAACCACTTGCATTCCATGTAGATAAGTTTACTGCTCCATGTCCATTTTTGCTTTCTCCAAATACACCAGACAATATTGTGGGTCTTGATATGCTCAAATATTTCAGGGCTATGATACGATGTTCTCCTGAAGGAGTATGTCTTATTTTGAATGACAATTACCCCACAATTGAGAGATCTTGTTTGGTTACAGAGGATACTGCATTAGCTTCACTCCCTAGTGCTTTGTAGGCTACTTCAGACACTGATGTAGGACAAATGGTTATTCCACCAGTGCATATTAGTGTCAAGGAGGGCGCTTCAATGCCGCGCTTGCCGCAATACAAAATTTCTCAAGGAGAAGAAAAACTTATACG
This sequence comes from Lissotriton helveticus, assembly GCF_964261635.1. Taxonomy (NCBI): domain Eukaryota; kingdom Metazoa; phylum Chordata; class Amphibia; order Caudata; family Salamandridae; genus Lissotriton; species Lissotriton helveticus. Next base: position 11,610,685 of record NC_136067.1, on the reverse strand, counting down.
CATTGTCCATGATTTGATTAAAGTGGGGGTTGTGGAGGAAGTCCCTTTCAATGTTTGTAACAGTCCTATTTTGCCCATTTTGAAAAAAGATACTGACACTAGGATTTCCAGATTCATTATTGATTTGCGAGAAGTTAACAAGATTGTAGTACCACAATATCCGGTGGTTTCAGACATAACAACACTTCTTACTTTGGTTCCCCCGACAGCGACTACATTTAGTGTGATTGACTTGAAGAATGCTTTCTTCTCGATCACTATTCATCCTGATAGATTATTCAAAGTGAAACCAAACAAATATCTGCTATCGTACAGATTTTGTAGAGTTCCTCAAGGCTATACTGAGAGTCCTAGTATCTACAGCCAAGCACTGAAAAGACAACTTAATTCTTTCGTTTTGCATAAAGGAGTGGCTCTCATTCAATATGTCGATGACATCTTGTTGGCAGCCGATACGCCTGAACAGTGTGAAAAATGTACTTTGTCTTTGCTTTCTTTTCTTGCTATCAAAAAGTGTCACAAAAGAAATTGCAATATTGTAGACTGAAGGTAACCTACTTAGGTCACCTTCTGTCTAAGGAGGGCCGTGCACTGACACCAGATCGCATTCAAGCAATTTTAGACACATCAGTACCTTCTACTCAGAAATATGTTCGTGCCTTTATTGGGTTGACTTCGTTTTGTAGGCAATGGATATTAGGATTTTCACACATTGTTAAACCTCTGCTAGCGCTTTTGACTAAAAACACTCCAATGCCCCTTTCATGGACAGATGAATGTGAGACTGCTTTCCGACAGCTACGACAAGCGCTTTGTTCAGCACCACTGTTAGGCACTCCAGATTATACGAAGCCTTTTAAACTCTATGTACACGAGAAGTATGGATGTGAATTGTCAGTTTTAGTGCAGACACACGGTGACAGGCAGCGTCCCTGTGCATATTTTTCAGCAGTACTTGATCCTGTTGCTCGTGCGTTGCCTGGATGCTTCCGGTCAGTTGCAGCAACAGCTGTGTCCATACGTCAGAGTGAAGGGATAGTTTTGTCACAAACTGTTGGTGCTAGTACCCCATGCAGTAGATGCCCTTTTGAATCAAATCAAGACATAACACTTAACTAGTGCCCGTTTGACAGGATACGAATTGACACGGTTAGCACCTCATATTACCTTGAAGAGATGTGCGACACTGAACCCAGTCACTTTGTTGCCATATCCGGTGACTCAGTCTCAGCCAAAGGAGTCTCACGATTGTATATTCCTTACTGAGGAACAGACAAAGGGTCGCATTGACTTGCAAGATACGCCCCTTTCAGATGTAGATGGGGAACTGTGGGTTGATGGGTCCTGTTTGAAGTTGCCAGACGGTACGACCTCAGCTGCATATGCGATTACGACTCTTGAGACAGTAGTGGAAACAGCTCGCATACCACAGAAGTCAGCTCAAGCAGCTGAGCTAATAGCCTTAATGAGAGCGTGTGAACTTCGCACTGATTTGCGCATAAACATTTACACAGACAGCTGCTATGCTTTTGGAGTGGCCCATGATTTTGGCCTGCTTTGGAAGGAAAGAGGCTTTCTTACATCCCACGGGATGCAGATAATGCATGGAGAATTAGTGCATAATCTTCTGACCGCACTGACATATTCGAAGATGGCGATTGTGAAGTGTAGCGCACACAAGAAAGTGACTGACAAGATAGGACAAGGTAATGCTTTTGCTGATTGCGTAGCTCGTGAGACTGCAATGCAAAGAAGCACTACTTCCATGTACGTAGTGAAGTCTCAAGCTGAGCGATGGCATGATGTTAGAGAGGAAGTACTAGATGTACAGAGATCAGCTTCTGTAGAAGAACTCGAGCAATGGTCTAAAGAAGGAATATTGGACGATGAGGGCTGTTGGCGCAACAAAGACATGGATAGATGGAAATTGCCTGCAGCCTATTTACAACCTATGGTTCAAATGGCACATGGGCTGGCACATGTTGGAGCTCTAGCGATAACGAAATTGCTTACACGAGTTTGGGAGCATTCTGAGATTGCCAGCACAGCTAAGAGAGTAGTACAGTCCTGTTTGATTTGTTGGCAGTATAATCCTGGAAAAGGGACACAAACTCCTACAGGAGGGTTTGCTACACCAGTTGCACCTTTTGAAGTTTTGCAGATGGAATACATCCAACTTGAACGCTGCAATAACTTAAAATATGTCCTAGTGGTGGTATGTGCCTTCAGTAAATGGATAGAGGCATACCCTACGAAGGATAATTCAGCTCTCACTACAGCTAAGGTGCTTCTAAAGGAGTTTTTCCCTAGATATGGTGTTTGTAAACTTTTGTGGAGTGACAACGGGCCTCATTTTATTGGGCAAGTTGTTGATCATGTCCTGAAAGGATTAGGGCTCAAATAGAAGTTCCATGCAGTCTTCCACCCACAATCAGCAGGATTAGTGGAGAGGTACAACGCTACTGTGAAATTGAAGTTAGCGAAAATACTGGCTTCCACGTCTCTGAAATGGCCTGATGCACTACCTTTGGCATTGTTGTCCATAAGATCGGTGCCACATTCACGATCTGGGCTTACACCATATGAGGTGGTGTTTGGGAGACCAATGAACATTTGGGGAGTTCCTAAGCCACGCCCCATACATGATGTACCTTGTGTTCTGATGAATGGTTATTTGGCACAGTTAAATGACAGTTTGATCTCTATTCATCAACAGGTTCGAGAAGCTCTTCCTGACAGATCTATAGGTGAGGCCCACGATCTCCGACCCGGCGACCACGTTATGGTCAAAGTCTTCAAGAGGTCGAACAGCTTGGAGCCGAGGTGGCGAGGACCCGAGCAAGTGCTTCTGGCCACAAGGACAGCAGTTCGAGTGACGAACCGGAAGAACTGGGTCCACAGCACACACTGTAAGCGTGTGTCGCCTGCTTTGGTGGAAGCTGCTGTGCGGACTGATCATCGAGAGATCCTGGAAACAGAGAAAGGCCAAGCCATCGCACCTGACGAATCTGAGGAAGTCTTCCCGGACCACACGATTTCTGGAGCATCGCGATACCAATTGAGACCACGGAAAGAGCCTGCATTGTCGAAAAGGACTGGTTGAGCTTCCGCCCTGGGTTAGTGAAACGGAACACCGATGTGGCAAGGGGGGGAGATCAGTCCTGCGTAGTGTAGTGACACCCGTCTTGACCCCCGGTGAAGAAACGGCTGCCCAGGGAGAAGAGCTCCAACCATTGTTTCAACGTGCAGAAAAATCAACTGTTGCTGTTGCTAAAATGAATAGCAAAAAAATCATTTGTGCTGTAGGGTTTGTTGTTGCTATGGTGGTTATGGCAGCAATTACGTGGTACATTGAGACGGTGGCCCCTGCTCGACAGCTTTTCGCTGCCACTACTACAGTACCAATGGAACACCACTACTTCACGCTTCCCTATCACTAGCAGAAGCATCGACAATCCTACTTAACACATTTATTCAAATGTTGCATCATACACAATGCCACGAATACCACCAACTGTTGGGCGTGTGGGATGATACCTGCTCACCAGAAAAAGTGAGGAACACCTTTTATTCCTCTGCCGTTTTCCCATAATGGTTCATGTCAAGCTTGGTATGCGCTTTTGTTTGCATCTGGAAAGCTTTCAGTAGGTGGGATTAACTTTCACCTCAATAAAGTATGCTACCAAGATAAAGAAGGTTATCCGCAAGCTAAAGGAACTAAATGGGAAGAGTATAAACCTGACAATATTTCGACCCCATATGTCTTCACGAATATGAGAAATACCAAGAACAATGGACCTTTTGTAATTTCTGTGACAAGAGCCAAAGCAGATTTATGTATTAGTAGTGATGGGAGAATTCCAGTGGGGAGGAGTGAATGTACTGTAATTCTAACCATTGAAGGTGCCAACAACAGCACTTTTACAGCCTCGCATAAAACTTACTTTGTATGCGGTAATAAGGGATATTATCAACTCCCCATTGGATGGTCTGGGGTATGTTATGTATCATTCTTGTTACCCCCTGTGTTCTTGGCCCCTCCATCGTATCACCAGGACTTGAAACTATATAATGATATCTCCAAGAACAGATACAAAAGAACAATAAGTACAGATGAGGTTGATCAGACTGATACCACTCCGCAACATGTCGATTTTAATTTGGGTTTGTTTTTCTTTGTGGTTGCTGCATTGAACAGTAGGAAAATAAGGAGATTGACTCGTGTTGTGGAAGCAGTTACCAATCAGACAGCAATGGCACTTGGGAACATTACAGAAGAACTGCAAATTGCAAGGATTGTAGCACTCCAAAACAGAATGGTTCTTGATGTGAGTTTGGCTGATCGAGGTGGTGCATGTCGCATCATCGGTAGCAGCTGTTGCGTGTTCATACCAGATCACTCACCTTCAGTATATGACACAATATCAAAACTGCATAAGATTGCTGCAGAAATTCACCCAGAGACTGGCAGATGGACTTTTTCGACCTGGTTCTGGACACTCTTTGCCACTTGGGGCTGGAAACTACTGACTATCTTATGTATACTGCTGGCGATACTGTTTACATGCTGTGCTTTGCTCCATGTGCATCACTGCTTGTACACCTACTAAAAGAAATGTTGCAGAAATAAAAGCCCAACAAATGTTGAATAAAGAGATCACCGAAATAATGCTAATAAATGTACAGGATGCATATCTAGATTACCCCAAATGAACGAATGTCTACAGCTAACGCTAAAAGGGTCATCTGTTGTAATTTGGCATTGATTGCGTTAGCGTTGGCTGAAGCCATCTTGTATTTAGAGGCTATCTTGCCCGTTTTGTGGAATCTATTTTGTATTTCTGTCAGCCATTTTGTTTGCCACGTGCTCGCCATGTGCTCTGTCCTACCTTGCTGTTCTCTGCTCTTGAAATCTGCCTAGAGACGAGATATATTTAGTATCTTCCACCTTCGTACATGCTCAGTTGAGCTTGCAGCTGTCTTTGCAGCTGCCACTAGAATGCAACTGTCAGGATGTGCTTGCCAAAAACAGCCACTGTTAGCTCCTCCCACTTGTTGACTGTGCATTTTCTGTATGACCATATATGTACTTAAAACCAGCATTTTTGTACTTGTACCGCCTTCATTTGAGCCCCTGTGTGGGTATAAAAGGACCAAGCTCCTTCCATTCAGTGTGCTACTTCATACATTACCGAAGGGTGCTGTGTGAATGTAGTTCCACCTCATGAGGTTTAATAAACCCTGTCTTTTCTATTCCAGTTTCTGTGCCAACTTCTTCCTATTGGTCTGAGGACTCTGTGCAGAGAACGGCAAATCCCTTGCACTGGTAGGCCTTGCTGAGGCTCACTCCACATATGTGCTTCCTTAAGGAAGTCCATACAGGATTATGGTAGGTTCAAGTAGCCAAACTCTAGTACTTCAGGAGCCAGATCGCAAGGTTGAGAGACTTGGGGTCTGGGTGCCTGATTTCTCCATGGTTCTGCATGAGAAGGTCCTGCCTGTTTGGCTACCTCGTAGGGGACTACTGAGAGCCCTAGGAGTATGGTTGCCGTGCACATGTGGGAGTCACTAGGGTGAGGGTGAGGGCTACCAGCCATAGTTTGCTAACCTCAAACAGAAGCAATGGAATTTGTGGAAAAGTGTAAACAAATATTCATGACCAACTCGTCCATAGTGTGTTGGCCTTGGACTGTGGGAACATGAAAGCAAAGTTTGGGCATTTTGCGTTTTTGTCCTGTGGGACAAAGGTCTATTTCTGAGTGACCCAATGCCGGAATTATGGGAGGAGGACTTGCTAATGGAGCTACCATTCGTAGATTTGTTGATGCCTCCTGCTGAGATCTGCAAAGATGTTGTCTGCTTCCGGCAGGTAATCCGCTAACAGATGAATGCCCATTTCCAAATGGTCTGGGCTAGGTAAGAGACTTGAGGGGATCAGGTGCCTCCCTGCTTTTGGAGATAGTACTTGGCAGTCATGTTGTCTGTTTTGATCAAGACAACCTTGTCAATCAGGTGGGGAAGAAAGGCTTCTAGCGCCACATGAACAGCTAGCAACTCCAGATACTTGATAAGGAGATGCCTCTGGTTGAGTGTCCAGCGTACCGGCACAGTGAGATATTGTGAATGCGTCCCCCAGTTGGTGAGGGAGGCATCCGTTGTTATGGTCCTCTGCGTATCTGGGTTCAGGAAAACTGTCTTTTTAGGAGATTGTTGGTGTTCCACCATCACACATTGTGGCCGACCAATACTCCAATTGACCCATCACTTGACAACATAGGCGCGCTAAGAACACCTGCAACGGACGCATGTTGAGTCTGACAGAACACCTGCAACGGACGCATGTTGAGTCTGACACGAAGTACTACGGCTATGCATGAAGTCATTATACCGAGGAGATAGATGACTGTCCTCACTTCTATTTGTTGATGAGGCTGGAACAGAGAAATAAGCATCCGATCGAAATGTGAGAAATAGGCATCTTTGAGCTTGAGAGCGGTCATTAAGTTGCCTTGCTGTAGTAATGGGAGGCCATCTTGAAAAGTGACCATGTGAATGTGCTCTGAGAGTATATATCAGTTTAAGGGTGTGAGGTCCATGATTGGTCTTAAGGACCGGTCCTTTTTGGAAATAAGGAAGTAGAGGGATTAGACTCCAGTGCCTTGCAGGGGATTTGGCACTGGCTCTATGACACCTTTTTTTAAGTGCCTGAACCTCCTCCTTGAGCAACTGCTGATATTGTAGCAAGAGTTTGTGTTTGCAAGGTGGAATGTGGAAGTGAACACCCACTGGTCGAGGGTGATGTTCCACCAGGTTGGGAAGAACCCTTCTAGTCGCCCCTTGACAGGTGTAGTGTGGTTGGCAAGTCTGGGTTTGGTAGACGTGGCGAAGGGTTTGGCAAAACCACCCCTGGCTTTGCCCCTGGAATTATTGCCCCACTATGAGCCCATGTAGTATTTACTGGGCGAGGTGTTGTTGACTGGGGACGTCGTTAAGGTAAGGAGGTATATCTGGGGATGGATTTTGTCCCTCCACATTAGGGGGAGTGACAAAAGGAGCCATGTTGTGATGTTTGCAACACTCAATTGCTTTGGCTGTTTAAGTTTTGGAGTAGTGTGCCTAGTTGAGATCCAAGGAGGTGTTCATCATCAAAAGAAAGTGCAAGGATGTTTGCCCTTCAGATTTGAAGCCTGAAAACCTAAGCCAGGTGTGATGCCGGAGGAGAACACGAGAATTAATGCCTCTTGCTGCCGTGGCAGCTGTATCAAGAGTGGAGCAAATGAAGATGTTCGCAATTAATGTACCTTCCGAGGTCATCTCATATGCCCTTTTTTTTGTGTTCCTCGTGGAAATGCTGCAGAAGCTACTCCATATCATCCCAAGGAGCTCTGTCATAGTGGGAGAGCAGGCCGAAGGAGTTGACAACCTGAGCAGCCACATTCTTGCCTGCTGCAGCTATCTTTTTACTTTCTTTGTCTGGTGGGAGCGTTTCACCAGATGTTTTGCGAGTTTGCATGTTTTCTTGCTGTGGCAACCGCCAGAGATTCAGGAGGGAGTTAGCCTCTAATGTATGTAGGGTCAGTTTGGAAAGGTTCATACCTTTTATCGACCCTTGGAATAATGACACGTGCCTTAACTGGGTCTTTAAAGATGTCAGGTGTGTGTCTAAGCCTACTTTTAAGCATCAGCAGATACTGTGGCGAACGTTGGCTAGAGGAAAGAGTCTCAAATAAAAAAATCTTCCTCTAGTGTTACAGTGTGGAGCTGAATCTTATGATATGCAGCCGCCTTACCTATGATGTCGTGGTACGTAGTGGTGTCATCTGGGGGAGACCACGTCGCTGTGTAAAATTGGGATTTGCGTCAGTATGCGAGTCCCGGTCATAAGTGTCCCACAGATCATCCTGAGGTGGAATTGAGAACGGATCTTGGTCGTCCCTGACACCCCCTCATTCCACCCAGAAAGAGTGAACAGAACCCTCTGGGGAATATGATGCTGTGTAGGAGGTGAAAGTGGTGCAGCAAGTGTTCGTAGGATGGCATGCAGAGGGCTAGTTGCCTTGTCAGCCTTTTTTCTGTGCTCCGGTGGTATAGGTATGTCCAAAGCCTCCTCAAAAGTAAGTTGTCTCTTTGCTGGTTGTTAACCCGCATGATGAGGTCTAGCCAGGACATGGCTAGTGTCTGGATGAATGACAAGATGTTTTTGGTGTCTATTTCCTCCTGCATACGTTGAAGCGCCGGTACCGATGCAACCTTGGATCCAGAGCCTTTCGATGCCGAGCCTTTTGACTCCAAGGCTTTCAATTTCAAGGGTCTTGGGTCAATAGGAGACTTCAACACAGAGGTGGAGTAGCGTTTCAGCACCGACACTCTCGGGTCCGGCGTTCGGCTTGACTCCACTGGAGTTAGTTCGAGAGCATGTGTCTTCTGCTGTTTTTTCAGTGTCGAGCTGTGGCTGAGTGTATCAGACACAGCTGCTTGGTGCCCACCATGGCCTGAGGGCACTGGTGGGCCAAGTAAAAATGTTGGTTGGTCCAGAGTTTTTGGAATGGGTAACTGGTGTTGGGACCTGGATGAGGAGGCACAGTACTTGTCCCATTGTGATATCCTGCAATTCCAACTCAGAGCCTGAGCTGTTTCTAGATGTAAATGAGGCCTCGTCTGCTGCCGATAAATTGGCATGGGCCTCCTCCTGAGGTTTTTCGGTTCCAAAAGGTCTGGCAGGTCCTCGGCGATGAGGCGAGACATCTAGAGTCATCGAGTCGATCCCGTAGCGTCTTATTGGACTGAAAGAATTTGCAGGCCACACAGGTGGTTTCCTGATGGTCCGGAGAGAGGCACAAGTTCCACACCTGATTTATATCGTGCGTGGGTAGTTGGAGTTCAAACGAGGACAGAATCTGAAAGGCGTTCGTTCCATCACCGGGTGGACATGGTGTGGAGGAAATGTGGAAGATAAGGTCTGCCCCAAAGGGGGAAGGACCACTGGAACCGCAGTCTATTTAAGCTGCCTTGACGAAGTAGATGTCGACGGAGACTGAAACAAATCGCGGCGAAAACAATATCGACTGCAAGGTATGGAAAAGACAAACGATGACTGTGTCGAACTGGAGCAGAGGAGCACAGGTCCAAACCAGATTGCAGAAGAAAACAATCTTACAATGGAGTCAATGCCAAGGTGCATCACCAGCAAGAGGAGTCACTACCTCCTCACTTGAAAGACTTCCTTTGAAGAAAAATAACTTGCACACTTGCAAGCCCAACACTAGATAATGGGATAATGCTAAGCATGTGTATCTACAGTCATACACGCCTCAAACATATATTTTGAAAATTCAGTCATCATTCTCCAATCATCAGCTTATGATTTCAGAAAATATACACATTTTCATTTTGAATAAACACTTTTCAATATATATATACCTATATTAAATTACCAGCCAAAAGCTTCTAATTTAGAAGAGAGCTACTTACAGGTAGCTGGCGAGCTACCGGTAGCTCATGAGCTACTTGTTGGAGAAGCCTAGTCTATTGCAATAAATCCATGAATCTTAAAGGAAAACATTTTGGAGTCAGTTGTGTTCTTTTTTTTAAAAGAAAAGCTATTTATTTAGTAAATCGAAGTTACCTCACTTCCTATTCTTTTCTCCAAGAAAGATAAAAGCGTGATCTGTGAACAATACCCATTCTGGAGGATATAGATATATATATATATATATATATTTATAGTATATATAGGAAATCTTAGAACAACAATTCCTCATCTGGGCAAGTGGAATATCCCCAAGCCTGGGGTTTCAGTAACAAAACAATGAGAAATGTATGAAACCAACATAAAATTAGGGCTTGTGCCCACTGTCATCACTACCAAAGCATTCTCATCAACTTCTCCTCAAAATTCTAACTTTTTAAGGTGCCTTCATTGTGGGGGAGGTGATGCCAGCACCACCAAAAATGTTTTACTGGTGGTGGGCACTTCGGCTTAGTCGTTTCTTTCTGAAAATATATTTTTAGATGCTGTAAAAATAGCTTGTGATTTTTACTACTCAGCTATCACCAAAAACATTGAAGCGGTCATGTGTGAATTTCCAGTGTTCCCCAGGCTCTGTTCCGCATCCACTCACACAGTGATCTATCTAGCCGCACACACTCCTTTAATGAACTCCTGTTCTATTTGCTTCTGCTCTGACGATTCTGTCATTTGTTTCTAACCTAACCTCTTGCTTTTCTGGGGCTATTGGCGCTGTTGTAAGAGTGCCCGGATAAACCATCCTCTGGATCAGTACAGCTGGGAGTACTAATCGCCACCCAGTGTGCTATGGAACAGGAGCAAAGTTAAGTCTGCAACAAGCACTCGGTGAGGGAGGACACCGTCTGCAGGACCAGGAAGGATGTGCGCAAGGGACCTTCTGCTCCTCATTTTACAACAGGGCCTGCAGAATAAACAGGGTGGTTGGGTAACTTCCCTAATCCACCTTCTAGAACGAGTTTAGGAAATTTAACACAAGTCTACCTAAAGAGCCATAGTTTGCCATGTTTAAAATTCCAGTCAAGAAGCAAATAAGAAAGCCGAGACAACGAAGGTCCTTCACGGAGTCATGATGGAGGTGCAGGCAATACATAAGTGCTACACAAAGTGATGTGGAAGGACGAGAGGGAGAGCAGTCTGTAATTCCCGTGCATTCACAGGGCCTTTGCACCATGAACTGGTTTGAGGTTTAGTTGACAGATCGACATGTATGGGCGATGCTCCTCTTTCTGGAATTCTTCTCTTCCTAGCTGGAGAGCATTGTTTTATTCGTACACCTCCCCGTCATCCTCATCGTCAAAGAAAAAAGAATCCCTTTCCAGATTCTCAGACTCGTCATCGTAGGAGAAGTTGTCGTCGTCGATATCCTCATCGTCATACTCTTCTTGCCACTCGGGAACATACTCTTCATCCTCGTCGTCGTCATCCTCTTGCTCCTTGTTAGCATCCCCTTCATCTGTATCTGGTGAATCAGACTTCAGCCTGCAGAAAGAGAAGGACTGGTATTAACAAGGCATCACCATCAAACAGACTGCTGGACCTGCATCAACAAAGGTTTTGGTCAACATAAAGGGACCATGAAAGGATAGGACAGATATGAGGACTAACAGACAGACAGACAGCGTCCCACGAATATAAAAGCATCATGCAGTTCACCCAATCGCTTGGGTCTGATAATGTATTTCAGACACAGCAGCGTACACAACCTGAGCAAATGAAGATTAGGTTTTAGCATATGGAATCTGATGCATTAAACATGTTCCATACATACAAAATAGCCCGAATCTTTGAAGGAACTTCAATTTCCCCCAGTTAGCTAATTCATCACCTTACCTTACAGCACAGCCCCCTCCTTTTCTATCAACCTCCCTTGCGAGTTCTGTACTCCCTTTCCGGATTCCCAATAACTCCCCCCCCCCTGCCCCCCCTGCACAATGGACTCCCCCTGCCTTCCTCTTGCACCTGCTGTTTTCTACATTCATACAAAAAATGTCTACTCTTGCCTGTCTCTTGCTAAACCACACTCTTATGTGTCTCTCATCTCATCCATTACTTCGCTCTTGCCCTTGTGCTCCACAATGGAGGATGTTTCCCTCCACTTCTCTTGGACATGAGGGACTTTAGCAAAAAAGGCTCAGCCAGGGTGCAATTGCTCAGAAATGCTCAGAATTGGAGGAGGAGCTTGGCGGGCATCCGAGATGGCCGCGTGAGCACAGCGCTCTCCGGACCCTCGCCGCTCCCGGGATCTTATCCTGGCTGAATCCTGATTTCTTGCAAGAATTCGTGTGGGGGACGTTTGGCTGATTACCCTGGCACTTTTCGGAATTTGATTTGGATATCATAATCCTGAGATATGGTGCTCTGAACTTTTGGGCTCCGCCCTTGAGGTGCGCCCGGGACGGGGTGCGGTTCTGTAGCCGTCCTGCAATTGAACAACAACGGCAGGAGATCTGGCCTTGTGGGTCCCCCCTTCCTAAGTTTCGGTTTCGATTCTGTTCCGACTTGGGCCACGGGTGTGGATATCGTGTTGCGGCTGCGACTTGGAGGCAGATCGGCTGTTGGGCTTTCATGTGACCTGTTTGCTGGCTTTGCGACCTCTACCCGAGTTGTGCCCCCTTTTTAGTGTACTTTTGATCCTGTACTTTGGGTGTCGGGCCCGTCGAACCTGGTGGCTTGTCCTGTGACGCATCTTCAAAATGGCGGGCAGAGGGGACAGAGAGACGCGCAAGACGAAAACACCTCTGCGCGGAGCTCCAGTTCAATCAAATGTCATGGACCGTTATACCCATTCTAAGGGGTCCCCCGGAGCTGCCCTGCCTGGTTCTAGTATAGCGTCCGAACGAGTTTTGGAAGAATCGGCGGAGCCCTCCCTACAGGATATCATGGGCGCCATCTCAGGTGTGAGGGAATCCATCGGCCTACAGTACGAGGCCTTGGCCCATAAACTTGACACCGTGGCTATTGAGGTGAATCTGATTCGTGCTGATCTTGGCAAGACGAATGAGAGGGTACAATCATTGGATATTAAATCGTCTAGCCTTACGAAGGACGTCTCAGAGCTCCAGACAGAGATCGGAAATCTCCGTCGGGGGAACGACTTCATGACCAGTCGCCTGGAGGATTTTGAAAATAGGGCGCGTCGCTGCAATGTTCGCCTGGTTGGTGTACCGGAGAACCCTGAACCCCACTCGGTGGATCTCCTGGTTGAGGATCTGGTTTTGAACCATCTGGCCCCTTCTGGTCTTACAAAATTTTTCACGGTGGAACGCGCACATCGTGTTCCAGGGGGCAAAGTCAAGCCGGGAGCCCCGCCGAGACCCATTGTAGCGAAGCTTTTTCATTATAGAGACCGGGACGCTATCCTGCAGGCCTCGCGGGTGAAGGGCCCGGTGGCCTTTGAGAATGCTACAGTGAACTTCTACCCGGACTTTTCTCAACAGGTTCAGAGACAACGTATGGAGTTTCGTGGTGCCAAGAAACGTCTTCGGGATCGGGGCCTACGTTACGCCATGCTCTTTCCCACCAGACTTCGGGTCGAATACAATGAGCGTACCCTTTTTTTTGATCGACCAGATGCTGTTAATGACTGGCTGGACTCATTGCCTGATCGTCCTCCTGAGACTGACTCCGCCGCTCACCCGGGTGGTGCCGAAGGTGGTGTGGAGGTCTAACTGTTCGGCTCTTCTGTCTTATTTTGTATACACTATCAGGAGTGTTGGCCGGCGTCCCTCTACATTGTGATTATTCTGTCTTACGTTTGTTATTTTTTTTTTTTTTGTTCTTGCTGAGGTCGGGGGGTGGGTGGAACGGAGACCTTTCCTCCTCCGGGGTCTTTGTGTAGAATAGGGGTTCTTGGGCGACAGGCACACTGCAGGTTGGGGTGGCTCTTTAGCTTTTTGCAGGGGTGCAGGGTGGGGGGTGTTTCTCTTCAGTTTGGGGGAGGGGGGTTGGGAAGTTTTTTCTTTATTGTGTGTTGTTTTCAAGGCGAGTTGCTCCTGTGTTTGCTGCTGTTTCTGATGTCTAGCTCATGGACGAGGGGTCTTGGCTCGGGCGGTTGGGATGGGGGGTAGAGGGTTGAAATTTCTTTCCTGGAACGTTAATGGCCTGGGAGATCGTATTAAGCGCAGTGTTGTCTTAAAATGTATACGACGTTTGTCACCGGACATTGTTTTCCTGCAAGAAACCCATTTGATTGGTAATGTTTGTTATGCAATGAATAGATGGGGCTACCGCCTTGTGGCGCACTCGGGGTTTACCTCCGGATCTAGGGGTGTGGGCATTCTTGTTCGAACCTCCCTCCCCCTGGCGATCGATGAGGTGATTCACGATGATCGTGGGAGATATATTGTTTTGGTGGGTAGATATGAGGGCCGCACCCTATCTCTCTTCAATGTTTATGTTCCCCCGGGTTTGCAGGCCTCTACTTTTACTGATTTGGGCCGTGTTTTGTTAGATCTCCCTGATAGTACTCTCTTTCTGGCCGGTGATTTTAACTCGGTGCTTTCCGGCCTTCACGATCGCCATCCCCCTAGAGATACCCCGCAGGCTCAGCAGTGGTTGGGTGGGTTTCTAGATACCTTTGGCCTTGTGGACTGCTGGCGACTGTTGCATCCTACTCAGCTCCAATACACCTTCCATTCTGGGGCTCACGGCAGTCTGTCTCGGCTGGATTATTTCCTGATGCCCGCGGCCCAAGCGTCTGCGGTTCGTGAGATTTTGCATTTGCCTAGGGGTATTTCTGATCACTCGCCGCTCTGGCTTCGTTTTGAGGTTGGGGTAGAGACGGCGGGCCGAGTGGCTCCCATTAACCCTTGGTATCTTTCCTCCCCTGAGACTCGTACCCTCTTGCTCAAGTCCATGGATGCATATTTCCTGGAAAACGAGGGGTCGGTCTCTTCGGCTGTGTCCCTGTGGGAAGCCTTTAAAACTGTGATTCGTGGGCAGGCCCTTTCCTTGATTGTTGAAGCTAAGAAGGCTGGGAGGAGGGAGGTGGTGGACCTCGAGGGTGAGATCTCTGCTTTGGAGGACGAGTTAGAGTCTGGTGTCACGCCTGAGAAACTCCATGCCCTGGGTCTAAAACAGTTTGCATATAAATCCTTGGTCACTGACGCTGCGAAGGTGATGTTTCGTGAGCAACAGGGCAGATTGTATGATGTGGGTGACAAGGCGGGCAAACTCCTAGCGTGGTTGGACAAGAAAGAAAGAGTTAATCGTGTGGTGCCCGTGATTCAGTCTGCGAGTGGTGAGAAAGTGATTGATCCGACTGCTATTGTTGATCGTTTTGCGGAATATTTCCGTGTGGTATATGCTCCCGTGTCTGTAAGGGATGTTGCCGACTCCCGCCTTCTTCTGCGTGATATCACTTTGCCCTGTGTCACCGACTTGGACCGTATTGCTTTGGACTCCCCTTTTACGAATGATGAGATAGCCACTGCAGTTCGTTCGCTCCGTTCGGGCAAAGCATTGGGCCCGAACGGTCTGCCTATTGAGTTGTACAAGTTGCGCCCCGATAGGGTGGCGCCGTATCTTCGCGCCATGTTTCTAGAATCTCGTGAGCGGAACATACTTCCTTATGATCAGCGTCTGGCGACAATCGTCGTCATCCCCAAAGAGGGTAAACCGCGTGACCTCTGTTCCTCGTATAGGCCCATATCCCTATTAAATGTTGAACCTAAGGTGTTGGCTAAACTTTTGGCGACCCGTCTCCTTTCGGTTCTCGGGGATTTGGTCCATCCGGATCAGTCTGGCTTTATCCCGCATCGCAACACTGCTCTGAATTTACGTCGCCTCCACGGCGTGCTGACGAGGGCGGGGCGTTTGACTGAACCGGCCATTTTGGCGTCCCTGGATGCCTCCATGGCCTTTGACACTGTGGAGTGGCCCTATTTATGGGCGACTCTTGAGAAATTCGGATTCGGGTGCGAATTTATTAGCTGGGTTAGACTATTGTATGCGGAGCCTCTGGCACAAGTTGTAGTGAACGGTAGAGTGTCGGCTCCCTTCTCCCTGGGCAGGGGTACCCGTCAGGGTTGCCCCTTGTCCCCTCTGTTGTTTGCGCTCGCTCTTGAACCGTTGGCGGCCTGGCTCCGTTGGGAACCATCCCTTAAAGGGATTCGTTGGGCCCCGGACTTCGAAGACCGCGTCTCGCTTTATGCGGACGACATCTTCTTGTATCTTACTTCCCCTCGCAAGTCTTTATCTGTTTTATTTGATGTTCTTGTGTCCTTTGGCGCTAACTCAGGCCTCGTCATCAACTGGTCTAAGTCCTGTGTGTACGTTTTATCTGGTGTCTTACCTCCGTTGCCGAGTAGACTTCCTCTTCAGGTGGTCCGGGATGGCTTCAAATACTTGGGGGTTTTTGTTACCTTGGACCCGTCCCTTCGTTTTGATCGTAATCTCCTTCCCCCGTTGCTTAGGCTCCGTTTGGACGTTGCCCGTTGGCGCAAACTTCCCTTGTCTCCCCTGGGTCGGGCGGCCCTGTTTAAGATGATGTCATTACCGTGGTTTCTCTACGCTCTCCAGAATTATTACGATCCTATCCCTAAGGCCTATTTTCGGGAGATTGAGAGCCTTCAGAGGCAACTTATTTGGGATGGGCGACCGCGCATTGCTCTCGCGAAACTTTCCATCCCGTGGTATGATGGGGGCATGGCGCTCCCCGATGTTAAGAGATACTACTGGGCCTCCCATCTGTCCGCTATCAATCACGCTATGTTTTCGCCAGGTCGTAATCCGGCGTTTGAGATGGATAAACTTCAGCTTCCGGGAGGTGACTTTAACAGAGTGCTCTATTCTCGCTCCGCTGGGCGCCATCTTGTGGGACCTACTTTGATTGCTTTGTCGGTATGGCGTGCCGCGAATGTGAGCCTGGGCTGGGAGGATCGCTTGACGTTGGCGACGCCGCTTTATGCTTCAGAACGTCTGGGCGGTCTTTGGTCTTCCAAGGGTTTTGACCGTTGGGAATTGATTGGGATCTCTAAGGTGGGGGATGTGTACTCTAAGGGTTCTGTACGCCCGTTTCAGGCCCTTCAGGCTGACTACGGCCTGAGTAGTCGGGAATTCTTTCGTTATTTACAGGTCAGGCACGCTTTGGTTTCGGTATTTGCTCCTGGTGAGATTCCGCCTGACTCTTCCCCCCTTGAAGACCGTATCCTTGACGAACATCTTCCTGATAGCACTATCTCCCTGATCTATAAAAAGTTGATTAACAATCGGACTGACTTATTGGCCCGACTTCGGGAACAATGGGTGGGAGATGGGTTGGAACTGGATGATGAGGATTGGCAGTCGGCCCTCTCCTCCCCGAAGGAGGTGGCTATCCCGGCTCGACTCCGTCTGGTCCAATTGAAGATCCTACATCGGGTGTACGTGACGGGACCGCGACTGATGGTGATGGGCTTTTCCTCCGATGGATTGTGTAAGCGTGGATGTGGTTTGCGTGCTACTTTCCTGCATATTCTTTGGGAGTGCCCGATGGTGGCTGCTTATTGGGTGGCTGTGCTTGATCTGATGACTGTGGTGACAGGGATGTCCTTGCGTCCGGAACCTCGTCGCTGTCTTTTGAACGTTTGGGAGCCCACTGACTATTCGGTGGCACAGACTAGATGGGCCACCCTGGGCTACATGATTGCGAAGCGAGATATTGCGCAACTCTGGGGGGCCTCCAGGCCCCCTGCCCTCTCGCAATGGGAGGATAACATGGATTGGTCCATGTTCCGTGAGAAAACCGTCTATGTGGCCAGGGGCAGACCCAGGGCATGGGTGAAGGTGTGGGGTCAATGGAATGAATACCGTGGCGACATTTGTGCTCCTCCCCTTGTGGACACTATTGAGATTACCCTGTCTCCTTAGGCTAGCGTTCTCGGAATCTTCATATAGGGACTGAGCTGGTGTTTCCGGCTCTCCCCCCCCTTCTTCCTGATCTCTGCGCCCCTCCCCCCCCCCTCCGAACTCCTTAGTGCTTAGAATTTTGCTACTGCACTTCCGTTGCTGTCCCCCCCTTGCGTCCCTTGGGCTGACCTTCAGTGATACACTCTCGCCTTTTTGTATGTTTGTTCTTTTATAAACATAAAACCTGTTTTTTGCTCTGTATATAATGTGGAGTATTGCATTGTTGGTTGACTGTTACCTCTGCGGGCATAAATGATCTGTGTCTACTCCTTTTTAGCGGCTGGCCCGTGTGGTTGTAGGCCCATCCTTGTACCTTCTTGCTTGCTCAAATAAAGGTTTTTACAAAAAAAAAAAAAAAAAAAAAAAAAAAAAAAGAAATGCTCAGAATTAACAAATCAGGAGGGGGGCATAGTTTGTTGGGCTCAAGGAAGTTTAATTTCAGTATAACCCTTCTTGCTATCTGTGACATGTACATCTAGGCGTCCACTGGGTATCCAGGCAGCCATTACCACCTTTATGACTCCAGTTCTTCATCTTTCTATGCTTCGAACTAAAGCATACAACAAAAAAAAGAGAGGGAAATAAAGCCTGAATTAATCTCCACCACTGGTGAGGTCATTCCACCCATTACTATTTTGTTTACTGAGAGAGAACCTGAAGCTATGTTCAGACATGACCCATGGCCCACTATGCCACAGGGTGCAGCCAGCGAGGAGGCTCGCATAAGCCATAATGGTCTGGGTGGCTTGCGTTACTGTCGGGAAGGGACAGTCTAGCAGTTCAACCCACACTGTTCCTAATGAGGGAAGACAAAGGCTGATTTGCATATGCCTGGTTCCTGTTTGAGACGACATGAACGACATGAATACCTCAGAACTTAAATTCTGAGGTATTTGTTCTGGAGCTTCTCAGCAATAAACAATACTTGGTGTTAACGAGACCAAAGCCAGTGGGACTCATTTTATCAACACTGGAAAGACATTCCCCAGCAGGAATACATAGCTACGGCCTGCAAAATGTACCAAACCCTTTGCAGCGAGTGGTAGGTCTGATAATACAAGCTGCTTTGAGCACCATACCCAACAATAACAAAATCAAATAATTTCAAAGTAGGTGGTGGGTACTCACTCTGCAGCAGGAACATTAGACAGCTTCATCTCTCCATCAGAGCCGGCCCTTGAATGAAAACCAAACCGAAAATCCTGCAAGAAAACAAGTCGATGAGTGACTGCCATGGATGTATCACTTTACTGCCGACAGCTCCACCCCACTGACCTTCCTTTAACAGGGATAGAGGACAAAAGAACATTATATGCATGTGACAGTTTCCCCAGTCACCAACCAGGATTTGGAGATGACGGAGTACAGAAGCCAAAGTTCATAGCTTCTAAGTTCTACAACCAGTAACAGCAGGAAAGGAAGAGTATTGCAATGTGAGAAGTTGGCCTGGTATATGATGTTCACTATTCTAGTGAGCACCTTGCACCAGTCCAAATAACCCTTATGGTGATGGTTGTAAGTCAACTTTATAGTCCAGCTATCCTAGTGGTAGGGTGGACAGAACAGTCTTAGCCTAAAATACTCTTGAGGGTGTGTAAAGCCAGCTGTTTTACCATATGTAACCCTTTGAATACCAAATGAAAGGACACCACACAGGATATATATAAAATATATATGTATTTATTTACTAACACACTCCTTTGAACTCTTTATGAGGTCAGAGGCAAAAGCACATAACAAGTTACTCTTAGAAATACTATAAATAGCACAATTTACAGTTAGGCCCTAGGGGCGTGTAAAACCACGACTCGGGAAAAGGAAAGGCCTAGGGCCTAGAGAATCGCTGGGGCTACACTATCTGACCCTTAGGTTAGGAGTAGGAGGCCCACAGGCGGCGCGTGCAGAGTCAGTACACTCACACGAGAGTCAATAGAAAGTCAATGGGAACTTAAAAAGGTAAGTAATGAAGATTTAGGACACTTCCGGTCTGAATAGGAAGATACAACTAACAAAACTAGACACTAGGATAGTCAATCCCTACAGGAGCACCGAAGTACTTGCGTTACCTCAACCACGGGCTGCGTGTGCATAGGTGTCAAAGTGTGTCGGGTTTTCTCGTTGATTCCTATGGAGCCTTGGAAAAAGATGCTGCAGGCGACCAGGAGGAAGATGTCTGGGTGGATCCAAGGGTGGATCGGAGTTAAAGAAGACCTGAAAGCAGAGGGGACAGAGTCTAGGTCAGTAGCCAGTGACCAGGTGGAACCAGGACGGAACCAGACGTCGTCGAGGAGCAATCAGGTGCTGTCGTGAAGCTGGTCTTTGCAGCCACGCGGACCAGGAGGCGTTGAGGACGACCAGGTGCTGGAGAGGAGCTGTACCACGAAGGTTCTCGCAGATGGAGGGGTCGACTTCAAGATCGGAGCCAACAAGCCTAAGCAAAGGCAACCCATGCAGGATACACAAAAGGCTTCTGGTGCAGACCAGGAGGGTCTGAGGTACTTCACCTCCTCAGGGAAGCAAGTGCCAGTCTGGAGCAACCAGACCAGCGATGGATGTTCAAAAGGATCGTCGTCACAGGGCTACTAGCCAACTGGCCAGCAACCGGGACAACGCGTCGAGCAGAACACAAGCAGAAGGGCCCCACCCAGATCTCGTGGAGTGTGGAGGGCTGGTCTTCAGTGCAGGTGGAGGTCGGTGTCGGGGTGTCTCAGTCCCCAGGGCACAGCTTCGAGGATGCCTCAGGAGCTGCGCTGTTAGCAAGTTGAAGACTTTCCAAGTTGCCTGGTTCCCCGGGTTCCGACGCCTTCCACGGGGCTCAGCTGTGCTAGAGTCGTGCAGTGGGGTCAGAGGGGTCCGGAAGTCGAGGTCTTGTCAGGCTCTGTGCTCGGGTTCCGGCGGGAATGGGGACAAAGCAAGCCGTCGAGTAGCTGGATGGTGCCTGGTTGCCCAGGGGGGCCACAAAGGCGATTCTTCAGTCTTCAGCTCAGGTGAATGTCGAAGGGTCCAGAGTTTCGTTTCAAGTCGATTCCAGGATTAATCTAAAGTCCTGGGGTTCAGCTCCTACCTTTATACAACTAAAAGGGGCTGGATTACTTTCTAGGTCCCTCCTATGGGTGGGACCAGGAAGGGGGGTGGTTACACCCACTTTCCTTTGTCCAGTTTCGCGCCAGAGCTGGGGCTGGAGTGCCCCAGCACCGGTTTGAACTCGACTATGCATGGAGCACCTAATGTGCCCCAGGCAGTGTCTCATTCTATTCAGCCCTCCCTGTCCCAATACACAAAGTCCTGTCTGGGGTGGTGCTCGCACCTCTCTAGGCAGGAAACCTATTGTCCAAACCTCCGTGACTGGAAGGACTCCCAGCAGCAGGAGGTCAGACTTGTGTCTGTGGCAGCAGCGTCCCTTTTGTGACGCTGGGGCTCTGGTTAACTTTAACTGGGATAGTCAGCAACAACATGTCTTCTCCCTCTATAAGGGTGGAATGCTACCCCCGTCGCCAGAATTGGCGAGGGGGTAGTATTCCAAAGCGTATGACGCCTTACACGACATGTTTAGATAAAGCCAAACCAAAGTTAGCATACAACCGCGAGGATTATAATGCACTTAAGAGTATATGGTATGGCGATATCATAGAACAGCTATAAGGAGATGGTTCCGAAAGCTGCAGACAGGCTCAGCTCATGCTGGAGCACCATCTCACATATAACCAAGCACTCTGCCTCCAGGATTGAGGCCTGCCATAGGAGTGACTTATAGGTTACTGTGTGTCTATATATAAGGGTAGATATAGGAATACTATACCTAAGCAAGGGGTGATTACACGACCTTGCCCCAGCTGAGTGATCAGCCAGTTGTGTCAGTTTGAGTGGCCAGCCAGGGGTGGCATAATATATGCTGCAGCCCCTGGTAGGCCTTGGTTACACCTATGCCCTGAGCACCTAAGGTACACTTCTACAGGTGTTGATAACGTGAACCAATTCCCAACTGTGGATGTATCTAGAGTACATGGAGTGAATTTAGAGAGAGTGCATCTGGGCTGTGGGTCTGATTGGCAGGCCCACAGCCACATCTAAGTCGAAAACCAGTAAAGCAAAAGCAAAAAGTGGGGGTGACCATAGGAAGCAGACCCTACTCTCCTACATATTGCATACAGAATAGCCTGAAGTGCTGAGCACCGACCTCCCTACCCTGCTAACTGCCCGACTGGTACCTTCAGCAGCTGTTCAGTATCATTTAATTTCTGAAACAGACTAGTACCATCCCGGCACAAAGACACTCCTGGCCTTCAAGTACCCTTTCCTTCACCCAAGTGTACAAGATCTGAACATTCTTAGCAGACCTTTGACTAGAGGTTGGTTCATGTCTGGTCAAGACTAGTGGCCACGAAATATATGAATAATAAAAAGAAAAACAGGAGGTTATATTATGAGATGACCCAGTATGATGGGAGGGTATCATGCATGAAGCGTTCTTCCCGATGGGATCATACCTTAAGGACACGCCAACCGTTTGAAACTGGACTTCACCTGTTAGTCACCCAAGACTGCTTACATCATTCAAATGCTGTACTGGTTGGTGAACCATGCTTGCAACTTGTTGGCTTGCTTATCTTTTAGTTTTTTTATTGTTAATATGTTTTGTAAATACTGAGGAGACCCTGCCTATACATTCCTCAAGTTATTACAACCAGAAACAAAAGGATTACTTAAGGGTAGGAGTAGTTTTGCATCTTGAAGAATTTTCTGGATTGACATGCTGTGCATTATTCTGCCATCTAGTGGTGGGCCTGTAAAGTCCTCTTGAAGGACAAGTTACTTACCTTTGGTAACGCCTCATCTGGTAGAGAGGTGATCTAGCACCTGATTCCTAACCTTTGAACTGCCAGGCGTGAGGCTGGATCAGGAAGATTTTTCTTAGCAGTATCCCTGCGCGCCGATAGGGGTTGTTGACGTCTCCGCGTGACGGGGTCGGCATAGTGTTAGTCGTCGTGACCTCTGCGTCAATATAACCGCCACACCGACGAGCTGACGTCAGTACTTTTCACAACTTTCCATGCCAGAAGCGTGGAACCATGAAGTGACTGATCATGGTGTGTTAAAAAGAGAACAGCTAGGGCCCTGAAGGGGAACATCCCTGACACTACAAACAATTCCGCAGTGCGGGGAGGATGGGTGAGTCGGTAAGAAATCTGCGGCTAGATCATTTCTCTACCAGATAAGGCGTTACCGAAGGTAAGTAACTTGTCCATCGGATAGAGACATCTAGCCTCAGATTCCTTACCTTTGAACAGATACCCAAGCAATACCTTCTCCAGAGGAGCGGCTACGGAAAAGTTTTAGAGCAGAAAATCCTGCAGAACAAAGTGGCCAAACAGGCCCTCTGTGAGAACCTGAGAATCCAGGCAATAGTAGATGGCAAACGTGTGCAGAGAGACCCTGTTGAATGGGCCCTAAGGTCGTCAGGAGGCTGCTTCTGTGCCAAGGCGTAACAGATTTTTATACAGAGGATGAACCAACGAGAGATGGTCCTCTTTTGAACAGCACACCCCTTCTTTGCTCCCACGTATCCTATAGTCAGTCATCCACCGGAACGCTTTATAGATAGAAAGATAACGCTCTTTTTGGGTCCAGGCAGTGGAGGCGGTCACCTTCCTTGGAAGGATGCGGAGGCGCATAGAAAGTGGGCAGAGTAACGGACTGCCCAAGATGGAAGGGAGTTACAACCTTGGGCAAAAAAGGACACCCTTGTTCTCAGCACCACTTTTTCTGGAAAAACTTTCAGGTAAGGGATGTAATGACAGTGCCTGCAGTTCGCTCACCCTCCTAGCAGAAGTAATTGCCACCAAGAATGCCGTTTTGATTGTGAGCAACCATAAAGGGCAGTTGTGCATCAGCTGAAACGGTGCGCACACCAAGAAGGTGAGGATCAAATTAAGTTCCCATTGTGGCATAAGAAAAGGAAAAGGGAGAAAAAGTGTGTTAATCCCTTCTAAAAAACATCTGCACCAGAAGGAACTTGAAAATGAAGGCTGATCTGGTAGCCGAAGAAAAGCTGGAAGGGCCGAACGATAACCCCTTTAACTGCCCAAGGCAGAGCTCTGCTGGACCAAGAAAAGGATCAACAAAAGGAGGCAGACAATGGACCTTTCTGTACAATATTTACAAAATTTGTTCCATCAGCAGGCGTATACCATTTCCTGGAGGGGCTCTTAGCTGCCAGAAAAACCTCACAGACTACGGGAGGGAGGTCAAAAGCTGTCAACTGTCACTGCTCAATCTCCACGCAAGGAGGCGGAGAGTTGACAAATTTGGGTGGAGGACGCTGCCCTGCTGCTGCGACAGAAGATCCTCCCGAAGGGGCAACCTGATCATAGGATTGATGCTCATGTCTAGCAGCTCGGGATACCAAACTCTCCGTGCCCAGTCCGGAGCCACAAGAATAACTTGTGCCCGCTCGTTTCTGATCTTCTTGAGCCCTCTGGGGAGGAGAGGTATAGGTGGAAAAGCATATAGGAGGCCTGAGCTCCACTCGCGCCGAAAAGCGTAGCCGAGCGAGTGTCACCTTGGAAACTCCAATGCGAAAAATTGCTGCGCTAGCGCGCTCTCTTCAGAGGCGGACAGATCTAACCAAGCCTCTACCTACCGCTGAAAGAGACCTTGTGCCACCTCCGAATGGAGACACCATTAGTGATCCGCAGGGCACCTTCGGCTGAGCTCGTCTGTCCTGGCGTTCAGGGAACTGCCCAGGTGTTGAACCACCAGGGAAATGTTCTGTTGTTCCAGCCAAGTCTTGACAAAGAGTCCACAACCCCACGTCACCCTGTTTGTTGCAGTAACACATGGTGGTAGTGTTGTCTGTGAACACCTGTGTCAGCCTTCCTTTTATAGATGGTAAAAAGGCTTTTAGTGCCAGTGTGACCGCCCGAAGCTCCAACAGATTGATATGGAGCCTGGTTTCTGCCAGAGACCAGAGTCCTCTGATCTCCACCTCCCCCAGATTGCCACCCCATCCAAGAAGGAACGCGCATCTGTCACTACTGTGGGATCTGGGTGTGGAAGGGAGAGGGGTCTGCCCTTGATCCAATCGTCGTCTGTTAGCTAACACTGCAGGTCTTACGCAGTGCCCTCCGAAATCTGAACCAGGTCGGTGAGATTTCCTCTATGCTGTGCCCATTGGCATTTCAGAGCCCGCATGTGCCAACGTGTATGGTTCACTAGCAGGAGGCAGGAGGCCATGAGGCCTAACAGCCTCAGAGTCAATCTCTCCTAAATCCAGGATAGAGGCTGATACATCGGTATCATAGCCTGAATATCCTGGACTCGCCGTTCAGGAGAATAAGCCTGAAACTGCACCAAGTCCAGAACTGCTCCAATGAAAGGGAACATCTGAGAGGAGGTCAGGTGTGACTGCGGCACGTTGATATTGAATCCCAGCGAATGCAGGAGGTTTGCCGTAGTCTGGATGTGGGAGACAACTGTTTCGGACGAGCCCACCTCCAACAACCAGTCGCCGTGATAGGAGAAGCCTGAAACCCGCAGATGAGCCGCGACCACTGCCATCACCTCTGTGAACACTCGAGGGGCGCTGGTGAGGCCGAAGGGGAGCACGGCAAATTGAAAGTGCTCACGGCCCACCGCAAACCGCAGGTAGTGATGATGAGCTGGCAGGACGGGTCCAGGGCAGGCAGAACCTGAGCTTGGGTGAGCATCTTGAACTTCTCCTTTTTGAGGAAGTAGTTGAGTGCTCTGAGGTCTAGGATAGGGCGAAGGCCTGCGTCCTTCTTTGGCACCAGATAATAGTGGGAATAACAACTGCAGCCTATTTCTGGCTGGGTACCCTCTCTATAGCTCCCTTGGCCAAGACAGTCTTGACTTCCTTGCAGAACAGAGCAAAGTGGTCCTCAGTCAGCCGATCGTACACCGGTGGCATAGACGGAGGGGTAATCTCGACTGGGAGAGAGTAGACCCTTCGGACCAGTTGCAACACCCATCTGTCCGATGTGATGTTCTGCCAGTGGTGGGGATGATGGCGTACTCTGCCACCGACTGGATGTGAATGATCTTGGGGTATCGGACCAGAAAGGTTTTGTGGTGGTGAAAGGGGTCGTGGTTTGGCTCAACTTCTGGTTTCACGACCCACGGGTGGCGGTGAACCGCGTCCACAGCCCGCAGAGGTTGCTAAACTTTTGGCGCCTGCTGGCCGGAATAGGGTTGGCGCGGTTGGTAGCCCCTTCCGCAGCCACGAAAGGAGCGAAAAGTAGATGTGGGACGGGAAGTTGTGGTGAGACCCAGGGACTTGGCTGTGGCTGGGAGTCCAAGAAACACTCAAGGGAGGCATCTGTTTAATCTCTGAAGAGATGGAAGCCATCGAAAGGCATGTCAATGAGGTTAGCTTGGACATCCCCTGAAAAACAGATTTTCTCAGCCAGGCATGACGACGTACGGCCACCGTTGTGGAAATCGCTCTGTCCAGCAAGTCTGTCTTGTCCAAGTCACATCTGATGGATAACTTTGCTGCATCTCTCCTGTCGTATATAGCTTGGGCGAGTTGAGCCCGGTCCTCCTCCGAGACCCTAGGCAGCATCTGCGGAACCGTGTTCCCATATCGAATGGGAATAACGGCCCAAAAGGCACACAGTATTCACCGACTGCAATACCAGACTGGCAGGTGAAAAACTGTTCTTTCCAAAAATCTCCAGTCTCTTGATTCCCTGTTCGGTGGTGCGGAAGGGAACGCGCCACAGGAAGTGCAAGCCTGGACCACCAGGTTTTGTGGGGTGGGGTGGGGTGAGCGTTGAGGAAAACTGGGTCACCCGGAGCAGAGCGATGGCTTTGGCCAATCGTTCTATTCACAGGATCCCCTGTGCTGGGTTTGGACCAGGTGCCCAGAAGGACATCCGTTAAGGTCTCATTAAAAGTCAGTAAGGGTACCGAGCTGGAAACCCCAGGCTGCAGGACCTCTGTCAAGACGTGATCTTGACTGCTACAGTAGGGAGCTGTAGGTCCAGGCCCTCAGCAGCCTTACGCACCACCATAGCAAATGATGCCCCCTCCTCCATAGTCTGTGTCGTCGGGAATGAGGATCAGGGAGGCTCCGCCGGCGGGAGCTGGCGGCGCAGAGGAAGGTCGCTGCAGAGGTGTGACCCGCGCCAGTCTGGACCTGCGTTCATTCTAAGGCTGTGGCACCTGGGCCAGAGTCGCAGGCGGGGGTGCCACTCCTCCATCATCTGAGCCGGTGGGGCCTGAAGGTGCACCGGCCGGGTCAGGCCGCCCAAATATGGCGCACATGCTGTCATAGATCATAGAACTCCTTAAGCTGAGGGGGGGGGGGGGGGGGGGGAGGAGGGTTTGGGGGGGGGGGGGTGGAGTAGGGTTGGGGGGGGGGGTCGCTCCTGGACACGGAAAGGCAGGGAAATGCAGAGCCAACCAAGGCAACTGCTCCGCGGAGCGGGTCCTTGAACGCCGAGGTTCCTCCGCTGCGTCATGAGACGGCAGGGTGAAGTCGAAGCACGCTTCGACTACTTGTGCTTTTTGTGGTGCCTTTTACCGGACTTCGATGAAGAGGACTTTGATTCAACGGAGTGGGGCTTGGACCTTCCTCTCAACCGAGACCAGGATCGACACCAATGAGGTGACTGCCAGGGTGCCGGATGCCGGGATTGCGAGCAGCTTTAGGGACCAGTGCCTTAAAAGCCTTTGGTATCATGGCATGGCAGTCGGAGCACGACTCAGTCGTGGTCGCGCTCCAGGCGCCAGAGACACACTAAGTGGGGGGTCTGTGACTGGCATGGTACGATGACAGGCACCGCACGGCTATAACCCCGAGGTCTTCTTACTTGACATCCTACACACTAAAAGAAGTTGACAAAAGTCAAAAAAGGTCTGTCAAACAATGACAGGGGGTTGCTCTCTTCAACGGATTGGCACTGGCTGGCGCGGAAAGAACGGACATCACGCGGTAGAGTGCTGGTTATATTGACAACGCGGACGTCATAACGATGAAGAACATGACACCGACGTCAAGCGGAGTCAACTTACGCCACCTGCCTGCACGCAGGGGTACTGGTAAGAAAAATCTTCCAGATCTAGCCTGACGCCTGGAAGTTCAAAGGTAAGGAATCTGCGGCTAGATGTCTCTATCAGATGCCTCTTTTCTCTCTTTTTTTCCGTGGGAGTCGACCAATTGGGTTTAAACTCCTCCTCATGTGACGTTAGAAGTACACCCTGGAAATCCCTCGACTAAGTCGCCGTGTTAAGATCCTTTTTTCCTTCCTCTTTGTCAGTATTTTCATGAGTTGAGTTTGTAAATACGCCTGTACTGGTGGAGGTTGGTGGGTCGCATGTGAATCTAGAAAACATTTCAAGCTGCAAAACTAATCCTACCCTTTGCCCGTTAGGCATCCTGAATTTTTTCTGGATTCACATGCTGTGCATCCATTACAGAGCGTTTCTTCTTTATGTGGGTTGGTTGGGTTCTTTAGAGTGTGTGTTTGCAAAGAAATGTTTCAGTACTCAGCCCCACTTATACTTCCCTGTTGATCTGAAAGTCCACACAGTAGTGTTTTGTGAAAGTATGTACCAATGACCATGTGACAGCTGCATATATGCTCTCTAATGCTATACTGCCTAATAAGGCATGTGTTGCCCCTTTTTTCACGGTTGAAAGCGCCTTTGGCTTTTCTGCAAGTGTTACTTACCCCCTTCTTGTGACAATATTGTATTGTTTGTAAAATCCATCTTGTAACCGTTCCTTTGGGGACTGTAATTAGTACATAATTGCACTTCGGACATCAAGCTTGTGCCAAGCTCGCTCCTGTATTTTAGGCTGTTGAAAAAAGGCTGGATAACATAGAATTCTAATACCACTTTTGGTATCAAATTTGGGTTTGTTTTCATAACTACTTTGTCTCTACGTACCCATAAGAATGGGTCTTGAGTGGTGAGTGATTGCAACTCAATTACTCTTCTTAGCGAGGTCATATAAATGAGGAATGTGGTTTTGAAGGATAGAAACCACCGTTGTGCATCCCGTATTGGTCTGAAGGGTGAGTTCTACACTTAAGTTCCATGTAGGCATTAGCACATTTCTTGGGGGGCGGGGGGGTGCTACTTTCTTTACTTCTTCGAGGAAGCGCTTCACCACTGGTGTGGTGAAGAAACTTCAACCCAAGTTGCCATTCGTGTATGCTACAATTGGTTCTAAGTGGACTCTAATAGAGGCTTAGGAGAGCAGTTTGTCTAATGATCGTGACCTCTTGCGTCCTGCCTGAGTTTTCTAGGGCTGTTACACCATAGCTGGAATCTCTTTCAATTAGTGCTGTAACATTTCTTTGTTGTTAGTCACCTTGCTTCCTTTAGAATATCCTTCGCCCTTTCTTGGCAACTTGAGCTGTCCAAATTCTAGTCCTCAGGAGTCATGCTGCCAGGTTGAGGATGTTTGGTTCCAGGTGCCACAACTTTCCCTCCTGTAACATTATCCCTCCTGTAACGTTAACAGGACTCGGTGTGCCGGGAGTGAGATTTACTGCCCTTGGGATATTTCCATGAGGTCTGAGAACCCTGTCTGTGGAGCACATTGTGAGAATATCAAGGTGACTTGTTCCTGTCTGCACTTCTGGATCACCTTCGGTATCATTGGAATATGTGGAAAGACTAGAGCAAATATCCCGGACCATTTTTTATTGACAGGGCATTCCCTAGTGACTCTGGGTGGTAGAACCTGGATGCAAAGCTTTGGCATTTTGCGTTCTTGTGTTGCGAAAAGGTCTACTTACGGAGTCACCAGAATGTGGATGATCTGCCTTGACACTTCTTTAACCCGTTGCGTGCTAATGACGAGCTCAGCTCGTCATGAGGCACGGTTGAGCTGCACTCTTGACGAGCTGAGCTCGTTACGGCCCTTGGAACGTTCGCACGCGGGGATAATTTCCCCGCTGTGCTGAACGTTCGAAAAAAAAGGTGTGGCCGTGACAAGCTCAGCTCGTCATAAGTGCAGCTCCGTTGTGCCTCATGACGAGCTGAGCTCGTCACCAGCACGGCGGCGCCTCGCGCGGCCCTTCTCCCCCCCCCCCCCCGCACAGGAGGTGAAAAGCCCCGCAGGGAAGGGGTTAAGGTAGTATTAATTTTTATTGGCATTGACATAGATTTACAACAGTGGTCGTAACACAAAACCCAATCCTCCCACCCCTTTGCTTCACAATAAAATTAGCATCGGACAAGATACACTATGTCTTTTGATGACAACTAAGTCTATGTAAAGAGAAGACGCATACAATATACTGTTAAAAACTCAAAGCCTTCCAGACATCCTCTTCCTTTCCAACCACCATTTCCCATGCCCCCCCAACTGCCAGCGAAAGAGTGTCGTAACTGTTATACCTCTACTATGCCAGCTTAGTTTTGTTGTGACTGTCATGGTCATGGCAAACCTATCAACTCAGCGAGCATTGCTGCCCAGGCCTGCAAATCATCTGCCAACTTATTGTCTCAGCGTACCCTCCGCATATGACTTTCCTCCACTGTTACCCACTCTGCCATTACTCTCTGCCAGTCCTCCAACAGCAACAGGTTACGAAAGAGCCACGGGATTACCAGCCTACGCTTGGCTAGCACCAACCTTAGTAGTATGAATTTCCGACTACGTTTTTTTCTTTTTCATACAGAAACCAGACCAAGCAAGCACTGCCTAATATCTTTGGTGATGGTCCATCCGGTGGCCCCGTTCAGTCTAGTAACAACTGTCTGCCAGTAATCATCACTTATGGGGCACCCCGGGCCATGTGTAGAAAATCTGCTCCAGTCGTTAAACAACACGGACAGGACACCGCCCACCCTGGGTAAATAGCATGTAGCGATTTAGTATAAAAGTACACCTGGAGCACAATATTCTACTGTTTTAATCTGAACCGAGTGTTTGTGGAGATCCATTTCACCTCTTTGTAAACAAGCCCCCAATCCTTATCCATTAAAGGGTTTCACAGGGCTGCCTGCCATCTACCCTGTACGGTCAGGGTATGCGCCGGAAAATCCTCCCGCAGTGCCCTGTAATCGTGGGGGATCAACTTCCTTCCACTAGCCATATTAAGCAGGGTAACTAGCCTCTGTGACTCCGGTCGTACCTCTG
This sequence comes from Lissotriton helveticus, assembly GCF_964261635.1. Classification (NCBI taxonomy): domain Eukaryota; kingdom Metazoa; phylum Chordata; class Amphibia; order Caudata; family Salamandridae; genus Lissotriton; species Lissotriton helveticus. The sequence goes on along the minus strand of NC_136067.1, from coordinate 11,580,149 downwards.
GGAATGTTGGACAAATCCCTCTTGCAGTAGCCGCAATCTTGGCGAACTGCAAGAACTGCCCCGGCCCAAAAGTTAAATGTGGCCACTGCTCCAGCGACACATTTCTCATTGGAATATAGGTCTTGCAACTCCGGGCCCTCCATTTATCAATGGACAATAATTGCGCGATCTTCGCGAAAGGACGCAAAGTCCAGATACACATACCCGGCACATAAGGTGCATGTCGCAGTACTCGCCTGACTACCCGTTCCCAAATCAGGCACACCTGCACAAGCACATACGGCACTGAGCTAGGGACACCAGCCCCCATCATCATGAGCTCTGGCAGGGCTTCCTTCTATATGCCCGCTAATAACCGTTTCTCCCAGTTGTCTTCTTCGTCCTGTCCCACATGTTGCAACTGGGCGGCCACATAATAGAGCTCCATGCAAGACACCTCTATTCCCCCATTCTTCAAGGTCCGTTTGAGCTTGGCCAGGCCTGCCTGCTTCCTTCCTTCCTTCCGGTGGCCCATGACTCTACAATCAGTATATGTAATTCAACAAAAACCTTCCAGGGATGTTATAAAACCCTGGGAGATATAAAAACTTTGAGGTAAAATAATCATCTTGACCAGAGCTATCTTACCCATCCGGCAAAACCGAAGAATATTCCAAATGTTTACCAAAGGTTTCAGGCCTTCTAGAACCCTGCGAAGATATTTAGGGTAGTTAACTCCGCATCTATAGTTATTTTAATCCCAAGGTATCGAATAATAGAAGTTTCCCACGGGAGACCCACCTCTGGTTGTCTCTGTAAAGGGATCTCCCACAGAACACCCAATGGAAATCACAATTCACGCAGATTTCCTCTAGCTTTTGGTTTTTCTCCCTCATCTTCCATCTTGTCTCCCCTTTTCTCTCTTCTAACCTTTCCTGTGTCTCCTTTCTTATTGTCTCACTTCTCCCATAGCATTTCTTCCTGTTTTTGCATTTCCCTCCTCTTTTTTTACCTTTCGTCTTCTGTCCATTATCTCTTTTTTTACTCCCTCCCCCCTTTTGTCCAGCCTGATCCTTGTCTCATCCAATCACACCATTTTCTCTATGCATATCTCTGCATGTCTCAGCCATCTCTCTATTTGATTTATCTTTCCTCTAACTCCTCTTCCTATTTGTCCCTCTTTCTCTCCCACCCCTCCCGTTGTCCCCTAGTTCCTTCTCTCTCCTCTCCTTCTCTTTCTCTCTCTCCCTGTTTCAACCTGTCTATCACCTCCTTTCTCTGTCGTGGACAGTTGTCACACAAGAGTAATTTTATTGTGGTCAGCCTGTTTCTACTTTTGACAAAACAATCTGTAATAAATTGTCACTTACTACAAAAGGGGCCAAATATTAATGCATTTAATAAAAGAAAGTTTGACTAAAACTGAATTACACCTGCAAAGAGTTACATCCTTCTATAGACATGTTTGGTGTTTTTCATTCATAAAGGTCAAAATTAATACAAGCATTGGCAAAGCCTATAGATCATGCCTATGCAAGATGTACTGGCTTTGCCAATGTTTTTTAGCTACGTTGCAAATGGCCGAAAGTAAAGTAAAAAAAAAAAAGCTTTAAGTGAGTCAGCGTTGACGGAGTTATAGATTTTATTTTTTTTAAACATCAACTTTCGGCTATGCTGCACTGCTGTGTAACATGGCTAAAAAACACCGACAGCCAATAGATCTCGTATAGGCGAGCTCTTTTGGCTTTGCCAATGGTTGGTGTGGAATGCCATGTGGTAAGTTATAAGTATTTATATAGTGCTTATAACGGCTGAATGCTAATGTTACAAAATGGAGAATGCTCTTTTAACCCCTCCGCTGCGCCGAACGTTCCGCGCTGGCGTGGAACTTTCTATTGCGCGGGCGGGGCCGGAACATTCAACGGACGTGCGCAGCACTACCGAGGTAGTGCACGCGACATCCGCTGAACGTGGCCAGCACTGAAGGGGTTAAAGTTTAGAAGTACATCCGGATCCGAAGGAGTTTACGACCATACACAAATTGTGACAATGTGACAAACTGATGCGTTTAATGTAACCGGTAATGTAAGGCAACTTAAAAAGAAATCTATTTAAAAACTGGATTTAAAACTTTTTATGATGCTAAGAACGCTTTGGGTGGAGCTAGGGGACAGAGTTTATATTTCAAGATTTAGGCACTTGCCCTTTATTCAAAAGTTTTCATGCACAGTATGAATTTGTTGAATTCTCTGTTTAGCAACTAAAAATATAGTTTTGAAGGAGCTGCAGCAGGCAACTATGCAAGGGCTCAAAAGGAGAACCCAAAAGAAACGCAATATTAAGATCCCTCGGAGGCCTTATAAACTGAGTGGTAGCAAACTTATTAGTGAGACCCTTGACTATAGGGGACTTAAAAAATGAAGGCTGATCCGGCAAACGAAGAAATGCCGATATGGCAGATAGATACACTTTAACAGATACAACAGTGCAACCTTGCAATATCTGATAAATGGGCTTTCAAATGGTCAATTGACTTCTCTCCACAACATTTAACGAATTTCTCCCATCTGCCAGCATAGCCCGGCTTGGTGAAGTGATTTCTGGCCGATAAAAAAATGTCCAACCCGTCAGGTGGTAGAGAGAAAGAGCTCAGGCTGCGTGTTCATTCTACAGACATGAAGGTGCTGGCTCTGGAGGTGGGGGGCGTAGAACCTGCCCTAGCGATTGTGAGAGGTCTGCCCTGAGAGGGAGACGGAGCGGAGGGCACGAGGAGAGGCAAAGAAGGATCTCAAGTATGGGCTCCTTCAAAACTTCATTAAAGAGTAACGGCGACTCTGAAGAAGCAGTGGAATGAAGCACTTCTGTCAGTGTGTTGCATTCTATTCTGCAGAAGGGAGAGGCAAGTCCAATATATCTGCAGATTTTCTTATCACCGAGTGATCAGAAGTGACCTCAGAAGGTGCCAAACCTCTAGGAGATAACTACCACTCAGGGGAGGTATCCAGACCACTGGCCTCTTCTAAACTCTCAAAGTCTGGATCCAATCTTATAATTTCTCTTTCTTTAATACCCTCATACTCCTCTCGTTAACTATCTTCCTCCAGAAACTTCTGATCTTCCCTATGGGATCTGATCTTTGGCGGCAGTGCTAGAAGCTGTACTGAGCTGAAGGTGGTTCAGAATGCGGTAGAGTTGGAGAAGTTGATTGTGGACAACGGTGTCGGTTCAGATCCAGATAGCACCAGAGAGGGTTCAAGTGGCGCCAAAGAGTCACGCCCTTAAAGTCGTGGCAAAGGCATCGGCAGTCTCGGTCCAGCTGGCAGAGGCCAAGCCACCAGAGTCATGGGCATATGGAGTCACAGTCCTGGCGCACCAGATGGAGTCAAAGCCCTCGTAAAAATGCTAAACATAGCAGTCAGAAATGAGGAAGGATCAGATCTATGAGCCAGGAAAGCCGGATACTCAGGATCCTGGTTCGAGGGAACTGCCGCAGAGTGTTGTGGAGGAAGCTCCCAATCCAACTCCAGTACAGGCAGTTCGGTGGGAGTCATTGGCCTCAGATCCGGGGACGGAGTCATCAGCCTCAGTATCGGGGACGAAACCGGAGACAACCTCGGAGATTGAGTCAGTGACAACTTCTATCTTCCTGAGGTTTCGGATCCAGAGACGCCAACCTCGGTGAACCACCTGTTGAAGAACGACTTCGAGACCCATGGTGCTGCTTCTTATGCTTTCTTTTTGACTAACTTGAAGTGTGGGGAGATGGCGACTCCGAAGTAACTACTGTTGTTACTGTGGGTTGTATTTTATTTTTACTTTTTGTTTGTTGCAAGGTTGGGACCAGCATGTTAGTTTCCCATTGATTTCGGAGGTTAAAGTGATCTGCAGCAGAGAGAATTCTGTGGGTTTGGTGAAGGTGGAAAAATTGTGTGATGTAAGCTAAGGTTATGTATGTTTTTTATGTTTGGAATGAGTCGAAGGAGAGGAGCATAGATGGTTACCTGCCTTTCCTGTGTGACTGTTTATGAAAGCTTTTATTGGTTTTATGTAATGATATTAGGTCTGGTGGCTCAGTGGATTAATGTGCCCACTGAAGGGGCATGTGTTTGACATCATGGTCACAGGTTAAAATCCCAGCGGTCCACTCAGCCTTTCATCCATCGGAGGTCGATAACATGAGTACCACTGAGTTGGGTAACAATAAGCATGTGTTATTTAGCACCAAGATGCCTACTGGTGAATGTGCACTTTACAAATGTACGTTATGATATGCTATGGTGCCTCATTAGGTCTCGCCTGAGCCAGCGTGCATGCGCTGCTCTGCGAGGCTTTTAGTAAGGACTTTAAACTCTAAAATCACGCTTGTGCATGTGATTTTTTTTCAAGACCCACTATTGGCCTTTGCATGCATCTTTCTAAGAAAGATAGCATGCTATTGGCCAAAGGCGGGTGAATATCCCGCCTTCTCTCTCCCCTGGCCTAGGGAGCTTGGGAGCTAGCAGCAGCGCCATCTGTTTCCAATTATCGCGGCCGTTAATAGGAAACAGATGGCGGTCGCCCTGGCCCTGGTGCACTTTAAATGCGGCGCTTTCACTTTTGCCGCCGACCTGGTTCCATGTATGTTTGTGCAGCCCACCACGGCGCCTACCACGGCGTCCCGTTTCATGTTTATGCTTATGGGCATAATTGCCTTTCCCTGGCTGCGGCCTCAAGAGTCCTTGAATTCTCAGCACACACGCTGTTGCAGGTTATGCATGGGCGCCCCACCTTGTGACCCAAACAGCACCTAGCAGCCACCCTCAGTGGGCTCAGCAGTCACACAGCACTTCTGAGTAACCACACATAGCACCGCTAAGTGCGCCGAGAACTGAGGCATGACCCCATGAGCCTAGCACATCACAAGAACACCCCCGCAGCCCAGAGCAATTTCACAGTCACACCTTGTGACCGCAGCGGATAGCAGCCTCCCTCGGTGAGCTCAGTAGTCACACAACACTTCTCTGTAACCACCCACAGCACCGCTGCATGAGCCCATGTGCCCAGCACATTATGAGAACACCCTAGAGTAGCTTCACGCCTTGTGACCAACAGCGCCTAGCAGCCTCCCTCGGGGAGCTCAGCAGTCGCACAGCCCCCCACGCAGGGCAGGAAAATGCCCACAGCCAGACCAGAGCTGCTTAATACCTATTGATGTGTTGTATTAAATTGCAACATTTGTAAAGTGCTTGCCACCCCTAGGCGAGGCACTAAAGTGCTTGCCTACATGGGCAGCAAGCTGCGCCATGAAGGGTGGGGACGGAGGGACGGCGTCTGTGTTGTGATCTGTTTCCATGTCGCACGCAATGACAATGGAGGTGTGGTTATTATGTCCGGGACACGGAGCTCCGCAGTGTGAGGGCGAAAAAAGTGTGAGGTGCACGGTTCATGGGGCTCAGTAAGGAGCAGCTCTGGAGGTCACTTTGGGGCGTTTCTTCTCAAAGATTCACTCAACGAACCCAGCACAGGTTTCACCAATTATTTCCCCCCATCCCACGTGAGCTCACCCGAGTGTCTTTATTAGTGAGCTCACCACCACGTGTCCCGGTTTACCGTGATGAAACTACCAGAGCCCAGTAGTGGCCTAAGAGAGCCCGGTCGGACAGGTTGCCATCCTCACTGCGCCATCACGACCCCACAGCTTTGCTCTCTATGTTCAGCTCGGTCCTAACGGTGAGCCCCACAGCTCCCCCGAGTGCAGTGAGCATTGCTCCCTCAGAGAGATCACAGGGGATTCAGCCTGCCACCCACCCCTCCAAATACATACACGGCTCCCTCAGCCGGCTCTCCACAGCTCTTCTCACTGTGGAGAGCACAGATTATCTCAGTGAGTTCACAGGTAATTCATGGACCCCCACTGCCCCCCAGACACACACATACTACCTCAGCCGGCCCACCACAGCTCCCCTCAGTCCGGTGAGCACAGTGCCCCCTCCACTCTCAGGCTCACCACAGCTCTCCTCCCTGTGGCGAGCACAGACCCACAGCCTCCCCTCGGTGAGATCACAGCGCCCCTCCCCTGGAGGTAAAAAAAATGCTTATATTATAACTTTTCAACATGATGCACAACAGCCACAATGCTCTACAACATAGCCCAAAGTTCTGGCTAAACACATAAGGTCCCAAAGGCGAGACCTATTGGCTATGCAAATGCTTGTGTTTTAAATTAAATTATCTGCGTTTTTTCCAGTCTGCATTGAATATTTTGTTATAGAATTTAAAAAGTAACTGCAGTTTCTAGTGCGGTTAGTATTTCCTTAATTGTTATTGTTTTAATGTGCCATGCTGTGTTTAACAATAGTAGTGTTGGCTTAAGTTTGTGATAATTGAGCTGTAGGCTTTGTTTATTAAGTTCTTCTCAAGGCCTTGTGGCCGTATTATGGAAGCAGTGCCACGTGGCCTTTAAAAATGTTAAGTTAAGCAATTGTTTGATGTTAAGATCGATTTTTTTTATTTTTTTATACTTAATTGATACACTGTATGTTTATTGTTATATGCATATTGTGTGGTTTGTTTTTACTTGCTTTGTGTTAAAGTAAGGGAGAGGAGTTGGCCTAACGGCTAAGGCGCTCGACCTCGGACCTGGGGATCTGGGTTCGAGTCTCGGTAACGCCGCCAAAAACCTCCTGTGATTCTGGGCAAATCACTTAATCTCCCCATGCCTAAAAATGAAAGTGTGTGTCCTCATGTAAAAAAAACGTAACTTGTGCTATGTAAAGCGCTCTGATACCTGATTCGGTTCGGGTCTAGTTCGCGCTATATAAAACTCTACGAAAAGAAAAAAAAGAAAAAAAAGTGTGAGTGTTTAAGAATGCTTTTATTTGTTGGATGTATTGATGATACAATGCCTTTTGATTTGTGGTTTTTATAGAATTTAGTGAGTGTTTTGGTATGGGATTTGAAAAGTAACTGCTGTTGCTAGTGTGGTTAGCATTTCTTCAATGGCAATTGTTTTGATGTGTCATGCTATATTTAACAATTGTAATGTTGACTTATGTTTGTGATCATTTGGCTGAAGGCTTTATTTAATAATTGTTTTTCAAAGCCTTGTGGCCACATTATGGAAGCAGTGCCACGTGGTGTTTGAAATGTTATGCATTTGTTTGTGTTTTTAAGATTGGTAAATGTGGTTTATACTTAATTTTTTGCGATGCAATTTTATTGTCATATGCACATTGTGTGTTTTTGTTTGCTTGATTTATGGGTTTTAATTTGGGTACTGGAACTCTGAATTTTTGCCTATTACATTTCCTGCTAAATTATAGATATGTTCCATTTTGCCAGGAATCAAAATTGAGTGAGGAGTAAAATTAGTGGTTATGGTGTGTTAAAAATGTTTGTATAGAGCTTGACTAGTAGTTTTGGAGAAAGGAGGGAGAAGTGTTTATCGAGTGGGCCATGGAAAAGGGTGTGAACAAACTGAAGAGAAGGAAGTGATAAGGACAATAAATGATTTTATTTTATAGTTAAAAAGACAAGGCATGCATGAAAGTTTGTAGGACAGGGCAAAACTTTCTTTAGTTTTTTCAGTGATTACAATTGGAATTATTCTGAAGCCTGTGTATACCATCTGTATTTGACTGTATGCCGATGATTGTAGAGGGTGGTGACCCGTAGGCATGCTTTTGGGCTACATATTTGGCGCGTTGCATTGTCTTTTTAGGAGGAACTATGTTTTAACAGAGTACAAACCTCCCCGCGGGCCATAATATTTGTTGCTAGTATTTACCAACCTCTTTCTATGACCTGTAGGAGGCTTGTATTGTTGAAGGTGTCACTCTGTATTGCATAATTAGCAGTGTAATAATTTGAAATGTGTTTTTAAAGTGCCCACTTTAACTCCGTAGGTTAGAGTTGAGCTTCAAATATATTAAAAAAATAAAAAATAAATTGAAAAGCGGTTTAGACGGAGATGTGTGAGCTGCTGACCTGCACAACCTGGTCTTGTTGTTAGAGTTTGCTGGTACTCACACTTGCTGCTGTGTCCAAACCTTCCTTTACTACTACTAGTGGGCCAGAAGCCCCTCACTGAAATAATGGTCAGTACTTTAGGTAAAGGTGGGGGAGCAGGCAACCCTTTGACCAGGACAGAGACTTATGTCATAACGGTAACGTGAAACTGTTGCTTGTTATTTTTTTATTGTTTTGGGGTAAGAAAGTAAACTTTAAAAAGTTTGAACAGATATATATATTATGTTGTGTTGGAATAGGTCAAGATATGTTTTGTGCATTTTTTGCTGTTACTGTGTTAATGTGATGTGTTGAATTGTAAAATAGTATGCATTTAACAAGGTTTTTTTCCCAGCATTTTAATTTTTATTTTGTGGAATTCAAAGTAGGAGCATATCGCATTTTGACAATTTTTATTTAGGTAATAAAGTAAAAATGCTTAAGTAATATGTTACATTAGTATTTATATTCCATAACAATTTTGTAAAAACTCAATAATGTATCCATTACAAAACATAACTTGACATATGATTGGCATATGTTCTATTAAAGCATCCCCAAAGTCTTCTTGAGTGGCAGTAATGTTCAGCCAGTCCTTAATAAGCTGAGTCTTGGCATTCATTGAATGAAAAGGTTCACGGTGGACTAGTTGTGTAGTTAATATAACTGTATCCTCATTTATATTTTCATATCCATAAATATGTAAGTTTATGATTACTGGTGGTGGTTCCATAATCTGTAAAATGCATATTGAAAAAATGTTAGATTAAAGCATAACATCTGTGCAGGCTTTGACGAATCTAAAAAATGTCACCTAACCTACAAGACTATTGACTTGGAAATCTATTGTCTCTAATTAAAGAGAGGGACCCTAAACGCCAAAGGGGTAGGGTTCCAAAAGACAATATGTCACAAAATAACGTCCCCTTTGGACCAATTCTAAGCAGACAAGGAAACTTGCATCTATACCACACACTAGCCAATTCGTACTTTCATTCTAGGCAGCAAACAAGATGATGTAGAAATAGTCAGAAATTATAAAAAGTATACAATTTATTATACCATTAAAAATTCACAATAAAAAGGGATGAACAATATATCCTAATATAATACATGCAGATAATAGTCAGAAAATGGGAACAAAACAACACATGGGTTAAAAAATATAGAACGGGATACTTTGGTCCGACTTATGTAAATCATACTCCAATTTTGTAAGAATATCTTTGAATTGGAGACGTTGTATAGTCCAATGCTTTAATGTATCCCAATACACAAGGGCATCAAGGGCTTGTGTCCAAAGGGGACGTTATTTTGTGACATATTGAAAATCTATTGAACATAACTGTAATGTGCCTGAACCAGAAACCTTTTTCAAATTGCGTGATCCTAGTCAGAGACTATAATTCACTGGCTGCAGTTTTCTTTATTCACACATACAAAAGTATCTTTAAATGTGCAATTTTAGCATTGGAAAATAAATATTAAAAAATGAAAAATGGTTTGATTTGAAAGTATAATTAATATCTAGCACACATGTATGGTGCATATCACCGTGATTTGTTTGTTTTTTACTTTACTAATTGAACTGGCAATTAGACGGGGTGGGATGTTTCTCTGTTTATATTTAAAAACTCCTACTTTACATAAATATAAGGCATGGTGTTATACTGGTCTGTTATTTATAGACGGATGTATGTTCATACAACGCAAATCAAAACAACGCATGCCATTAGATCGCATTTTTTACATTGCATGTACCGTTACATCACATGCATTCCCCATGCAAACCATTACACCGCATTTCACCTTCACATGCATGCAAAATACCTTCCCAACGCACACCAATACCACGCATTCTATTACATCGCAAAATTCTCCCTAACGGCCCCCGGAACACTAATATAGCAACCTACCAAACACTCTACGACTCCCTGACACTACCCTCAACCCTAAGCCCTAAACACTGAAGCCTATAAAACGACCCTACACTACGACCTCAACCCTAAGACCTAACCCCGAAAGCCAAAAACAGTACCCTACACTATTAACCGTAAGCCCTAACCCCATAAACCGTACCCTATACTACTATTAACCCTAAACCCTCGGCACACGGCAGTGCTGTCCACTTTCACCCTTGCTATATGCACTCATACTTGAGCCGCTAGCTTGTATCCTGAGGCAGCCTATGCCCAAGCCGCATTACGTTTTCTCCAACGCCCACTAGCAGTCTCTATGTATGCGGACGACATGGTGCTGTACGTTCGGGATCCTGCTATACACCTGGCGCCACTCATCAGGGAATATATCCGGGTTAAGTGGTTTTCGGGCTTAGGAATAAATTGGTCTAAATCAGTCATCTTGCCTCTCACGGACTGCACACCACAATTCGACCTGGACTATCCTTTAGAATGGTGTACTGACACTGTCAAATACTTGGGAATTTGGCTCCATAGAGACCCGCAGGTGGTCATACAATCCAATTATGGCACAGCAATCACGCGACTCGAAGGGCAGGTGGCTCGTTGGACCAAGTTACCCCTATTTTTTGCAGATCGCATAGCGCTAATGAAGATGGTAATCCTTCTGCGCTTTCTGTATTTATTTTTAAATATCCCTGCCCAACGAACGCGACATTTTTTTTAAAACGCTTCGCTCCCTATTAATTACACTGGCATGGGGAGGTAAGAAACCTCAGCTTCAATGGGAGACAGTCACGCTCCCTTACAATCAAGGGGGATTCACGTCGCCCAATTTCCATCTATACTATCTTTGCGCACAGGCGCATTACGTTATGTTATGTTATGTTATGTTATATTAATTTATTATGCGCGCAGATACTCCAGCAAAGGAGCGTCCCGGCGCAGAATCCTTCATGTTGCGGTGGAGGCGGGCGCTGTGCAGCAAATACCACTCAAGGCCATGACAGTGAATAAATAAACAGTATTTGACAAAGGGGAGTTTGATACTGTTCTAACTACAGCCAAAGCCTGGCAGGAACTTGGAAAACGGGCACAGAAACTGCAGAGCCTGGTGCCCTAAAGATCCTTAAAGACATGGTTACGACAAAAATGGAGGATGTGTTCCCTGGTGGCCAATTTATAGCTTCGGCGACTGTGGCTGCATCACTGCCATGCAGCTGTTTATATACACTAGGCTGCGCTCTGCTATGCGTGCGCTGTATCCGCAACTTCCTACAGAGCCGCCTGTACTAGACGCTCTACAGCTCTTGTATTCTACCACATCACGAGCCAAACTGGTCACAAAACTGTATCAGGCATCGCAAAGGGAGGAAGTCGCACTAAGCATGACTGCACTAACCAAATGGAACGCGGTTTTACCAGACCCTGTCTCAGATGATGAGTGGGTTGGATGTTGCCGGCTGACTGGGCAGTTGACAGCTAATGCTAACTTACGACTGGTGCACTTTAAATATTTACATCAATTATATTATACACTGGCGCAACTATTTAAATATGGTCTGCGTGAAGCTGACAATTGCAGGCGATGTGGGGCGATTAATGCGGACTTTCTTCACTTAGCCTGGGAATGCGCAACGGTGAATTCATATTGGAGGTCAGTCACACACATTCTACCCTTGATGGTGGGGTTGCCCACAGCTTGTACTCCCCAACTATGCCTGTTGGGCCTGGTTACCACTCTTAAGGCGTCTCACAGGAGGTTTGTGGCTATAGCATTACTAATGGCCAAACACAGAGTCTCTCTGTGTTGGGGGGGCAGACCTGCGCCTACCACTAAACTATGGTTGCAGGACAGGAGATACTGTCGGGACCAGTTCACATGTTATGCAGAGGAATTGCCCTCGTCATCGAAACCACGTAATATCTGGGGTCCCCTCATTGCTCATCTGCGGACTGTAACTACTGTCTGAGATACTGTATATTATTTGATGTGCCTAGTCCTATACGGTCATGAAATGCATTTCTCTATTTCTTAATTACTGTCCGGATTGTAGCTGCCTGTACAACCGAACTATATATTATTAACTAACATCAACTCAATTGTTAATTGTATTTTTGCCATGCCAATGCTATGAATTTGCATGCATTTACTTTGTTTTTGTTACACTGAAAATGTACAAATAAAATATATAAAAAAACAAAATAAAAAAACCCTAAGACCTAAAGCCAAAAACAATACCCTACACTACTATAAACCCTAAGCCCTAATCCTTAAACCCTAAACCCTAATGCCTAAAACACTACTGTATACTACTTCCGCAACCCTAAGCCCTAAACCCTAATCCCTAAAGCCTGAAACACTACCCCCCACTGCACTGCCAATCAACTACCCTAAACCCTAAAACACTACGAGTCCAGCGTCGTCCTTACCTGTCTCTCGTCGTGGTCCCAGTGTTGTCTCCCCGTTGTCTGTGTCCCGGCGCACGACCCGTCCATTACATCCCATGCGCTCTAAAAGCATGAGTTGTCAAAGCGCATGCGATGTAATGGCGTGCGTAGTGAACGCACGCGTTGTAACGTTGCATGCGTTGTGATGGCATGCGATGTAAACACTTGCGTTGAGATGGTTGTCTCCCTTTATGGATCGACATTTTGCATTGTATTGGCTACAGACTTTCGAACGAACATGCAGCTTTCCTGATAAAACTATAAAGTGTGCAAACGGTAATGTGTGAAAATTGTCTTTTTTAAAATTATTTGTACATTACTAAGTAAAGTATTCTTGGTTTTCATCCTATTTAATTTGTATTCCCGTATCCCCTTCAGAATTTAATAAGGCATTTTCAAAGGCAATATTTTTGCCTAAGCAAGAGCTATTGGCTTTGCGAGTATATTTTATCTATGTTGCATAGTAGAATGGTGTAGAGTGGTGCAGAGTAGCATGGTGCAGTGGCGTAGAGTGCACAGCAATTTAGCACAGCGCAGAGTGCAGTGTCGGAGTGTAGCTATGCAATAGAGTGCAGTGATGCAGGGTGTATTATTATAGAGCGGAGTAGAGGGGCGTAGAGTACACTGAGGAAGAATGGATTAGAGTAAATTATTCTGGAAATGTTGTAGAGTAGCGTATTGTGCTATGTGGGTGCAGAGTGTAGTGGACTGGCAAAGAGTAGTGTGTAGGGGGCATTGGCTTGTCGTGCAGTGGAGTGGCATAGAGTGTATTGGTGCATATTAGTTTACAGTGGCGTAGAGTGTCGTGTTATAGAGGGGAGAGATAGGAGAAGGACAGAGAGAAGCAGGTACAGTCCCAGAGAGACACCGCCAAACTGGTCCAACATAAGCTGAAAAAGACCGCCCTTGTTATTGGAATTTGTTATGTTATTGGAATTTATAAGAAGCGCACGATTACCCGTGGGTGTCCTGGCGCTGGGCTAGGCCTAAACATACGTCAATGAGATGAGAGAGAGAGAAAAGCCAGGTCTTCAGGCCTCTTATGAAGGAGGACAAATTAGCAGCATTCCTCAGGTGGAACGGCAACTCGTTCCACGCCTTGGATGTGCAGGTGATGAAGCTCCTCCCACCCCAGCCGGCTTTCTTAAAAGTCGGTGTTTGGACCAATTTAGCACCCAGGGATCGAAGCGCCAGGGATATACCATTTAAACCTCTGCCTCAAGTGGTATGGGCCAATACCATTGAGGGCTTGTAGGCTATACAGAGGGCCTTAAAACAAACCCTCTGTTTCACCGGGAGCCAATGTAGCCGAGTTAGTTCTGTTCGGACTGAGACAAATTTAGGTACACCTGACAGTAGTCTCGCCGCAGCATTTTGAACTATCTGAAGCCTACTAAGCAGTTGTTTCTGGGCATTCAGATATATGCTATTGCAATAGTCAAGTCGTGACAGTACAGGGACTGTGACTACCGTCCTAAAATTGTCATCTGAAAGATAGGGTTTTATTTTCCTTAAGACTCGCAGAATCAGGAAGCAGGCGGAGACAACTGAACTGATGTGAGCACAAAAGGTCAGTTTATTATCCACTATCAAACCCAGGTTTTTCACTTTAGAGCTTGGAGTGGGGTGGTTTCCCATATCTGCTGGCCACCAATCTGGCGTCCATACATGAGGGTTATTTCCGAATACAATCACCTCAGTTTTATTGGAATTCAGTTTCAAACAATTTGTCGACATCCAGTTTGCAAAAGCCCCGATGCAGTCATGGAAACGAGCATATGTTTCTTTTACCTGACCGTCCTTGAAGGATAGTACAATCGGAGTGTCGTCAGCATAAGAGGTCAACTGAAAACCATACGATCTAATCAAGGCTGCCCGTGGCGTCACAGACATTAAAGAGCGTAGTGCTCAGTGACGACCCCTGCGGCACCCCACACGGAAGGCTAAAAGGCTGAGATTTTATATTATCTATATCGACCGTTTGTGATCTCCCCGATAGAAATGAAGGTAGGAGTTTCCAAGTCACCCCTTGCACCCCAGCCCCCGACAACCGGCCCATCAAAACTTTATGTTGGACCGTGTCGAAGGCAGCTGAGAGATCTAACATTATGAGAATAGCCTCCCCCTGCAGTCCAAAGCCTCCCTTACTTCCTCACAGGATTTAATGAGGGTCGATTCGGTGCTATGGTCAGCTCTGAAGCCATATTGGGTTGGGTCAAGTACGTCATTGCCATGAAAAAAGCTACGAAGCTGTACATTCATGGCCTTTTCAGTGATTTTTGCAGGCAGGGGGAGTCGCGAAATAGGCCGATAATTCCCGGAGTCTATAGGATCCAAAGTGGGCTTCTTTAGAAGGGGGAGTATCGAAGCCTTCTTCCAAGCAGTCTGAAAAACCCCAAAAGTGAAGATATTATTAATCAGAGGGTTCAAAACCGAGCAAAACACTTCAGAGATGAATTTGAGTATTGGGACCGGACAAGGGTCAGAAGGACACCCTGAGCGGGCAGAAGATAACAATTTAACAGTTTCTTCAAGCCCTAGTGGGGTGAAATGATCAAAAGCAGATCCTGAGCTTAAATCATCCTAAGATTCACTGGACGGAGCTCTGACCCTTTCAACTAGGGAGTAAATGCAGAAAATATTGCCTCCACCTTTTGCTGAAAGAAAGTGGCCAGATTGTCACAAAATTCCGGACTACTAACAGTTTTAGTAGTGTGCGGAGAGGATAACCTTTTCACCGTTTTAAAAAGTTCTTTCGGGTTGGACTTGGCTTGAAGAATTTCCTTAGAAAAAAAATTCTTTTGTTTCCAGCAATAAGTCTTTGTACTGTTTTAGACTATATTTATAATTCGCTTTATCAACGGTACAATAGCCCCTCCTCCAGGCCCTTTCAAGTTTTTTGCAAGCCAAATCTTGATCGTCTAGTTCTTCTATGGGCCTGGAGTGGCCTGGCTCACCTCCAGGTACATGCTTAGGACAGAGTTTTCTATTGTTTTCCTCATCCTCTGTAGACTTTTTAGGGGAGCTATCCTCATGATTGCTGGTAGCAGCATCATCACGGACTCCTTCCTCTTCGGGAATGTCAGGATCTTTTTCTGCCTGACTGCATCCAAGGAGCTCCTGGAGCTTTGGGGTTGTGGGATTGGCGCCAGTCTTTATTGTACTGGTTTTGCAGAGGTCCCTTCGATGCGTCATACTAAGATGCACGTGAGGGGTCAGGTTGAGCTCCTGAACAAGATCATCGGTGCCGGACACGTTTAGTACAGTTGGGACCTTTTTAGAAGATCAACAAGAATTCTAAATAGACTTTTAAGGTCTAACGGACTAGAAACAAGTTTCAACATTTCTAATGCAAAAAGAACTGAGGGACACGACACAAGGCCCTAACACTTCAAATTAGAAAAAAATCAAAACATGAACTAATGTCGAGTGTTGATTTCTTTGTGGAATTACATATTTACAGAGTGAGACAGCAAATGCAAATTCTTGTATCTCACCGCGAAGCACCAATGTATGAGCGTTTTTTCTTATGTAGGTGTACCAATGTAAGGGTACCCTATGCAGAAAATCCAGACGACCCGTATTGATTTTACTGGGCTCACTGTAATAATACAAGGTGCTATTTGCTGTAGAGTGGCAAGCAGCTTAGGCTTATCAGAGGGAGTGTTAGCCATTTGTTGCGCACACACACACCGTCAATAAATGGTACTCACACTCATGAATAAATCCAAGACCAATTTATAAAAATAACAAATTTGTATGTATTTTTAGACACCAGGATAATCGTAACCAGGTAAGTACTTTGAGAGTTATAGATTTTAGCAATAGATAGAAAATATAGTTGAATAACGTTTATGAGGTATGAGCCTCGAACGTGGTAATGTTATCCTATACACTGCATACATATACCTGCAAACGTTTTTGGAGGATGCCTTCTAGGGCTTCAGGTGCTTGAGAGACTAGGTCCAAGAAGCCACCAGCAGTTCAGTTTTACATGCCCTCGAGTGTGAAGAGGTGCTGGTCGCATTCGTAGCCTCGAGCGCTATGTGATACAGTCAATAGGAAGGGAGCTGCAAAAGAAAAGCTGCAAGGGAGGACTTAGGGACACGTTCTGCAGAACCCAAAGGGGGACTTGAGGGTCTCCGGAGCACAAGAACATGGTTGATCTATGCGAACCCAGGCTGGGGGGCTCAGGTGCTGATGTCGACGGGTCACCTGAGTTAGAGGCTCTCACTTTGTATGGGTGACCTGGACGAGGAGGGTACGAAAACAGGGCCACTCTCGGTGCTGGCCTCTTTAATTTTTTTTTTTCACAACTGCGTTTATTAAATGTTTAGGCATAGCATATGTACAGTTCTCCATAATCAGGAGGACACTGTCAGTGGTCAACATATAACAGAATGCATGTACAGCCTAAACGCTCAACTCGCCCTCCCTCCCACACCCCTTCACCCCGCCAACAACCCCAAAATCCCCCGCTACCCACCCCTTATCCCACCCTAGCCCGGTGCACGTGTTCACTATCAGCTGCAGTATACAGTTAAAGCAAAATAGGCGTCCTGTAACCTCCTAGGCCTCGAGGTCACCATCGGTAGGCAGTCCCTCATCCAGGTCAATGGGGGCTCCAATGTCAACTCCCTGTAATCCGCCCACCGCTTCCAGATCTTGTAATGTTTCCGGGGGCAGCCCCTGGCCTCAAACACTGGCAATTCTAGCCCCATAAGAAAGTCCAAGCCCGCCCTCCAGGCGCTAAGTGGGGGGGCGCGGTCGCTCTTCCATGCCCTTGCCAAATCCCGCTTAGCTACAACTAGGCCCAGCAGGAGGAGGTGACGCTTGTAGATGTTACCACCTACTTGTTCCAGGATATGCAGAAGACCCAATCTGGGCGTACGAGGAAGGTCCCACCCCAGTACCTCTGACAAGCAATTCCATACCCCATTCCAGAACCGGGTCAGACCCACACACGACCACACAGTATGCAGCAGTGTACCTCTCTCAGTCCCACAACGCAGGCATTCTGGGGTAGCAATGAGGCCAGCCTTCCACAGACTCTCTGTGGTGTAATAGGCCCTATGCAGGTATTTGAACTGTATAAACCGGAGTCGCACAGCTATTGCAGCCCCACGGGGGGACTCCAGGGCCTCCCTCCAGTCATCCTCATCCAAAGGGCCGATATCCGTCTCCCAGGAGGCTTTCAACGACAGGAGGGAAGAGGAGCAATGAGTGACAAGCGTTTGGTAAATTTTGGAGACTTTTTTATCCCCCAGATCTCCCATGAAAAGCTTAGCTTCCACGGGGCTAAATTCAGTGAGCCTGTCCAGCCCCACAAGACTCGGTGCAAGAGCATTACAAAACACCAAACAGGGGTATCAGGCCAAACGCTCTGCACATTTATCCTATACAGTGTGGTATAATAAGTTTGTTGTGGGTGCTATTAACCTGAAGTCATATACCCCTAGACTCCCAAAAATTCAAAGCAACACAATGGTACAGCACCCCACACAGTATATCTTTTACAATAACATTAAGTGCATTCTTTGAAGAAACATTTCAGTAGGACCGGAGATTCTTTTTTTCTTTTTTGCTTTTATTAACAATTTTCCAATTTTAAAAAGAAGAAACGTAGCCAACGCGTTTCGTCCGTAGGACTTCTTCAGGGCGGAAAGTTTTTTTTCGGATTTCAATGTTGTCACACAAATCTTTTTATAGGGAAATTGCCATCACGGTTTACGTTTTGTCAGTAATGATCTTTTCATATGTGGCTATTTTGAAAAGGAATATTTGTCTTTACTTATTGTTTTCTAGTATGTTCAGCATCAAAGTATACAAGGCATAAGTGGCCTCGCAGAGAAGGATGACAGTCAGATCCTTCCGTGTGCACTGAACTCTGGTCATGTGGAACGTGTCTATTTAATGTCCACACCCCATCATTTTTCAATGGTCCGATGTGTCTGCCGTCTCGCTCGATACCAGGGTTCAGGACCCTGGTATCGAGCGAGACGGCAGACACATCGGACCATTGAAAAATGATGGGGTGTGGACATTATGCCTTGTATACTTTGATGCTGAACATACTCGGTGCAAGAGCATGACGAAGTTGTAGATATGTAAAAAATTGGGTCTTGGGCATGTCAAATTCGGTGCTGAGGGCCTGAAAGGATTTGAGGGTAGTTCCAGTAATAACATGGCAAAGTGACGAGATCCCAATGGAGTCCCAGCCACCAAACCCCGGCAGCAAGGCTAGTGCGGGGAGCTGTCCATTGTTCCAAAGTGGGGTTTCCGCTGTCAGCCGACCCCACCAGCCCATGCGGCGCAGCACCTGTCTCCAGATCGTGAAGACCACCTGAGTAACCTGCGGCAGTTTCTTCCGCCGCCCGGCCGAGTACAACAGTGTATGTAGCGTGGCATCCCCCATCAGAAAGTGTTCCAGGGCGTATGCTGGGTCACTGTGACCGCCGTACCACCACTCGTTCAGAACCAACAAATGGGAGGCCTGATAGTAGGACAGAATGTCTGATGTAGCGAGACCCCCACAGTACGTGGACAAGAAACAAGTCCGCAATGCCACTCTGGAAGCACCCCCCGCCCACAGAAAGCGACCCAGTACTGAATTCACTCGACGGAACCATTGCGGGTCGATCCTGTGTGGATGGTTCTGCAGTTGGTACAGGAGTCTAGGAAGGGCGACCATTTTAAAAATTGCGGACCTGCCATAGATATTGAGAGGCATACGAGACCAGGTTTTGACGTCCGATTGGACCTTGTCCCATACCGGCTGCACGTTGCGCTCCCATGCAATTGCGGCCGACTCAGACAGGAAGACTCCCAGATATTTTAGACCACCGACCGCCACCTGTAGAGCCGAAGCCCAAGAGAAT
Organism: Lissotriton helveticus; assembly: GCF_964261635.1. Taxonomy (NCBI): domain Eukaryota; kingdom Metazoa; phylum Chordata; class Amphibia; order Caudata; family Salamandridae; genus Lissotriton; species Lissotriton helveticus. Next base: position 11,560,936 of record NC_136067.1, on the reverse strand, counting down.
GCTTCGGACTCTCCGTCCAGTACCCATAGGGTCGATTTGCGCGGGTTGAGGAAGAGTCCCGATACGTCTCCAAAGATACGCATTATTTCCAAGATTCGAGGGCCAGAGCGGTTAAGGTCGGTCATAAAGAAGAGGACATCGTCCGCGTATAGCGCGATCCTGTCCGAGAGTCCCGCCCCCCACACGAAGCCACGAAGCTGTGCATCGATGCGCACCCACGCGGCCAGCGGTTCCATGGCCAGTGCAAAGAGGTAAGGGGATAGGGGGCATCCCTGTCGGGTCCCCCGAGCAACCTGGAATCTCTCCGAAATAGCTCCTGAAATACGCACTGAGGCGGTGATGTCTGTGTATAACAGCCTGACATACGAGACAAATACCGGACCCAGGTTGAGGCGCGGCAAAAGGGCGAAGAGGTAAGTCCAGCTGACTGAGTCGAACGCCCTGTCAATGTCTGCCAGCAGTAGCGCCGCCCGTTCTCCAGTCGCTCCCACAGCTTCCACCGCCGCCTTCGCGCGTCTGATATTGTGTCTCGTCGCCCTACCCGGCATAAAGCCCGCCTGATCCGGGTGAACCAAGTCCGCTACATATGGGAGGAGGCGGTTCGCCAACGCTTTGGCCAATAATTTGGCTTCAAAGTTGATTAAAGATATGGGGCGATACGACTCGTGTCGGTCGGGAGGCCTGCCCGGCTTCTGGAAGACTACAATTGCAGCCTGATGCCAGTCCGCTGGCAAGCTACCACGTTCCCGCGCTGCCTCCAGCGCCCGCCTATAGTGCGGTCCCAGCTGCAGGTGGAATTTCTTGTAGAATTCACTGGGAAATCTGCTCGGTCCGGGCGCCTTACCAGTGTTGAGTTGTCCCAACGCATCACCCAGTTCCTCCGCCGTTAAGGGAAGGTCCAGGGCTGTCCTGGCTTCGTCCGATATCGCACGGGGGGGAAGGTCAGCAATGAACTTGTCAATCGCATCCGGCGGGAGACTGTCCCGAGGGGCATATTGCTCCGCATAGTAGCCAGCAAAGCTCGCCGCAAGGGTAGCAGGGTCCGTTATGGCAGTCCCCTCTCCGTCCGTGAGGCCCGGTAGAGTAATCGGCTGCAGAGTTTGTTGACACAACCTATGGAGCATGGTGCAGGACTTGTCGCCCCACTGGTAAATCCTGCTCCGTGTGGCCAGCCAAGCCTGTCTAGCCTCGTCCATTAAGACCGAGGCGTAGGATTGCTGCGCCTGCAGGAGCAGTCGTATCGCCACACCGTCACCGTCCCCCTGACACCGACCCTCCAACACCCCCACTCGAGCCGCAGCCGCGACCGTGGCCTCTTGGCGACTACGACGGGCAGCAGCACACCAAGCAATGTCAACGCCCCTCAGCGTGGGCTTCATGGCTTCCCAGACCGTCACTCCATCAACCCCGTCCGCCAGGTTCTCCTGCCAGTAGTGGGCAATCGCGCCGCGCATGTGTTTCGTATAATCTGCCTGCTGGAGATGCCACGAGGACATCCGCCACCGGAATGGCTGGCGCGTCTTGCGCAATGCAATCCGTAATACGACCGGGGAGTGGTCAGATAGCCCCCGATGCTGAATTGCGGCCTGCTTCACCCTGTTGAGAAAGGCTCCTGGTACAAACACGCAGTCCAGCCGGGAGAAGGAGCCATGCACAGCAGACACATACGTGTACTCACGCGTCTTGGCATGCAAGTGTCTCCAGGCATCCACCCAGCCCAACCCGTCAATCATCGCTTTTAACCGTGTAGGGGAGGTCGCCACCGCGGTCCCCTGCAACCTCCTTCGGTCCAGGCACACATCCACAACATCGTTCCAGTCGCCACCTATCACAGCCAAGGAGTCTGGGATCTCGGCCCACAATTCAAATAGGCGCTCTGCCAGGGACCATTGTAGAGGAGGGGGGGCATACACACTGCCAAACACCACTGGCTCCGTACCAACCATACCCTTAACAAACACATACCGACCCTGGGGATCGAGCCAGTGACGCTCGTGGGTATATGACAGCCGTCGATGAATAAGAATGGCCACCCCCCTCGAGCCCCTGGAAAACCCTGCATGAAATACCTGATGATATCCAAAGCGCTGCAAGCTCAGTGCCTTCGTCCCCAACATATGCGTCTCTTGTAATAGCATGACATCAGCTGAGTCCCTCTTACCCCAGCTCAATACCGCTCCACGTTTAATTTTGTCCAGCATCCCCCTTACATTCCAACTTAAGATTCGCATAGAACCACCAGCGAGTTCCTTCTTCGGGAGATCAACCATAGTCTCGATGGGAAAGTCTCTGAAAACCCCAGGACCCAGCCCAGGCACCCAGCACCATGTATGTCAATGCAGCAGAAATCACGTGCACCCCTTTCAAAACACCCCCCATCCCTTCCCACCAACACTGCCCCCCCAACTACCCAACGCCCGTTCCCCCCCCCCCACCCCTATACTTCATGAAACACTGAAGTACCTGTCGCGGCATGGGGAGCTTCGGGCCCAAAACAGAGTGCCCAAAGCCAACCATACCAATGGATCCCACTACACCCCCCAACTAACGGGACCTTCCCTCAGGGCCGCCCCCCTAACATGGGAGGACTAGGCCGCCCTATAGGTCAGTACCCCGAACCCCATTGTACCACGGTTGTCCCGGAACTCGAGTAGAGCGAGGCAGTCAGATAACGCCAGTATCGCTCCCCCCGAGCCGAGCCAAGTTCCAGGTCTCACCACACCAGATACCATCTGCTCGACCGCTGTGGCAGCCGCACCGGGCCCCCCGCAGAGTCCAATAACGGAGAAGGGTCAAGTAAGGAAGATAGAGTTCCCATGGTATTCAATTCACTTTCCCTGATTGATCAGTGTCGGGCTGTGTGCCATCTAGGGGGCCGCTCCCGGACCGGGAGCGTCTTCGTGACTGAGATTTCCTGTGTCTTTTACCCCTGATGACAGAGTCGCCCCTCTCCGGCGACGATCCACGCGATGATCCGGGGCCCAAGCCCGGCTGGGCGTTCGGTCGGAGCCTGGTCGTCTCGTCAGTCCACCCAAACACCGCCTCCGGGGTATCAAAAAAGTGGGTCTTGGATTGAAAGACGACTCGAAGGCAGGCCGGGTACAGCAGTGAATATTGGATCTTCAGACCTCGCAGTTTGGCCTTCGCATCTAGGAAGGAACGGCGCTGCTGCTGCACCTGCTTGGTATAGTCTGGGAAGATCATAATCTTGTGATTGTCAAACAGCAGAGTCTCTTTGACCCTCGCTTCCCGGAGTATAGTGTCTCTGTCGTGGAAGTCGAGGATTTTAGCTATGACCGGACGAGGCCGTTCTCCCACTGGCGGTTTCTGCATCAGGGCTCTATGGGCGCGCTCCACCACAAAGCAGCGCAACAGGACGTCCGTGGGAAGCCAGCTCTCCAGCCACCGTGTTAGGAACACATCCATGGGCCCTTTCTCGCAGTCCTCCGGAAAAGCCCACGAAACGCAGGTTATTCCTGCGCGCTCGCCCTTCTGCATCCTCGACGCGGAGCGCTAGCCCCTTTTGGATCCTGTCCATCTCTGCCACTTTTTTTTTCAGGGTGTCGACATCATCCTCCACTCCCGTGATCCTGGTCTCGGTCTCTGTGATGCGAGCAACGGCGTTGCGGAGGTCCTGTCGTAGTAGCATGACATCAGCTCCCACTGCGCCAATCTTGGCGTCTAGCATGTCCCTGGATTGTGTGATGGCGGCCATCAGGGCCGCGTTATCAGGTCCCGTGCCCTGGCCGCCCCCGGAGGCCCCGGACCCCCCGCTGGGTCCAGTAAATTTGTCGATCGGTCCTTGCTTGGTGGAACCAGTGCCGCCCCCGCCTCTGGTCATGGTCAGGGCGGGCCGCTCCGCGCCTATGGCAGACCTTCCACTTACTGCAGTTCAAAGATAGAGTCCAACCAGAGGGCCTAAGTCCACCGCAGCGGCCTCTTTAATTTTGACCTCCCTCGTTGGCAGGTCAGCTTCGCTGGGGAATGCAATTAGCCTTGGAAGTTGCAAGGGCTCCGGTGCCCAGGATATTGGTGCAGGCAGGCTCCGGAAGGGCTCAGTGTCTTGGGACTTCGGTGAAGCAACAGGGATGACTTCCTGGGCTCTCAACAACCTTGCCCTGGCGAGTTGCTCCCTCAGTGGGACCGATGTCCAACAAAACGGAGTACTGGGCAATGTGAATGGTGCCTGCAGATGTAGGGGGATGGCTCCTCCATTCCAAGGGAGATCTTTGCTGGTTGGCGAAGTGTTGGGTAGTCCTTTAAGGATTTGGGGAGAATGTTCAGCATTTTGGGAAGTCGTTCTCAGCAATTGTCGAGATGCAAGCAGCCTGGCAGAGTTTGGCGCAAATCTTTGGTGCAGGTCTTCTGTTCTCATGTTGTTAAGTGGTCTTTCTTCTGTTCCCAGTAGGTGTATCGGAATTCCTGGTGTCAGGGGCCACCTACATCCGGCATTCAGGGGCGTTAGGAGTACTGTAAGGCAGTAGCAAATGGGCTACTCACCCCGGGGCAATGACACCCCCTAGATGACAACTAGCACTCTAGAGCAGCCAGCAATCTGGGGGGCTAGTAAGGCTTCTGGGGCACCTCTAAGGGGCAATCTGGGTGCATGTTACAATACATCTGATGCTGGGAACAGCACAGATTTATTAAGACGAGCTGCTAGATACCAAGCACCATTATTTCCAGTGAAGCCATTATGTAGCTAGGTAACCCCTAATGACCAGTGCCCAGTCCATGTCTTCCTCATGGCTCCCAGAACACTTGCAATACTTAGCAATGGAACTAGGCATCACAGGGGCACATCTGCTCATGCAGGTGAGCCCTCACGTAATATAATACACCCTGCCGTAGGGCTCCAAAGCCTGCTGTAGGGGTGACTTACATATAGTGCATGCAGTGTAAGGGCATTGCATACAGGCAATAGGCAATGTCCTGTTTTTCAAATGATTTTACGCATCATGCAATGGCATTCCTCATGCAGTTCGTGTGTGGGTCTCTTTGCGTTATAGAAACCAACACCAACAGAAACCCACCTGCCTATATAAAAGGATTTGAATAGGCCCAAAAGAAAGGGTCACAATAATATACAGGAACAACTGGGGCTGACAAACAAATATGTTCAAAGAAATCTCAGGATTAAACTGATTAGCAAATTTGTTTTTATTTTATTATTGAGGAGGAGCTCCAGGACTTTTTCCCTGAGCAGATGTTGGTTTATGGGGAGAGTCTGTGCTTGAAAGGTGGTACGGTTGGAGCTGTGGAGGTACTCTCTAGACAGTAACAATGTTGTATGATGTTTAACACTCATTGGTCGGAGGGGACGTTGAGCCACGTAGGGAAACATTTTTGTAGATGCCCCCAACAGGTGTTGTGTGATCTGGGGGCAGAAGAAGTAAGTCAGGGCTTACTGGTGGTGGCAGCACCCTTGGGAGCGCCACCTTCGTCTCTACCTTTAGCATTATTGCCCCTGTAGCACCCTTTAAAGTAGCTTCCAGGGGAGGGTTGCAGCGCCTATTGTCACTCGAAAGCTGTGGCGATTTCAGGGGAGGTGGTCTTCGAGCCTCCACGATATGGTGTATGGCAAAAGGACCCACGATGTGCAGGCATCTGCTGGGCGCCCATAGCCTTTATTATCTACGCATCTTTATCATTTCCAGCTTTTGGTCAACCTGCGGCTCGAACAGGAGTTGCTCGCCAAATGACATGTTGATCAGGCTTTGCTGGACATTTGAAGATATGAAGTAAGCATGCCTACGAAGGAGCACACTGGAGTGTACGCCTCTGGCAGTGATGGTAGATGCGTCAAGGGCACAACGAATGGTTGTGTTAGAGATATGTTTTCCCTCAGATACCATCTCATGTCCTCTTCTTTTGTGCTCATATGGAAGATATTGGAGGAGCTCTTCCATTTTGTCGTAGTCGGTGCGCTGCAACCCTTGCCTGTGGCATCGATTCGCTTACTCCTTATCCGGTGGAGGGGTGTCACCGGTGCCCTGAGAGGTCGTCCGCTTGCGAGCAGTCTGTACTACCAAAGAGCCAAGGGGTAATTGTCCCTGAATGTAGATGGGGTTAGTAGGGGACACCTTGTTCTTTTTTTTTAATCCAACTGGAGAGTGATACCCCTGACTGAATGATGTCAGGGCCTGGACACACAATGTCCTTGAGCATAGCAAAATATTGGGTGGAGCGGTGGGTAGTGGAGAGGGTCTCAAAAAGGAAATCATCTTCTATGGGGTCAATGTGTACATCGACTTTGTGATTTGAGCAGCCCTGGGTACCAGCTCGTGGTAAGAAGTGGAGCCATCAGGAGGGGAAGGCTGGACTGGTTACAAGTCAGAATCGGTGTCCCCTTCAGGATCCACATCATGTGAATCTCCGGAGTCACAATGAGGGGTGTATCTTGAGTGTCCTCCCTGCCCCAGTGTTTCCCTGTATCCGAGTGCGGTGACCCCTGAGGTTTATATGAGAGGGGGTCAGGTGTTGAGTCAGGAGGGGATGGAGAATGCTGTGGTCTTGGTGGAGAATGGGGGCGGGGAGGGATGTTGTGATGGTGGCTCAATATCCAGCATAGGGTTGGTAGCCTTGTCTGACTTCTTCCTGTGTTTAGCTGGAAGATGGACGTTGAGGACTCAGATGGTATTTGGGGGCTTGTGGAGCTGTCACCAGTGGGTGGGTGAGAAACCCACCCATGTGGGGCTGTAGCACCAGATGCTGCTGCTGAGTATTAATCACGTCCTGGAGCTTCTAAAGGATCGGTTCGACTCATGTCAGCGCCAATAGGGCTTCAAAGCTGACCCCGGAGTCTTTGGGACTGGTGCCGACTTCGGTTACAATGCGGAGAGTATCAGCTCCGACAGTCTGGTTGGCGCAGACACTGGAGTAAATGGCACAAATTTGATGCTTTCTTTGGCACCAAGACAAAGCCACCCATTGCATACGACAGAGGTTCGGTGCTGACCATGGCTTAAAGGCAGGTATGGCCAGAGGCCGAGCTCTGTGGGCCCACAGTGGCTGGACATCCCTTTGCAAAGGGCTGCTCAACATGCGAGCAGTGTTGAGAGGTATGGGGAGCCGTACTCACAACCACTTGTGCCAGCGGAATATCCTCAATCCAGAGCTTGGGTCGGACCAGAAAACCTCATCAGCGGTCGAAGGATGAGTATGCTGTTCCCTCTCGATCTCCTGGTTGCCGAAACAATCTGGGGTGTTGTCTCCGCTCCTACGTGACATGGAGGCGAAGGGCCCTGGGGTTATGCAGAGTTTTTTTTCAAGTGGAAGGAACGCAGGCATCGCAGGCGGCCTCTGCTTGCTCGGGCGAAAGGCAGCGGTTGCAGGCCTGATGGAAACCAGTCCAGGGCTACTCTGCGTGGCAGCGAGGGCAATATTTGAAGGGCATCTGTTTCATCAGAGTCGTGCATTCTCAAGAAGCCGGAGGAGATGAGACGGGGAGGCCCGAAGGGCGAGACTCCGTGTGGGGAAGAAGGACGACCCAAAGAGTCTCTCGGAATGAGGGACTCTGACGTCGATCCGAGACGGTAGTAATAGGAACCCAGAGTGTTGATCCTGAGCCTACGTCCGAACCAAGTCCAGTAAGATTAGGAGGTGGGCCCACATCCAGCCAGTACCAACCCTAAGGTGAGGCAGCTGATCTGGAATCTATTTTTCAGATTCCTCCATCTTGTTTTGGAAGGAAATAGAGTCCTAGGGTCAGGGCTTTGCCCACTTCCCACAGGAAGTGGTCATATAGAGGGTGTAGACACTACAGGTAGGCAGCGCATTGGCTGCTACCTGTCACTCTCCTTAATTGAGTATTTAGGTGGCACCTCTCGAACCAAAAACTCAGATTGGACAGACCTAAAGCCGAAGAGGACACAGAAGAGCTGCCAACCCTAGAACAGATGACCTGTTGTGGACTTATGCAGTGTAGAAACAACAAGGGAACCCTTAAGGTAATCAAGGACCTGGGGTGATATTATATAAAACTAAAAGCAACAGTGGTCCTTAATTTATAAATAGGTGTGAGAAATGCAATTTATAGACAACAATCTGTACTATAAGCAAGGTGTCCAGCCGGACACTAATTTAATCAATGTAGATATATAAAAAGTGATGAGACGAACATTAATACAGTGGGATACAATCATGTATCCGATACATACAACACAACCAAGGAAACAAAATTACATAAATACAGGCAATTTTAGCAAGGGGAGGCGCTAGTAAAGTTCAGTGGTCATCTAGCTGACCTCATGTAGTATACACAGTGGATAATTCATTAATAATTACAGTGTTACCACACAACTGTCGACGGCGTTTCGATCCTACATAAAATATGGGATCATCATCAGGACTAAAATTAATTGCCAGAGCAAACAAACCTATAGAGAAGGGAGGCAAGAGAGCAAGGGACAAATTAAGTCCTCAGGTCTACAAGGTATTGCAATTCAATTAACCCATGCCGTACTTTTTTTTTTTTTAAACTTATTTTTATTGGCATTTCGTTATCATAGCAGTACAGACCATGTAAGTAGTCACAAATGCTAGAGAACTTTGGAGAAAAAAAAATTCAAAGAGAAAGGAAAGAAAAGCGCAAGCATGTGAATCAACATCATGGGGATCATTGGAGTGGGTCTGCAGAGGCTGTACAGCGGTGTTGCCAAGTAACTGGGGGGAAAGAACTCGGGGAAGGAGCATCTGGGCGTTTGCACGGGCATATCGAGAAGAAATGGGGGTAGGGCGTTAGAGGGGCCAAAGACTCACGTTTACAGTGAGCAGGGTTGCTAGAGGGAGGGAGTGTTATGTTAGATTGGGCCAAACGTCCCGGGAGCAGGGTAGAAGTGTGGGACTGCGGGTCGCCAACGTCCGGCACTAGTCATTGGTCAGGGGCTGCAGGCTCGCGGGGGGGGGGGGCCCTCGGGGTGGGTGTAGGCGTGGGCGTGGCCGGGTCATCATGGCGCGTCAGCTGTCGGAAGCGATGCAATAGCATGGCCCATTCCATAGAGATGGGGTGTTTACGGGCGCCTTTAGCTTCCTCCTCTCGCAGGGCGTCCTCTTCCGCCGCCGCCCATTTACATACTGCCCCTGTCCATGCTGCTGTGGGGGGGCCCTCTGATGATCGCCAGTGCATAGCTATACATCTTTTCGCTAGTAGTAACACTAGGGATACAAAGCGCTTGTGTGCCGGGAGCTGTTTCGGAATGTGGAAAATGCCCAACGCGCTGGATTCCCAGGTGTCTAGGGTTGTGAGGCCCGTGAGGTCTTTCAGTGTGCCGTGTACCATCCGCCATAGGGGGTGGAGGCCTGGGCAGCTCCAGAACAGGTGACGGTAATCTGCACCTGGGGAGTGGCAACTGGGGCAGAGGAATTGAGTAGTGGGGTAGAATTTCTGCGGCCGCGCCGGCGTCAGATACGCCCTGTGTAAGATGTAATATTGGATGTTTTTAAAACGGGCGTTCCTAGACGTACGTTTTGGGGATTCGAGCGCCTTGATCCATTCCGAGTCGTGTAACGGGCGCCCGATGTCCTCTTCCCAGGTGGTGCGCAAGGAAACTAGGGGAGCGTTCAAGAGTTCTCGAATCGCCTTATACAACCACATGACCAAATGGCGTCCTGCACCCATGTGCAGGATTGCGTGTATAACTGGATGCGCGTCTGGTTCGCCGGTCTGGAGGTTGTGGTAAGGACGGAAACATTTGAGGAGCTGGCGATATCGGAGGAATTGACCGGGGGGGGAGATCGAATTCGGCAACGAGTCGATCGAAAGATTTAATCCGACCCTCCTCAAAGAGCGATTCCATGTTCGTAATACCGCACCGCGTCCACTCGGCGAGCATGGGGGCTGGGCAGTATGAATCTGACCTGGGCCAGCCGATCAACGGGAGCAATGGGGCGTATGGGGTTGTCCTGGGAGACATCCGGTGGACCCGGAGCATACATTGACGCGCCGCTGTGACCTGTAGGGGATATGTGCGCCACGGTTTAGTGCCCGGAAGAAGAAGACGGGTGAGCTCCGGTGTCGGAATCCTACCCGTTGGGGTATTGGCCTCTTGTGTGTGCCGGTCCGCTGTCCAGTACGACAGCCATTGGAGCTGGGCCGCTAGAAAGTAGGACTCGAAGGATGGGGCTCCGAGGCCCCCCTGGGTGGTGGGAAGCTGAAGGGTCTTCAAGGCTACCCTGTGCCGGCCCGATCCCCAAATTAGGGTACCTAGGAGGGAATTGAGGTCCCGGAAGAAGGACCTGGGTGGGACCACCGGCAAGTTGGTAAAATGATAAAGGAGCCGGGGAAGCATTATCATTTTAGCCAGGGCAATGCGTCCTATCGGGGCCAGTGGGAGTCTGGTCCAGAAAGCAACTGTCGGTCGAAGGCCCGCGAGCGCCCTGCAGTGATTGCCCCCGAAGATGTCAGCGGGAGAATGGTAAAGTCGGATCCCTAGGTTTCGGGGGGCATCTGTGGACCACGATATCTTTTGCGTCCCCAGCCAGGTATCGCGGGGTGGCAGGTCCGGGTGAAAGGGATATACCGTGGATTTATCCCAATTCACTCGGAGGCCCGAGGCGTCCGCGAATTCGGTAAGCGCCATCCATATGGGGGTGAGGTCGGCCGTAATATCCCGGACGTAGATGAGGAGGTCATCCGCGTACATAGAGACGCTGTGCGTGACTTCCGCGAGTGGAATGCCCCAGTCCAGACCTCCTTGGCGTAACCTGATCGCTAGTGGCTCGACCGCAAGGGCGAAGAGGAGAGGCGAGAGGGGGCACCCCTGCCTCGTGCCTCGCCGGACCTCGAACGCCGCCGAGATGTGCCTCCCAATCCGGACCCGTGTGGACAGGTGGGTATAGAGGAGCCGCGTGTACGCCATAAGTACTGGGCCGATATTGAGGCGGTTGAGGACCGAGAAGAGGTATGGCCATTGGAGAGTGTCGAACGCCTTCTCTAGGTCCAGGATGAGGCAGGCGGAGCGAGGATATCTGTCCCGTACCTGGTCCTGAACATGGAAGACGCGGCGGATGTTCTGTGAGGTGTTTCTCCCCGGAACAAAGCCGCACTGGTCCGAGTGGACCAACGTGCGTATGACCTGGGCGTATCTATCTGCTAATACCTTCCCGAGGAGTTTACAGTCTGCAGACAGTAAAGTGATGGGGCGATACGAGCCCATAAGATGTGGGTCCCTGTGTGGTTTTAAAAAGGTCACGATTACCGATTCCCGTAGCGAGCGGGGTAACACACCCTGATCGAGGGCCGTCGCGAACACCTGTGTCGGGCGTGGGATCACCAAAGGGGAAAAGATCGAATAGTATTCTAGCGGGAAGCCGTCGAGACCCGGGGCTTTATTGCGAGATAGGGTCCGCAGCGCCTGAGTAATTTCTGAAGCCGCTATTTTGGCGTCGAGCGCGAGTTTGTCGGCATCCGAGATCGTGGGTAGTGGCAACGGGTCGAGGAAATGGGTGACAGACGACGGAGAGAGCGAGTTCGGGGCGCCGTACACCACGGTGTAATAGCGTTGGAACGCCAGAAGGATCTCTGCCTGGGAACGCACGAGCTCGCCCTCCGGGGTGACGATGTCCGTGATCGGTCTGGTTTCGGCGTCCTGTCGCGCCAGCCATGCGAGCATCGCACCCGTTTTGTCTCTGTCTCTATGGACTCTGGAGGCATAGGCCCTAAAATTACATTTCCTGAGATCCGCACAGGCAGCTTGGTAGGCTGACTTTGCTTCAGCCGTGCGCGCAGTGTGTTCCTCAGAGAGATCAGCTTGTTTAGTGAGTGTAGCTAGGCGCTGTTCCGTGGTTGTGAGTGCCTGTTCCAACGTGCGCCGGACCCCTGTGATTTGTTTAATGCATTCCCCCCGCGCCACTACTTTGAACTCATCCCACTCTATCAGTGTCGAAGAAGCCGTGTTCGTGATGTGTGTGAAGTAGTCCTGAATGCTGCGTGTGTGCGAGTCACGGAACACCTGATCAGTCAAACATTCCCTAGGTAGTCGCCAGGTAGGGACTGGTGGGTGTGGGGGGCGCCAGGTGAGTCGCAGTATGTGAGCGTCATGATCTGAGATGACCCGCCCCAGGTAGTCCGCAGAGACGACCGTAGGGAGGATCTGAGCTGAGCATAGAAACCTGTCAAGGCGGACCCGGAGGTTGTGAGGGATAGAGTGGAACGAATAGAGGCGGGCATGAGGATGTAGGTGTCGCCAAGCATCGGTGAGCGCCCAGTGCGTGGCCCAAGCGCGGAACAGCTCTGATTGTCGGGGGCTGGGGAGCGCGGAGGGGGAGGGTGCGAGTGGTCCAGGGAGGGGTCAAGCGTGCAGTTGTAATCGCCTCCCAAGATCCACGGAATAGCAGTGAATTGGGCCAGGACTCCCGTAAGGTGATCCCAGAACTTGTCTTGCTCAGCATTAGGGACGTATATGCTGCCCAGGAGGACCCCTTGGCCGTCTAAAAGCCCCTCCAGTAGAGCGTATCTGCCCTCCCTGTCCACCACCCGCTTGAGTTCTCGGAAGGGGGTGCCTGGCCTAACCCAGATTAAAGCGCCGCGCCCAAATGCCGAGTAGGTCGTGGCACAGAACGTCCCGCGCCATTTAGCCTGCAGTCTGCCCAATTCGGTGCTGTTAATGTGTGTCTCCTGTAGGAGGGCAATCCCAGCTGTCTTGCGCTTGATGTATGAGTAAACAGAATAGCGCTTACTAGGCGTGTGGAGGCCCCGTACATTGAGTGTGAGGACATTAACGTCCGATCGTGGAACTGCCATCTATCAGAGGTCGTGTAAACTGCTGAGAGCTCCCAGGAGGCCCGGGGAAATGTGAGGTTATATACCGTGTGCATGCCCGTGTATGCCCTGCTGCTGAGGGGTAGGGACAGGAACTGACAGGAGGGGAAACAGTGGTAACAGGGGGCGGGAAACAGTCCCAATACAGGGGATACATCACCGGGGGCGGCATATCCAAACTAGTGTCCCACTAGGGGAAGAATACAACAAGAAACTGCGGGCGTGGCAGCGCGTGTGTATGCGAGGCTGGGCGCTGATCGGGCTGTTGTAGAAGTGACATAAGTCGCGCGTGAGCCTACAAAGGAAAAGCGCTGAAGTAGAGTCAGATCATATTCGGTAAGCAAGGTGTTCATAAAGAGGATACAATCCAGTCACACATCACTCGGAGGTGCTAGGTCGTCCATCCAGGATAGCGTCCATCGTTTGCGTGATGACCAGGGGGGAGGAGGCCTGACCTATTCCTGACATTGTGCCATCGACGGACGACTGTCACGGTCTTTCTCCGGAGTGAAGAGGTGGGGCTGGCGTTCCAAGTCCGGAGCTAGGGGTGACGAGTGCAGTTCAATCACCGCTCTCAGGGCATCTCGTCGCTCTCGCATGATCTGCGTTAAATCAGGCGATCTCGAAGGGGATGATCCGTGGCTCTTGGAGGGGCTCGCTTGGGGGTGCTTCAAACCACGTCTCCTGGATCTCCGTGAGCAACTGTTCTGGTCACGTTGGGCTCCCGCCTTGGGTAGTAGTGGACAGTGGAGCTCAGCCCAATCTTGCGCTTCCTCGGCGGTGACGAAGAAGATGGCCTTACCCTTGTGTAGGACCTTGAGGCGGGCCGGGAACAGCAAGGAGTATTGGACATCGTTTGCGCAGAGGCGCCTCTTGACCTCGAGAAAGGTGGACCTCTGCTGCTGAACTCCTCGAGCATAGTCCGGGAACACCATGACATGCTGGTCCTCCACCTGTAAGGGGCCTGCCGCCCGGGCCGCGCGGAGCACCGCGTTGCGGTCACGGAAATGCAGGAACTTGGCTAACATGGGTCTAGGAGGGAAGCCTGGTCTTGGCTCCTGGGCGGGGACCCTGTGGGCTCGTTCAATGGAGAAGAACGCCGAGCGTTCCGCTTCGGGGGTGAAAGATCTGGTCCATGACTCCATATAGTTCAGGGGGTCTGAGTTCTCAATTCCCTCCGGAAGGCCCAGGACACGGATGTTACAGCATCTCGACCGCCCCTCCAAATCAACTGTGCGCTCTTCAAGGGCCGCCACGCGACGCAGGACCTCCTGCAGATCTGTCCCCTGCGCCCTTACTGCGGGTTGTAGGTCGGTCAGGATCTTCTCCCCCTCCGTCACTCTGTCCGCCAGTTTGCGCTGATCGTCGCGGACGAAGCTGATGTCCGTCGAGAGGGTGCCCAAACGTTCCTCCATCGATAGTCGGGACATCTCTATGGCCGCCAGCACCTGGTCCAGCTTTGCCGATAAGGTGGGGTCCGTTTGAGGCGCGTGGGTTTGCGACCAGGTCCGGGTGTGTGGCATATTCTCGGAGGCCGTTTCTGGGACGGCGGTCGCCTGTGTGCCCTTTGGTTTCCCCATGCCGACAGCAGATGGGGCGCTGTGAGTCAATGAGGGCAGGGAGAGGCGGGTTCTTCGAGGAGGGGCCCCTCGAGCACACCCACGCTAGGGGAGGATGCGTGGACACAGTAGGTGCAGGGTGGCCAAGGGCTAGCCTACCAGGCCTCAGGCTCTCGAGCGGTGAAGTGCTCGCACTTGAATGGTGGAGCAAGGGCGCAGGCTGAGGGGCCCCCCCGCTGGCTGTTCAGACCTTCCAGGTGTAAGGAGCAGGAGCGTGAGGGAGGCGCGCGGTGATCTGGGGCTCCAGAAGTACTGCCGGGAGCCCCTCAGACGCCGTCCCTCTCAGACGAGTATGGGCGCCATGTTAAGGTCAGGCACCGCCTGGGAACAGGCATCGGGTGGCCGTGGAGGGCGCCCCAGTCACGCAGGCAGTCTCCGCTTCGCGCCTACCTCCGTGACGGGCGTAGCGATGTTGGCCGGCTCCGCAGGCTGCCCGGGGCGGCCACCGAGGAGCGGGACGCAGCAGGGGTGAGTCCTCGGGGCGGCGGGGCGGGGCGGCTCCTGTTGTTGGGGGGGTAGTTGCAGCGATGGGACACAGCAGCGCCCAGCCCCCGCTGGTCTCGCCGCCTGATTCGGGAAATCCACCGGCGGTCACCCTGCTGCCAAGCTGAGGGAATCTCGGGGAGAGCAAAGTCACCGGGTCGTGGCCGCCATCTTGGGTCGCGGCGTGCGGCTCTGGCGGGAGCAAACACGGAGGAAATTCGCCCCTTTCAGCGTCGGCGGAGCCACTGTGGTCGGCGCCCCGGGGTACAGGGGTGCTCCGGTCAGCAGTTGTGCGTGAAGGGCCCACGGCGAACCTCGGGTCTAGAGATATTGTTAGCCCGATCGCGGAGCCTCAACAAAACACGGCCGCCATCGTGGCTTGCGTAGCCACGTCCCAACCCATGCCGTACTTAACGTGAAATCTTTCACTCGTGAGTGAAGAGCTCCAGCGTGACTCACTGACCAGTCTGAGTCACACTGGAGCACTTCACTCACGAGTGAAAGATTTCACGTTAAGTACGGCATGGGTTAATTGAATTGCAATACCTTGTAGACCTGAGGATTTAATTTGTCCCTTGCTCTCTTGCCTCCCTTCTCTATAGGTTTGTTTGTTCTGGCAATTAATTTTAGTCCTGATGATGATCCCATATTTTATGTAGGATCGAAACGCCGTCGACAGTTGTGTGGTAACACTGTAATTATTAATGAATTATCCACTGTGTATACTACATGAGGTCAGCTAGATGACCACTGAACTTTACTAGCGCCTCCCCTTGCTAAAATTGCCTGTATTTATGTAATTTTGTTTCCTTGGTTGTGTTGTATGTATCGGATACAGGATTGTATCCCACTGTATTAATGTTTGTCTCATCACTTTTTATATATCTACATTGATTAAATTAGTGTCCGGCTGGACACCTTGCTTATAGTACAGATTGTTGTCTATAAATTGCATTTCTCACCCCTATTTTTATAAATTAAGGACCACTGTTGCTTTTATATACTGCAGTGGACTTATGGCATGAAACCCTGCCTGTCTGCACCGAGTCTCGATAATTGTGGTGAACTGCCTCATCCTGCTGCTTTGCAAACAGCCCAAGAACTCACGTGGAGTAGAGGCGCTACTCCCCTGCAGCGGCAGGCACCAAAACAAAGAGCCCGCTCCACCAACTTGCAGCTCCCCAACCAGACCGACGCGGCAACCGACCAAGAAGAGATACCTGTGCTCTGGAAGGTCAGATCTGTCTTCCCACAGTGAAAGAAGTCACCATGACCTACCGGAGCCGTGCAGCACCAATGCCCGGGGTACCGGACACCCTGCAACAAACACCCACAGTGAAGAGTTCAGTCGGAACTGCAACTGTCCCAGAGCCGAGCAGCCATCGAGGTACATCGGCACCCCTGAGACCTATTCCGAGAGTGGCCCAGTAGTCCTGATTTTGCCCCTGCCAGCTGTTTGCCCCCGACTGCAAGAAACACACAGCCCAGCCAGCCTAACTGCACTGCACCCTCCTTGCCCGGTCACTGAAGAATCGGCTGTGCTCCCCTGTTCCAAAGCCCCTGCAACCCAAGCCTCTGTTTGGGAGCTCTCAGACTTGTCCCCAAGTCCCCAAGTCCCCCTATGCAGCCTGTTTCCAGATGGCCCTCCTCCTTCGTAGCGCACAAGATACCAACGTCACCAGCACCCTGTTCCCGACCGAATCAGGACAGCTCCCAAAGAATTACGGGTAGTACTTTGGACCTGGGTTTACTGAAACTCGAAACCCCGAAGGTGAACCCCTCAATCCGTTTGTATCTGGTTGTGAGATCTATATGCTTTTTCCTCCCATCGGATTGCATTGTGGTAAAAGCGCACAACTTGGAACTATTTTACCAACCTGTAAAATTTTATAACAAAAACAGTACTTACTTTTGAACGAAGTTCTTGGTTTGATAAAATATATAGGAAATGTTATTTTGCTAAATTGGTCTCAGAGTGTGTGTTTCATTTATTGCCTCTGTGAGTACAAGTGCTTTACACCAGCTTTTGATAAACCCAACTGCTCGCCCACACTACCACAAAAAGAGCATTAGTGTTATCTGTTTTGCCTCTGTCTACCAACTGGGGATTCAATTTGCTTTTTTACAGCGTTTTAGTACACTATATAAAAAGCCAGTTTCCTACACCTCGCCTTTGATCAACTGTCCTTACATACAACACTCTCCTTTCTTGGCTCCTGTCCCAGTTCCTAACGAAGGCCTAGCCTAGGGCTATATTGCAATACATACATTTTAAATGGCTGAACCATATCTGACTGGGACCCAGAATAGACTGATTACTCACTTTGAACTGGGCATGTTAAGTTCGGGTGCCTTCAACATCCAAGGAGGGCCGAGGTACGCTTGAGTCGAGCCTGCACCGGGCACGGTTTACCCTCAGTTGTGTCTGGTTTGACGGAAATGTTCCTCACCTGCCGTCCTAGTTTCCCTCAAATTTAACCTTACTCATGAACACATAAACCAGACCATACTAGACCCCTGCTAAATTGGAGGATGTGGGTGGGCAGAGAATGGAGTTCCTATTCATCGGAGCGGCGATGCTGGTGGCCAAACGAGACATATCTCACAATTCGAAGTCCCAGATTCCCCCTGCTGGTGGCACAGTGGAGGGGGAGGGAAGGACTGGTGTGCCCAATAGGATCGCCCCATCTATGAGGCCAGAGGTTGCCCACGCAAATACGAAAAGGTGTGGGGCAGGTGGTTGGCTTATTATGGACTGGGTGTGGTGATCAACTGATTGTTGTTGTGCTCTGTTCATATTGTGTTGAATAGAGGACGGTGGTCACGTTCGTAGTAGTATTACTGATATAAAATCAATAACATTGGTTATAAAGCAAAACAAGATTGAACAACATGTGGCGTAAAAGAGTGACAGTGTGCTCAGCTTATAGGTATATCCAATCAGGCAGCCTGGAGGGGTTCGACTTACTTAATCAGAACACCATTCACTGAAACTAAACAACACAATATTGGAGAGTAACAACAGGGCTGAGTTGTTTACTGAGACATCAACATTATAAATTAAAAGGACTTCTCAAATCTTATGTAACAATTACCCATAGAAGCGGAATGGCTTAGCATCTACTTTGTCATTCTGTGTAGCTCTGTCTCTTACAAAAGGCAACTTCTCTTTATGGCCACCCTGCCAATCGTAGAAGTCTCCTCCACCCAACCCCCACAACGGCACACACAAGACAACTTATCTCTTTATGGCTACCGTGCTGGTTGTGGGAGTCTCAACCACCCAACCCTCACACAGGCACGTGATGTGGAACCGATGGGTGCACGCACCTGAGTTGAGTGCTGCAGAATAGCTGCCAGTCGCTCCTGTATCCTGCGCACCAGCTCCAGGCCGGTGTTAAAGTGCTCTTCTTTTAGTAGCCGAA
This sequence comes from Lissotriton helveticus, assembly GCF_964261635.1. NCBI lineage: Eukaryota > Metazoa > Chordata > Amphibia > Caudata > Salamandridae > Lissotriton > Lissotriton helveticus. Next base: position 11,542,649 of record NC_136067.1, on the reverse strand, counting down.
TGGAGGCGGCCAAATCTTGAGACTGCAGCAGGGTGTCCTCTGGAAGGCAAGAGAGGAACAGTGAACACACACAAAATGGACATGCAAAGCATGTTAGTGTGCAAGACTTCTGGTTAGCATGTTTCATAATACTTTATTCGGCACATAAATAGCCATAAAAAAGACATAGATAAAAGTCCATACACACCAAAACAGAAGAAGAATGACATTAGAAATCTAAAAACCAGGAACATCAACCATTACAATACATCACAGTCAACTCATGGCACCACCCCTGACCAAGACCAGAAGACCCTTTGCCCTCGCCCGAAGGAAGGGGTGAGATCTGATGCGGCACCTAACCTGCCATTGTTTTCCTAGTACTCATCACTGCTTTTAACCTCATCGCTGCGGCGGCTATTCCGACGCAGCGCTAAGGGGGCAGGGGGGGGCAGCGTGGCGCGCCCATGCTGGTGACGGAACTGCTCCGTCACCAGCCGCGGTTGAGCTGTGCTCATGACGGAGCGGTTCCGTCATGGCCCCGCCCGCTTAATAGAACTTAATAGAACGCGTCACGCAGGCGTCGGGCAGGCCATGACTGAACCGCTCCGTCATCAGCACAGCGCCACCGCGGCTGGTGACGGAGCGGTTCCGTCATCAGCACGGATAGGGTTAAAAAGGTGCAAACACCCTGTCAAACATCATGAGTACAGTTGGAGATATATTAATGCCTCCCTACATTTCCTGAACCCCAAAACATGAACTGCAAACCATCCTCACGCTCAATCTTGACTATGCCAACATCCTACACATTGTTGCACCCGTATTCATCATACGTAAAATACAACTCCCCAAAAATCTGCCAGATGGCTCCTTCTAAGCCTTTACGCAAGAGGACGTCTCACTCTAGTCCTGCAAGCACTGCACTGGCTACTTACAGCTAGAAGGGCAATGTTCAAGGCACTCTGCATTGCCACAGAGCCACCCAAAGAAAAGGACCGCTATACCTACAAGTTAATTTCAAACAATACATACCAAACAGGACATGCACTTAGTACCTCCTACAGATTTAATAAGGTGGTATGCTTTCTCAGTACAAGCCATCAAACTCTGGAACGCACAACCAACCAACATTAGAAGCAGCCAGGAGCCATTACACTAGCAGTTGAAAACATGGCTATTTCTCAAAGAACTGCACCACCCACGTCCTGGAAACAGAACCTAAAAAACAGTCGCACCCTCAAGTGCAATCCTCAGCTTACAACCCAGGAACTGAAAATTAATTAAAACACGCATTCGAGCTAAGAAGGCCTGGCCTATGGTTTCCCACACACATATATAGGTATGTACTTGCACATATATCAGTTATGGCCACAATAATACGAAGACCATAAAAGGCCGCGGTCAGCAGCAACTTGTAAATTCACATCATGCACTGAGGTCTGGTTAGCAGCCACAAAAAAGTTAATGAAGAACAGATTACTTACCTTTGGTAACGCGCTTTCTGGTGCAAACTATAACTGCAGATTCCTCACCTCCCTGTTCTGTGGAATGGTCTCCTAAAAAGGTCCCAATTCAGGAATCTGCACACTGGTCCTTCCAAACTGCTCATGGGCTGCGCATAGGAGGTCGCAGACAAGCTTCTGCAAGAACCTCATGTCAGCGTACATAGGTGGCGTTTATATGTGGCTCAGTTTGTCACTTCAAGAGTGTAATGTAGTCAGCGCGGAGTCACATGGCACCTCCTACCAACGTGCACACACACGGCTTTTGGTGTTTCCGGATCCAGGCTGGTGTGGGAGGATATTCACAAGGTGAGGAATCCACAGTTTGAAGTATCCATCAGTCATTTCAGGTATGGTAGAATATTAGATTAACAAAAAGTAAATTAAATAGATTTTTGTGTAAAGTCACAGTCATGCAGGGCCTGTGTCTAAAAAAAGCTCATTTTCCATTTATCAATAATTAAAGTAATGCTTTTGGATTATTAGTCTTGAAAAAGCCAGAGGCCCGTGCGCCTGTTAAGGGGCGAAGCACTGGTTTGCTGTCAAACTTTAAGACCAAATGCTGAAAATTGGAATAAAAAGCTAGCTCGACAATGAAAAAATCAAGGTCTTCATGTTGAACAAAATATTATATTTAATACACTCATCGTTAATGTAATATTCTACTATACCTGAAATGACTCTGCTTTCATTAACATTCGGTAGCTGCATCCCATATATGTTTTTTATTATTTATTTTAGGAGTTTTATATAGCGCTAGCTGGACCCGAGGGTATCGGAGCGCTTCACAGCATGTAGAATTATGTGCAAATATACAATACACATATTATGGTAGAACACGAGGGTTCGAGCCGGGTATAGATCGGACAAAGGAGCGAACGAACAAAGGAGCGTATAAGGGTGTCGATCAATCGAGACGAGCGTCCAAGAGGTTTCTTTGTTCAAACAGGACGGGTGCCCAAGAAGTTTTCTAGATCAGAGTCAATGTCAACAGTCACAACATTACGGTAAGACGGAGAGCCGTCTTAGGTGCTTCCTTGGCTCTTATCGGTTCGCTCGAGAGCGGTCTAGGAAGAGGATATGCATGATCTTTCAAAGTGCCTGACTATACAGGGGTCTCCTACGCACAAGAGCGTCTGCTAGTGCATGAATTTGAAGAAGGCGCTCTATTTGAACGCTCCCATTCACTAAAAGAGATTCGGACATATAATGCATGCATTTTGTAAGAATGAACAGTTTTCTTGGTGACTGTATTATACCCATCGGCTGTATACGTCTTATTTTTCAATAAGCACCAATCATCACTGTTTCTGTTTGTGCACAAAACACTGCATGGATCCCAGAGCCCGTGCAACCTTTTTATCCACAGAGGTATTGTAAGACTTTTGATGCAGTCCTGATGGATTCTTCTCCAGAAAGAGGTGCCTTTTCATGTGTAAAGAACACCCCTCATCTCGGTTTCTGCTTTGAGTATTTCACAGTCGTGCTGACCAATGGTCAGGTGGTGGCGGTGCATAAATATTCTAAAACTATGTTTGCGCAATGCTTTAGATGTGTTTTTGGGCTCAGATCAAAGCGCACAAGCTTTCCCCTAAAATTAAGTAAATAGGCGTTTCCACAATTCAGCTGTGCAGAAACAATGTCTGTGCACAACTGAAAGAAGTGTAGTTCAAGGGAAAGGACTATGTTGACTGAGCTGCGTTTTATCGAGAAGCTGATAAAGGGATGTAGCAATCTTGAGCTTTCACAGAGTGAGAAGTTTGTGCAACTGCTTTTAACGATGTGCAGCAGGTTCTAAAGTACAGAAAAAACAACTATTCAAATGGGGAGAAAATACAGTTGTCATGTCCAATATAAATAATGCCAGAAGAGATTCTTCAGGAGAAAATCCAATTCCTGTCAGAGAAGAACAGAAAGTGATGGCTGGAGTGCTGCATGAATCTCAGCCTCTCGTATTGATTCCACTGGTATTCTAGTCCGTCTGTTTTTTCATTCTAGGTGCCAAAACAATACGTAACTTAGTAAAGCCCAAAATACCAGGCCACATCCACTCTGTATGGGAAAACAACCAACACGGACAGGTTTTGACCTTGTTGAGCCTCATTTGTGAGGTTTAGCTTGAGACCAAATGGCAAAGTGATATATGGACCCAGGCTTCCTGTCTCACTTAGAGCAAGCCTCGATACAAAGACTCCTTTTCAACATCAAATGAGGTGGAATGGCTGTTGGTGGTACAATCTACCAGCCAGACACCAAGCTGAAGACACTAAAGGCTGACACTTTGAAGCTGAAGGACAGAATTTAAATATCTTCTCTTTAGAAACGAGTTGCAACAACTGATCATCAGTCTAAGATAACCAGCCAGGAGGTGAATGAGGTAAACTCAGAAAGGAAGGAAAATGCTACTTACCAGTATGCATCTGTTCTTGGCATGTAGGGCTGCAGAACCACACACTAGTGCATAGATCGCCGTCTGGTGGTGGGCCTGGATGATTATACTTTGTTGTTGTCCTGGAAGACTCTTTGTTTGGTAGATGACTCCTCCTCTGGAGCATACTGCGCATAGGCATCGACTCCATCTTCAGATTGTTTTTCGCCACTGGGCAAATGATGGATTTGTGTGAGAACAGAAAGAGATGTCCATGTATATTATATCTAATTAAAATAATACTGGAACAGATATAGGTAGCCAGGGAGGCGGGTGAGCGTGTGTGGCTCTGCAGCCCTACATGCCAAGAACAGATGCATACTGGTAAGTAGCATTTTCCGTTCAAGGCATATGGGCTGCTGACCACACACTAGTGCATTGATTGCATAGCAGTTCTCGCCCTTAGTGGCGACCGCCAGTATCTGTTGCAGTGGTTTGAAATAGTGTTTTGAGTACAGCCTGGCCCACAGCAGCTTGTTTTGCTTGCACATCTACACAATAGTGCTTTGTGAATGTGTGCGGTGCAGACCATGTAGCTGCCTTGCATATATCATCTAAAGGAATGTTTCCTAAAAATGTCATAGATGCCCCTAGTTTACGGGTGGAATGAGCCCTAGGGGGAATTAATAGAGTGCGCTTTGCCTTTTGGTAGCAAATTTGAATGCATGGCTGGCATACGTTAGAGCGGCGTGTGTCAGACTGGGACACCCTGATTTATACACAGTCCCAGAAGGAATTAAGAAAGAGGATGTAGCCTGGATCAAACATAATTTTAGAAAACTGCTGGAGGCAGAGAGGGAGGAAGAGGAGCTTAAAAAAAGGGGTGTAAGAAGAATGTATCTTTTACAGACGTCCATTCTTATTGAACCTTATTTAAAGATTGTTATGAACCCTTTCCACCGTTTTTTGTTGATTAGATTTAGGTTTAATTTAATACATCTCACTTTGGGTCCTTTTCCGCACTTGGCTAAACCCGAAGATTCTGCACCTTGCTCCTGTGACAATTTCTCCACACAAGACACACTTCACCTAATTATGTTTTGTGACAAGTTTGCTGAGGCTCGAAAAAAAATTCTGGTCCCAATATTACGAGAAGCAGGCTTTGTGCAAGTAAGACCCGCCCTCCTGTTCTTGCAACTCTTGGGAAGTGTGCATACTATTTTTAGCGTAGCAAGTTTTCTGGTGGCTGCAGTAAGGACCAATAGGAAAAGCATGAACACCTGTCTATTAGAAAATAAAGTAGAAGAAGAAGGGGGAATTTAAATTGTATTTGTTCTAATTTGGTGTCGCAAAGCCTGACACTTGCAAAACTCATGAACTGTAAATACTGTGTATATATATGAATTCTTGCAAAACTTTTCTCCATTTTTATTGTATATAGTATAGTTTTAAACTGTAGTTTCGTTAGTGGCACTACAAAGTTTAGCAAATGAACAAATTATGATCTGTAAATTCTGTATATTTGAAAGAATAGCTGTTAATACTTTGCACACTAATCTACCTGTGGACTTTATTGCAACCTGTTTTTATGTTTGATGCTGCTTTTATGATTTTAATTAATCGAAATAAAGACTTTTTGACTGACTGACTGAATGCATTTGACAATCCACCTTGCAATCCCAGTTTTTGAGATGGGATTACCTTTATGTGGAGGAGAAAAGGACACAAAAAGCTGTTTTGTTTTACGAAATGGCTTTGTCCTATCAATATAGTAGAGGAGCGCTCTTTTTACATCTAATGGATGGAGAGCTCTTTCAGCAACTGTTTGAGGTTGAGAGAAGAATACTGGTAACTCAATAGACTGATTGAGATGGAAAGGTGAAATGACTTTTGGAAGGAACTTGGGATTTGTCCTTAGAACCACTTTGTTGTGATGGAGTTGCAAGAATGGTTCTTGAATTGTTAATGCCTGGATCTCACCCACTCTTCTGAGTGAAGTAATAGCAATTAAAAAAGCAACTTTCCATGAAAGAAATTGTAAGTCACACTTATGTAAGGGTTCAAATGGAGGACCCATAAGCCTAGTGAGAACAATGTTTAGATTCCATACAGGGGAGGGTGGCACCCAGGGAGGAATTATTCTTTTGAAGCCTTCCATGAATGCTTTGATGGCAGGAACTCTGAATAATGATAAATTTGGTCTGTTTTGAAGGTAAGCTGCTATAGCAGCAAAATGTGACCTGACTGAGGAGTATGCTAAACTGCATCTTTGTAGATGGAGTAAGTAGCATATGATGGTTTGGATGGAAACATCTAGTGGGTTAATGTTATTGGTGCAATAGACAACAAACCTCTTCCACTTGGCTGCATAGCATGCTCTAGTGGTGGACGTCTAGCTTCTTTTATAACATTCATGCAATCAGGTGTGAGATTGAGATATCCAAATTCTAAGACCTCAGGAGCCAAATCGCTAGGTTGAGCTGCATGGATGCATGATCTCTCCATGGCTCTGGGTTAACAGGTGTGGAGATAGTTTTAGTCTGTGATGTAGTACCACTGAGAGCTCTAGTAGTGTGATGTACCTCGGTTGTCTTGCCCACGTTGGTCAATGTGAGGGAGTGTTGCTGCAGCTTGCGCACCACTAATGGAATAAGTGGGAGAGGCGGCAAAGCGTAAGCAAATCTGTTTGACCAACTCATCCATATTGCATTGCCTTTGGACAATGGGTGTGGATACCTGGCTGCGAAGTTTGGGCATTTGGAGTTGAGGTGTGTTGCAAACAGATCTATCTCTGGTTGGCCCCACTTGTAAAAGAATGGTAGAAGAACTTGAGGATGAAGTTCCCACTCGTGTATCAGTTGTCTTTGACGACTTTACAGATCTGCAACTTGATTGTGAACTCCTGGTAGATGTTGTGCTAATAGGAAGATTTTTTGAGGAATGGCCCACCTCCATATGCTCTGCGCCAGGCGGGAGAGCTGTAAGGAGTGTGTTCCTCCCTGTTTTTGAATGTAGTACATGGCTGTCATTGTCGGTGCGGACCAAGACAGCCTTGCCTGATAGGTAATGTTGAAATGACTTTAGAGCTAGAAAAATGGCTAGCAATTCCAGATGGTTTATGTGGAATAGCTTTTACTGAGGTGTCCATGTACCCTGTACTCTGTGTTCTGCTAAGTGAGCTCCCCATCCAGTGAGGGATGCGTCCGTGGTTAGCACCACCTGTGGAACTGCCTCTATGAACGGCCGTCCTTTGGAAAGGTTTTTGGTGTTTCACCACTGTAGAGAGCGATTGGTCCAGCAGTCCACCACCACCAGATCTGTTATTTGTTGTTGAGCCTGGTTCCATTGGCTCGCTAAGCATTCTTGCAGGGGTGCATCTTGAGTCTTTCATGTGGTACTACGAAGATGCAAGACACCATCATCCCAATTCACTGCATCAACACTCGAGCTGGTAGTAAGTGTTGCGGTTGGAATTTTTGTAGAAGAGCTTGCATACTTTGTATCGTTGCTGGACTGGGGATTGCAAGTGCTTTGGAGGTATCTATTGTGTCACCTAGATACTATTGAGACAGGGATGGTTGGAGATGTGACTTGGTTTGGTTTATAGTGAACCCGAGCTTGTATACCAGGTGAATGGTCTGCTGTGTGTGTTGCACACATTGGTGGTACGACTTGGCTTTTATTAGCCAGTCGTTGAGATATGGGAAGACATGGATGTTGTCCCTTCTCAAGTGTGCCGCCACCACACGAGACACTTTGTGAAATCTCGGGGTGCTGTAGTCACTTCAAAAGGAAGGACTTTGAACTGGTAATGTTGACCGTTCAGTATGAACCGAAGGTACTTCCTGTGAGATTGGTGGATGGGATTGTGGAAGAAGGCATCCTTGAGATCTAGGGTAACAAGGAAGTCGCCTTGCGTTACAGAAAAAGGACCTGCTGTAATGTGACCATATGGAAGTGGTCGGAGTGTATGTAAAGATTTAGGGGTCTCGGGTCTAATATAGGTCTGAGGGAGCCGTCCTTTTTGGGAATAAGGAAATATAGGGAGTAAACCCCATGTGTTTTGATGGTGTACTGGAGCTGGTTCTATTGCATTCTTTTGCAGTAGAGTGGCAACCTCTTGTTTTAGTCGTGTGAGGTGCTCCTGTGACATGGGACGCTGTCTGGGTGGTATTGTTGGAGGAGTGGAAGTGAGCTCCAGGCAATAACCTGTTTGAACTATTTGTCTCACCCACCTGTCTGTTGTGATGGAATTCCAGACAGGTAGGAACTGTTGTAATCTCCTCCCGACAGGAGTGTTATGGTTTGGGGGGGAGGGGAGGGAAGAACAATAGTTACTTACCTGTAATCTGTGGTTCTCCAGTATTGGTGTCTTTCATAGATTCACATGCCTGAATCATTCCCCGTCGTCGGAGTAGGAGTCCCACGGTATATAAAAAAGCAGTAATATGCCATTTGTACATAGCAAATAACAGTTATAATAAACCAGGAAGTAAGGTAGCCTCAGCTACCAATGAAAAACTTCCACATTAGTGACTATCCAAGTCATTATGTTAGACCAAACTGCAGCCAATCAGGCCACAGTTCCCACCAAGGTATTCTCCCCAGAGACCCAAGCTGTCAGATTTTTGTAGCACCGGAGTGTACCAGAGCATATATATATATATATATATATATATATCTAAACAGTCTGGGTGAGCCTCTGAGGGGAGGTGGGTGGGTGCATGTGAATCTATGAAAGACACCAATACTGGAGAACCACAGATTACAGGTAAGTAACTATTGTTCTTCTCCAGTATTAGGGGTGTCTTTCATAGATTCACATGCCTGAATCCGAGTAGTTAGCAGTAATACAATATGTCGCTCTTAGACGCCAAAAGAACAGTTTTCATGCATGAAAAGAAAGCAATGCAACAACATATGAAAGCGTCAAAGAGCAAAAGGAGGTGGGAGAGACCACCAGAGGCTCACCTTATTGAAAAAGATTACGCAGGACTGCTCTCCCCACCGAGGCATCGGTATCACTTGAAGAATCCAGACAGTAATGCCTCGTGAATGTGTGTCTGCTGGACCATGTTGCGGCTCTGCAAATGTGCGGGAGAGGCACACCAGCAAACAAAGCAGTTGAAGAGGAGACTGCTCTCGTAGAATGCGCTCTAGGTAAGGTCTGTAAGGGTTTACCTGCTTGTTGATGGCAGAGCCCTATCGTGGATGAGACCCACCTGGCGATAGTCTGTTTTGTAACAGCACAGCCTTGTCTAGGTCTGCCATGCGCTACAAATAGCTGATCCGTTTTTCTGATGGCAGCTGTTCTTGAAAGATAAAATTTAAGGCATCTCTTAATGTCTAATGTGTGTAAAGTCCGCTCAGCTGGTGACTGCGGATTGGGAAAAAATGTCTTAAGTATCACTGGCTCATTGAGATGAAAATCCGATGGTACCTTGGGCATGTACTTCGGGTTGGTGCGTAGTATCACAGAGTCATGTGTGAATTGCAAGAATGGTGGCTTAGTGGTGAACGCTTGCATGTCACTCACCCGTCTGGCAGATGTTAATGCCAGCAGTAATGCAACCTTCCAGGTGATGAACTTGAGATCGACCTTATGGATAGGCTCAAAGGGATGGCGCATAAGCTGAGCCAGCACTATATTCAAATGCCAAGATGGAGGTGGTCGACGTACAGGAAGGAACATACGAAATAAACCTTTAAAGAATTGTTGGATTATTCTTGAGGAGTATAGAGAATTCTTACCATCCTGACGGTATCGTGATATGGCCGCTAAAAACACTTTAAGTGTTGAGTGCGCCAAACCTGACTTAGCCAACTGCAAAAAGAAGGGTAAGATTTGTTCCGGTTCCGCCTTCATTGGATGTAGATTCATAGTTTGGCACCAAACACAAAAACGCTTCCACTTCAGTCTGTAGGTTTTGTTTGTTGAAGGCGCTCTAGCATTGGCCAGGACTTCTTGACAGTCCTGTGGAATGTTCAAGTGTGCAAATTCATGGTGTTGAGGAGCCAAGCTGATAATTTCAGAGAATGAGGGTCCGGATGACACACCCTGCCATCTTGAATTGTCAGAAGATTTGGAATTTGAGGCAGTTGGACTGGCTCGCGCTCTGACAGAAGGAGAAGCTGTGTGAACCAATACTGTCGTGGCCACCGTGGAGCAATCAGGATTATTCGACACGGTTGTTTCCTCATTTTCTTGATGACCTTGGGAATTAACGGAATTGGCGGGAAGGCGTAGGCAAATCTCCGTTCCCAATTCATGGACAGGGCATCCCCGCAAGATTCTTTGTGGGGAATCCAGCTCGCAAAGTGAGTACATTTCCTGTTCTGATAAGTTGCAAAAAGATCCAGATCGGGGAAACCCCATCTCTGGAAGATCCGATCCAGCGCTGGTTGATGCAGTTCCCATTCGTGAGTGCTGTTCTTGGATCTGCTCAGCGAATCTGCTAGTACATTGGCTACTCCTGGAACATGCACCGCTGACAAGTTGATGTCGTGATCCAGAGCCCAATTCCAGATCTCTTGAGCCTGGTGAGACAATCGGGCTGATCTTGTGCCCCCCCTGCTTGTTCAGGTAATGCATGCTCGTTGTGTTGTCTGTTCGAATTAACACTGTCGAGCCTTCTAGAACTGCCTGGAAGGATTTTAAGGCGAGGAAAATGGCCCTTAATTCCAACAGATTGATGTGCCATTTCTGTTGTTGAGTGTCCCATTTGCCACTGATCGTCATCCCTTGAAGGTGAGCGCCCCAACCTTCTAGCGAGGAATCCGTGGTCACTATGTATCTGGGGACTTCTGCGAGGAAAGCACAGCCCACTTGCAGGTGGTGTTTCTGACTCCACCATAGGATTGTATCCTTCATTCGAGGTGTTAAGGTAATGATATCCTCGAAGGAACCTGATATCTGCACCCATTGGTGACTGAGTTCCTCTTGTAAGGGTCTCATCCTCAGACGACAGTTTGGAGTGAGAGGGATGCACGATGAGAGCATCCCTAGGAAAGATTTGAATCTCCGAACAGAAACGCACTCTTTTCTGAGGAGGATGGTTGCCATTGTTCGGATCTTCTCCTGTCTTTCTTTTGAAATGAAGACCTGAGCGAGCTTGGAATCCAGCGTTGCTCCTAGGAAAGACTTCCTTTGTGATGGAATCAGATCCGATTTCTCGAAGTTCACTGAAAACCCCAGGCTTTGAAACAGGCAAAGGCATTTTTGTACATGTTCGTTTGCTGTGTCGTAGGAATTGGCCTTGATAAGGCAATCGTCCAGATATGGGTATATCTGAATCCCCTGTAATCGTAGGTGGGCCGCTACAGGTGCTAGCATTTTTGTGAATACCCTCGGGGCTGAACGTAGTCCAAAGGGAAGCACCTTGAATTGGAAATCCCTGCCAGCCACTCTGAACCTTAGGAACTTCCTGTGTCTGGGGAAGATAGGGACGTGGAAGTAGGCATCCTGAAGGTCGAGTGTTGCCAAGTGGTCTCCTTCTGCCAAAAACTGGAGGATCTCTTGGAGAGTTAACATTCTGAACGTCAATTTTTGGATGTATTTGTTCAGGGCACGCAAATCGAGGATTGGGCGCCATTCCCCTGATTTTTTGCGTATCAAGAAAAAACGAGAGTAAAAGCCTGTTCCTCTCTGGTGTTGAGGTACTCTCTCGATTGCCCCCTTTCGAATCATTGCATTGATTTGGATGAATAGCTCCTTGAGATGTGCCGGGGGCGGCCCCTTTGGTGGTGAATTTGGAGGGGTTTTTACAAATTCTAATATGTGGCCCTTGGACACCACATCCAGCACCCATTTGTCTGTAGTAATCTTTGACCATTTTGAGCAATGTAGGGATATTCTTCCTCCAATTCGTTTTTGGCTGGGACACTTTGGCGGCAGGAAGTGATTCTCACTTCTTGTTGGTGTTATCTCTCCCCCGATATGTGGCTTTTCCTCGGGGCTGTGAGTAAGTATTCCTTCTTTGGCCATAAGGTTGTTGTTTATATGGCTGGTATCTCTGGGTGTTTTGAGTGTTTGTATAGGAGCGTTGTTGGTAATATCCTCCTCTATTTGAGAAACTTCCTCTTCCTCTAGAGCCACGAAAGGAAGATTTGCGATACTGCAGAGTACCCAAAGATCGAGCAGTTTCCGTATCCTTTTTTATGGCCTGCAAAGCGTCATCCACATGCGAGCCGAATAGGTACTCGCCATCATAAGCCATGTTTAACACCTTGGCCTGTACCTCCTGCCTAAAGGATGTAGATTTCAACCATCCCTCTCTCCGAAGGACTGCGGCTCCTGCCAATTGTCTGAATCCTGTAGCTGCTACATCCACTGCAGCATCAATGATCTCTGACGATGCACACTCCCCTTCTTGCAGAATTTTGATAGCCTCAGACCGGTCCGGTTCAGGCAGTTTCTTAATGTAAGGCGATATGTCAGACCACATTTGTCTATCGTATCGGCCAAGAATTGCCATAGAATTAGCAACCCTCACTGTGGTTGCTGCAATCGTTGACACCTTCTTCCCAATGGTATCGAGTCGTCTCCCGTCTCTGTCCGTCGGAGTGGAGATTTGAGACGACGGGTTCTTTGCTCTTTTTTGAGCTGCCTGGGCAATGACTGAATCTGTCTTGGCCTGGCCAATCAAGCAAGCCGGTGAAGAAGCTGGTGCTCTGTATTTTTTATCCACTCGAGGTAAAACTGGAGGTAAAGAATTCGGTGTGGCCATGATCTTTTTACCTTCTTTCCAAATAAAGTCTATAATCGGAATAGACCAACTTTGCCTCTGAGACAAATTCTTAAAATCGTACAGGAAACAATCGTCCTGTTTAGTCTCCATGGTAATGAGGAACCTCTTGGTGGCATTGTCCATAATCCTATGGAAATTCGCCATATCCACAGGTGGCGATTCAGACTTTGGCTGTTCATCTGGAGAAGGTGAGTCCGCCTGATAATCTTCATACTCCGACGAATCTGATTCATCTAATTCACCTTCTGCCTCATCCTCATTAAGTTCATCCTCCGTTTGGTTATAGGGCACCTGTATGCGTGGGTTATGCCCCGTTTCTTCAGGTATAGTAGGCATGGAATCTGGGACTACTCTGGGCTGTGGGGACGAGATGTGCGAGTCACCAGACTCCGAGGGCGGAAAACGTTGATAGTAATCGTCCAACATGGACATTAAATTTCTGAAAAGTTCCATGGGCATTTGTGTCCCTGGTGGTGGTGCAGTATCCAACCTGGGCGAATGTGTCACTTGCTCCTCTTCTTCCTGATCTTTTACCAGGATAAGTAATTCAGAAGGACTTTTGGCTGCTGGAAATAGATCATCACCAGAGTCCTCTACCTCAGAGTCCAAGAGCCTGTCTGGCATTGTTAGTGGCGACATACATGCAGACTGGGATGGGCGCTGCTGTAGTAGTGCCGCAGTGGTGGCTGGAGATGGCAAAGAGACAACGTTACTCTTGGCTGACCAGACTTGGATATCTGTGCAAGATGACAGCTTTGGAGTTACTGGATTGTCTTGAGCCACTGGGATGTGTTGTGGCGTAGATTTTGTCTTGAGCAATGCAGACGCCGTCGTTGAATGTTCCGTCGACAAATGTGGTTGGGACTTCGTCGACGTGGCGTGTTTCGTCGTCGATGACGGCGCCGACGGAACTGTTTTCTTCGTCGACGAGGTCGTCGACGGGGCCGTCGACGGGGCCGTCGACGGAGCCAACTTCTTCGTCGACGGGGTCGTCGACGGGATCTTCGTCGACGTGGTAGTCGACGGGGTCTTTTTTGTGGATAGCTGAATGGTCGACGGGGTTTTCCTCGTCGACGATGGGATGGTCGACGGCACCTTCGTCGACGGTGACGTCGTCGACGGTAAAGCTTTCTTCGTCGACGGTAAAGCTGTCGTCGACGGCAAGGTTTTTATCGACGCCGATGAGTGCGTCTTCGACGGAGGCTCGTCGACGGTTGGAGAGACCTTCTTCGTCGACGAGATGGGACGAATCTGGACATGGACAAAAGTTGGAGAGGACGCCGAGGACATCACCAAGGAAGTTTTAGGTGAGGAAAATGACATAGTAGAAGTCACTGGAGTGGCTGTCTGACAGGAAACCTGCAGAGAAGTCGCTGCCTTGGTAACTGGCCTCTGAGGTGACGATAAAGACGCAGTCTTTTTAGATACTGGCTTCACAGATTTGTCAGAGTATTTTTTCATTTTTGAGGTAGATGGCTCGTCAGCGTCAAGAGTGAGCTGGGCCTGCTTCGCCACTTTAGCCTTAGGGGTAGTCACCTTACCCTCAGCCATTCTTTTTCTAGATCCCACAGAAGATATAGAGGCCAAACTTCCTACCTCAGAAAGTGGCAAGTCCTTATCTTTATTCCTCTGGATCCACAGGAGTAGGCGACCCTCTCTGTCCCTGAGGGTCTTGGCAGGAAAAGTGCGACAAATCTTGCACTCCTTTGCTTGATGATTCGGATACAAGCAATAAATGCATAAAGTATGCGGGTCCTCCTTAAAAAGTCTTGCCTTGCCGCAAGAATCACAGGCCCTGAAAAGGGACTTAGATGTACACATATTTGAAAGTGGGAACTTTCAAGTAGAGAAAAAACTGAGCAGAGCTCAGAGAGACTCCCTATCACACGACGTGCGGTAAAAAATCTGACAGCCTGGGTCTCTGGGGAGAATACCTTGGTGGGAACTGTGGCCTGATTGGCTGCAGTTTGGTCTAACATAATGACTTGGATAGTCACTAATGTGGAAGTTTTTCATTGGTAGCTGAGGCTACCTTACTTCCTGGTTTATTATAACTGTTATTTGCTATGTACAAATGGCATATTACTGCTTTTTTATATACCGTGGGACTCCTACTCCGACGACGGGGAATGATTCAGGCATGTGAATCTATGAAAGACACCCCTAATACTGGAGAACTCACTGTTTGGAAGCAGTAAGGGTGTTGTTACCTCTACCTCTACTTTTAGTGTTGTTGCCTCTATATCCTCCTCTGTAATAACCTCTATTGGGCGAGGATTGGGTGGGTGCTTTGTAAGAAGAGGAGGTGGTATCTGTTGTAACATTTTTGGAGGCTCCCCTGTAAGATGAGCGACGAAAGGACGCCCCAGGAGTCTGAGTTTGCAAGGCTCCCATGGACTTTGCCGTGTCCGTATCCTTTTTAATTTTTTCTAATGAATTATCAACTGTAGGACCGAAAAGATGCTGATGGTCAAAAGGTTGGTTAAGAATACCGGTTTGTACCTCTGGTTTAAACCAAGAAATACGCAGCCAGGCATGCCTACGTAAAAGTATGCCAGTATTTACTGCCCTCGAGGCTGTATCCGCAGTATCTAAGGCACAACGGATGGAAGTATTAGTAATAACCTTACCATCCTGTATTAAGTCAGAAGCCCTGGTATTATATTTGTCTGGCAAATGTTGCATAAGGGTTTCAAGCTCATCATAATGAGCCCCGTCATACCTTGCCAATAGAGCCTGGGTGTTGGCAATCCTCCACACATTGGCTGCCTGAGAGATCATGTGTTCGCCTGACGCATCTAAACGTTTGGACTCTTTATCAGGGGGTGGAGCATCCCCTGTTGTCTGTGTATTAGCTCTTTTCCTGGCGTTTGAGACTACTAATGAATCTAATGGCAGCTGACCTTTGATATATGCCTGGTCAGTTGGAGCTGCGTTATACTTTTTTTCCATCTGTCCTGATTGGGTCTTTAAATACCTCAGGTGCATGCTTTACAGCCACTTTGAGCATTGGTAATATGGTTGTGGTTTTATGTGATGGTAGTAGTGTGTCCATAAGGACGTCGTCTTCTACAGGATCAGTGTGTAGATCAGCCCCATGAAAGGTTGCTGCTCTATGAATGAGTTCTGTAAAGCCTATAGGGTCATCTGGAGGAGATGGCTTAGAAAGGTATGCGTCATCTTGTGGCAAATCTGGAGCATCTGGCGCATTATTATCATCCCAAGAATCCATCATCTGGGTCATCTAAGGGTTACTCGTCCTCTTCTCCTCCTGAAAAATCATCCTCATCATCTACTAGTGCAGGGCTGTGTGAGATGACTGGTGAATGTGCTGGTGAAATGTCAAGGTCTGGTATTTCAGGAAGTGGTGAAGGTATCCTTATAAGAGAAGTCTGGGCATGCTTTTTAATAGGAACTGGAGGTGTGGTGGGAGGGTCCAGCTTCCTTTTTGCAGGCACAGTAATAATATGTCCAGTCTTTGGATGAATAAGAAGAGTCTTTTGTTTTGGGTCTGGATGGAAAAGCTCTTCTGTGCCAGTATCTTTTTTCGGCACCAAATTTTCTTGCTTGGAACCGAGCTGTTTCGAAGGTTTAGCAGTGTCTATTACAGTCTTATGAGCAGATTTCGGTTTCGAAGACTTGTGGCTCGAAGCTTTTTTTTAATCCTGTTTTTTGTTCGGATCAGCTGTTTTTGGATCTGAAGTCTTTGATTCCGAAGCATGTTTGGGTTTGACAACTTTAGATGCAGAGTTGTGTTTCGGTGCCGAAGTGGGCTTTGGTTCGACCTCTTTCGGTACTAGAGTCGTCTTCGGTTCGATAGTTTTTGTGGGAATCGGTGTGAGAAGTTGACCTGATATATAGTGCTCACTATTCTAGTGATCACTGTGTATCATACCAAACAACCCTTATTGATGATTGGTTGTAAGTCAACCTGATAGGCCAGCTATCCTAGTAGCATGGACATGTGCAGTCTTTAAGCTAAACTCTAGAGGGCGTGTTAAGCCAGCTGTTTTACCATCACATTTACCCTTTGAACACCAAGTGAAAGGACACCACACAAGTTGTTATGAAAATAAAGTATATTTATTTATAACAAGACTACCCTGAACTCTTTATGAGTCAGGGAGCTAAGCACAATACAAAACTCTTAAAGAAATACTGAAAGTCGCACAATTTACACAAATGCCCGAGGGGCACGAAAAACCATATACTACAAAAGTGGAATGCGAATTACTAGCAGGTAAGTAACTATTCTCATAGGCTTTGGGATCGCTAGGGCTGGACTACTAAACCTTTAGATTACGAGCAGGAGGCCTAGGGAGATCGGGTGCAGAGTGGGCACTCTCACGCGGGATTCGGAACAAAGTCTATGGAGGCTAGTAAATGCAAAGTTAGTGTTATCGGACGAATCCGACTAGGTAGAGCTGAAACGAAAAAGGATCTGGACACTTAGATAGTTAAGCTATGCTGGAGCACCGAAATGCTCAGGTTACCTAGCCCAGGGGCTGCGGCTGCATAGGTCTGAAAAGACGTCGGGAATCCTCGTTGCAGTCTATGGAGCCTGAAAGAAGAAGTTGCTGGCAGGCGACCAGTGAAGAAGTTCGATGTGATCCAAGCCTGGATCGATGAAGATGGAGACCTGTAAGCAGAGGGGACCAAGTTCTGAATCACTAGCCAGTGATTAGGTGGGCACCAGGATGGCACCGGGCGAAGTCACCTCGACCAGGTGAGTGGGTGACGCTGGGCTCTGCAGTCTCTCGGACCAGGAGGCGTTGTCGGCGACCAGGATGGAGGTGCGAGCTGTCCCACGGTGGTATCTGCTGTCGACGTTGCTGGACCCAGGATTGGGGCAACAACTCTTGGCAAATGCAAGCCCACGCGGTGGACTTAAAACGGCGTCTGGAGTGGACCAGGAGGGTCCGGGGTGCTCCTCTGTTGGAGGGGAGCAAGGGCCAGTCTGGAGCAACCAGACCAGCGGTGTTGTCGTCGTGGTTCGTCGTCAGAAGGGACACTAGCCAACGGGCAAGTGTCCTGGACAACGCGGTGAGCAGCAAAGAGCAGAAGGGCCCCACGCAGATCTCGTGGATGCTGGAGGGCTGGACTTCCGTGCTGGAGCTGCATAGGGTCGGGGCTTCTCAAACCCCAAAGCACTCACTCAAGGATCCCTCGGTGGTCGTGCTGGGCAAGCGTTGTGCAGTCTTGAAGATGGCCGGTCCCTCGAGGTCTCGTCACACCCACGAATCTCAGCTGGGCTGATGATGCAGGTAGAGGTCAGGGGTGCCAGGGAAGCCGGTTCTCGTCGAGCTGGGCAGTCTTGATCCGGAGGAGAGACTTACAGCAAACCGCGATGCTTGGATGGTGCCTGCGGGTGCAGGGTGACTACTCCTTAGTCACAAGGGAGAAATCTTGAGAAGAAGTCGAGAGTTCCTTTTGTGGAAAGTAGTTTCAGGATTCAAAGATGATCTAATTTGGAAGGGGGCCTGCTCCTACCTTTATCCTGAGAAAAGGGGCTGGCACGCGACTAAGTCCTGCCCTATGGGTGGGACTAGGAGGGGGGTGGTTACACCCCTCTCCTTTGTCCGGTCTCTCCCCAGCTCAGGGGCTGGTGTGCCCCAGGAACTGGTTTGAGCCGGCATATGCACAGTGAGCACCGGGGTACCACTTGCAGTCACCTTCCTTTCAGCCCTGCCTACCTAGGATACACAAAATCCTGTCTGGGATGGTGCTGGCACCGCCCCTGACAGGAAACCCTTTGTCCAGGCCTCCGTTTGCTGGAAGGACTCCCAGCAGCAGAAGGGCAGACTTGTGTCTCGGTGGCAGCATCCATCTTGTGGAGCTGAGGCTGTTTTAAACTTTAACCGGGGTTACAGCTACCAACATGTCTTCTCCCTCTAGAGGGGTGGAATGCTACCCCCGTCGCCAGAACTGGCGAGGGGGTAGTATTCCAAAGCGTATGACACCTTACACGACATGTTTAGATAATGTCAGACCAAAGTTACCATAACCGCGAGGATTATAAGGCACTTAAGAGTATATGGTCTGACGCTATCATGGAAACGGCTAAGGGATAGATCCCGAAGGCCGCAGACAGGCTCAGCTCATGCCAGAGCACTATCTCACACGATTCCAAGCACTCTGCCTCCAGGATTGTTAAGGCCTGCCATAGGAGTGACTGATAGGAGATCTGTGTGCCCATTTTAGGTTTAGATATAGGTATACTATATCTAAAGCAAAGGGTGATTACACCACCTTGCTCCCAGTTATCAAGCAGCCAGTTGTGTCAGTTTTGGATGGCCAGCCAGGGGTGGCATAATACATGCTTCAGCCCCTGGTAGGCCCTGGGTACACCTATGCCCTGGATACCTAAGGCATACTGTACAGGACTGATAAGGTGACTCAGTATCCAATCAGATATGTACCTAGGGTACATGGAATCCATTTTAACAGAGAGAGCAGTGGGCCTGGGGTCCTGAATAGCAGGGCCCCAGGTCAACTAAGTCAGAAAACCAGCAAAACACCAGGCAAAAAAATTGGGGGCAACCATAGTCAGGGATCTACCTTCCTACAATCGGTTTCGGCGCTGAGCTTGTGTTTGGCTCGACAGCTTTAGGTACCGAGGTTTGCTTTGGTGCCGGAGTTAGTTTTGGTTTGAGAACTTTTTGTTTATCAGGACCGACAGGCTGACTCGTGCCGGGTCGCCTAGAGGCTTTTTAGTAGTCTTCATTGCCGGGCCCGAGGGCGGGGCGTCGGAAGGTTGTGATCGGTGTGCACCTAGACCCGAAGGTAGAGGAGGAACCGAAGCCTGGCCCAGTATGGGGACGTGAGTAGGGTCGGCGTTCGTATTCACGACCTGTTGACAAGCTGGAATGGGATCGCCATCGTCTGATTGTTCTTCAGGTCCGGAAGCTGAATCCTCTGTTCCGGAAGCGATGACTTATTCCTGCTGCTCTTCTTCGGAGTCTAGATCGACTGGAGTATCTTCGACGACTACGTCTGGTACCGATGAAGAGAATTGTGCTCTGACTCTTCGAGCCCGACGGTCTCTGATGGTCTTCTTTGACCGGAACGAAGCACAAGCCTGGCAATCTCGGCTCTCGTGCTCTGGGGACAAGCACAGATTGCACACCTCATGTAGATCAGTGTGGGAAAATTTGTGTCCACACTGAGGGTACACATTTGCCCAGCACACTTCAAAAACGTTTGTTACAAATAGATAAATCAATAACAGTTTTTTCAATTTCACGAAAAAGTCGATGTTTTCAGTTTGCAGTAATTCTTTATTGTTCAATCTTTTAAAAGCCTTTGGACAGCATCACTTTTGGAACCGCCAACGCGTTTCGTCCCATCTAGGGACTTCTTCAGGGCTTGAACAATTCGTATGATCTACACTAGTTGATGTTGTCTTGTAAATCCTTAATGAGGACAATCTAGAAGATACATTTCTAGTCAGAGACCCTTTATATATTCACAGTTGCTGTTTGTTAAATTTCACTTTTTGGTCCTTAATTCATGTAGTATGGGACATCACATTTATTCGTGGGATGGTCAATTTGAAAGAGTAACGACCCGGATATGATAGTGCGGGTCCGGAAAAGGGTCCTTCGATCGTCTCAGCTCCAACCAGGGATCACCTCGAGAGGCACTTCTTGAAGGGTGCCCTTTCCATGAGCAAAGGCCCAATGGCGCAGTTGGGCCCAACAGCCCGACGATAGCCGGAATCGAGAAGTGCAAGCTTTTTTCGATACTAGTATGAAGGAAATCGCGATCGAAGACGATACTGACGGTAGAATCAAGGAATGGAAGTCGAAAGGAGATCGGTAACGGAACCGAACGATAACACATCCGAGCCCGATGGCGGAAAAAAAACAATCTGAAGATGGAGTCGATGCCCATACGCACTATGCTCCAAAGGAGGAGTCATCTACCATACAAAGACTCTTCCAGGACAACAACAAAGTGTAATCATCCAGGCCCACCACCAGATGGCGATCTATGCACTAGTGTGTGATCTGTAGCCCATATGCCTCGAACATGGGGCTACTCCATTAGAACAGCAGAACTTGTGAGCAAAGACAAGCAAATACTGTGGTCAGACCAGCTGAAATAAACCACAAGCGACAAAATGCAATAAAAGAGAAAATGCATGTAAAACAAAGCATAGCCAGCTAACAACGTGTTCTGCTCACTGTGGCCTGAAGTTGCCACAGAGAGATAAGGAAGCTTGAAGTTAGTCCTGCCGCCTTCCCTGTTTCTTGCAAGGCGTCCCTGAACTTTGGTTGCGGATTCATCTCCATCCTTGGGCCACGCTTCACCAGGGACAGAGCAAGTGAGGGGCTAAGAACATGGCCACACCGCGCGACACCGCGCCTTCCTTACCCAGGAGGATCTGCAGGGCGTTGGTGTGGAGCTCCAGGTTGTCCGTCTGCTGCTCCATGATGTCCATCTTCTCTGTGTCCTGGTTGTAGTAGCTGTAAACACAGGAGTAAGCGAGGACCTGCAGGCAGAGAGGACGATCTCAGTAAGGGGAGAAACAGGAGGTTCACATAACTAGCCCAGCAACTATATCATTAATGTTTTCAACAAAAAAACGAAGATTAAAGTGCAGTTATTGATCGTAATTGCAATATGTTAACAATTAAATAAAGTTTGAAATTCGCTGAGAAAACCAAAGGCCAAAGGGACGTTATAGGTAGATGAAAGTGTCAGTTAAAACATATTGATTTAAAATAACCAAAACTACTGAAATTCACCAGTTATTTTCTCAAGTAACTTGGACTTGTGTCCTAAGGTAACTATAACTCGCCCCCCGCCACGCACAGTTATCATTAATGTCATTTCAGATGTTGCAATGATGCTACAGATTAGGTCATCGAACATGTCCTGAGTAATAAGGGAAGTAATTAGCAGTTCCTAACCATAACCTCACTTTAATTTCTTTCAGAAAAATTGCAATTTTTTTAACTTAAAGTAACGAGGTCTATCGCCATGCACGACGAGGGGAGGGGCGCTCGGTCTGCACTCAACTCCCCTCGGGCGTATGCCCCTACCGACACACCCGATGAATAGCAAATGAGTGGCTCCAGGTGCTCATTCATCACTCAATTTAAAAATATTTTTAGGGGTATACCTGTGCACACCCAGTGCACCCACTACAAGCCCAATGTTTGGGGTCACGGGAGCCACAAGGCCTCTGAGGCCCCTGCCGGCTTCCCAGCCAGCACCCATACTGGATGCTAGTGGGAGCCGGCGAGCATGCTACAATGATTGCCCAAAGGCACCCACAACATGATCAACGTTGGGGACAGCGAGGGAAACCGAAGGCGCCGCAGCTCTTCAGCCAGAACCATTTGTGCATGCCGGCAGGAATCTGCCATTTTACTCTTAACTAAGCTGGCCACCTGGAGCATCCAGTTTTCTAAAGTTGGGGGGCCACCTGGGAAGCCTTCAGGTCAACAGTCAGCACCCCACTGTGGGTGCCGGCAGAAGCCAGCCGTTTTACTTATACAGTGGGTATACTGGTGCCCTCCTGAGACGCTCACATATTTTTTGTGTGTGGGCTGCCCAGCCAGCACCCATTCTGGGTGTGGCAGGAGCCAGCCCTGTTTTTAGCTCTTGCCCAGAGGGAGCACCTTCCAGTCAGAAACAAAGCTCTGTTTGTTGGCCTGGATGAGTGCAGGCAGTGGAATTGATTTTGTATTCCCTGCCCACTCTCTCCCGGGCAGGGAACAGCACACTGTCCCAGTGGAAGGGATCCCAGGGATACACATGCCATTGGGTCCAGGGGAATGGGGTTCCAGGGCCATACGATGACTCTGGGAGTGGTGGGGGGTGCACATGCCCCCCCCCAAAAAGAGCCCCAGGGAATGGGGCCACCGGGTCCTAAAAAGGATTCTAGGAGGGGGTTGCATGCCACCCTGCCCCTCAAAAAGGCAATCGGCCTAAGGGATGGGGTCTGTGGGGTCTAAAAATGGCTCAGGGAGCGGTCTTTGTGCCCTCCCTCCCCCGCCCCCATTTAAAGGAAAGCAGCGCTGGGTCCTAAAATTGGCTGTGGGAGGGACTCTCCCTTAAAAATATTTGTGCCAACCTCCCCCCCCCCCCGGAGCTGGCCCACAATGGGAGGCTTCAAAATTTCCTTTTTTCTTATATCAGTGCTGCAGATCCACTGTACCCCCCCCCGACAATACAGTTTTAGGCTTTGTATTCCACCGAGGCCCCCACTAGGCTAAGGGGGAAGGTTATCCCTACCCTGCCCCCACCCTTTATGCTTATGAGTCCTAAAATGACTGCAGACGCATCTTTGTTGACATGATGGCAGCCAATCCGATCTTATCTTTAGATCTGCGGATCTTCTGCAGCGTGGTGTAGACATACATTTTAAAATGTAATTTCTCAAAAAATGCTGACTGGATTTATACGAAATTACAAAACTCCAGCTTTCTGGCCCAAGATCTAGCATTCTACCAAATTTAGTGCAAAGGAGAACAGTGCCTGGAACTGCCTGAAGACTGCTTCACCTGCTGAGGTAACTGTTTCTAAGGACCTGGCTGGTTCCGCTGACTGGATCCCTACTGGAGTTGATCACCTAAAGTGACTACGTGACCACATTCCAACTAGCTTAAACGTTTTGGTGGAAAAGCTTCAAGCATCAAATTTGGGGAATTTGCCAATGCTTGTTCTCGGCTGAGTGAAACAACTTGATTTACTATAATGCAATACCCTCGGAACCCTGTGGTGGATCTTTCTCATTGAGGTGTCTAAAAAATACATAAAAATACAGTCTATTTTTATAAGTCGGCGTCCGATTTCTTTGGTGTCTTGGCCATTCCTTCTTCAATTGTTTTGGTGCTGTTTACATGCTTTACACTTGTTTCTTTGGGTATGCTGGACTACTCCGAGCCACAGCTACCCAGGGTTGAGCTAAAGGTCTGACAAACGAAACCGAACGGTCCTAAATGGGTTAGTAAGTGCATTACACGGTAAGGACGCACAACCACACCATATAGTATACCACATTTCCTCACACCTTACTCCAGAACCACTATACAGAAGTCAATGGCAAGGAACCACAGACACTGGGAATGGACGGAAGACGGATTTTCTTGTTGAGGTAACTGTTTCTTCGGACCTTGCTGGTCTTCTTGACTGTTTGCCTGACGGAGGTGGTCACCTAAAGTAACTGCATTCCACTTTGACCATTATTTTCATGAAAAGGTTTTTCAGTGTCAAATTTGTTGAACTTGCCAATGCTTGATCGCAGTCAAGTGAAGAGTCTTGATTTATTGTTCCCTGCAAAATCAATGTCTTCAGAACCCTGCGGTGGACGTTTTTCATTTTGGTGTCAATAAATTAACCACACCATATAATACACCCCATTTCCTCACACTACCGACGACACCCAGCTGATTCCCTCACAGACAAAGCCCCCGCTGCAAAGGGCAAATTCCACTATGGGATGAAGGCAGTCAACACCTGGAGGAAGGACAGCTGCCTCAAGCTTAACTCAGACAAGACCCAAGTCCTCATGCTGGGCTCCTCCCCTTCCACCTGGGGCGACTCCTGGTGGCCCGCAGCACTCGGAATCCCACCCACGGGCCACGCACTAAACCTCAACATCATCCGGGACACCTCTATCTCAATGAACCGCCAAATCAACGCTCCTCCTCCTTTGTAAGGCCTTCAAGTAGATCCCCACTGAGTCCAGGAAAACAGGCACCCACTGACTCGTCAGCAGCAGACTCGACTACATCAACACACTCTACGCCAGCACCACCCAGAAACTCAAAATAAAACTGCAGACCATCCAGAACGCCGCCGCCAGATTCATCCTGAGCATTCCCCGCCGCAACCTCATCACCGGCCACCTGAGAGACCTCACCTGGCTACCGGTCAACAAGAGGATCACCTTCAAGCTTCTCACGCACACCTAGAAAGCCCTCTACAACGCCGGACCTGCATACTTCAACCACCACCTCTCCTGCTACACTCCCACCAGACATCTCCTCTACACCCAACTGGCCCTGGCCACCATCCCACAGAGCCGCAAGACCACAGCTGGAGGACGATACTTCTCCTACCTCGCTGCGAAGACCAGGAACTCCCTACCCCTGCACATCAGGCAATATCCATCGCTGCCACAATTCAGGAAGGACCTCAAGACTTGGCTCTTCAACTGACCCGCATATCCAGACCCAGGCCAGACCCCCTCCTCACCCCCAAGCACCTTGAGACCCTCATGGGTGAGTAGTTGTGTTTTATAAAAATACTGATTGATTGATTGACACTGATGCATTGGGGACCAAGGGTGAATTAACAACTGGTCTCGTGACTCGAACAGTTTTGAAGAAAAACAAGTTGCAAACGTCCAGGCCAAAAACTAGATGGCAGGAGTATGCAGCACATGTGTATCGACAGCCACACATGATACGAACACAGTCACCCATGCAAAAACTTGGTACCCAGAGACAAATAAAAGGAAGAAACATCTCATCTCAGCAACTGGAGAAACACAGTGGCCATACACCTATGGGAGTTACTAGAGACAAACATATGGCCCACAAAGCTGCCTCAGTACGCAAAGACAAACATGAGTCCCAAATACACCCACCTCAGCACCTAAGAAAAACACAAGATACACATACATACCTCATCTCAGGAGGCAGACAAACACATGGCGCACACACACACACACCTACCCTTGAGCTAGAAACAGACATGAGACCCAGACAACTGCCTCAGTATCCCTAGGCAAAGGCAAGGCTCAAACACCTACCTCAGGACCCAGAGATAAACAGGACCCTCTACCTTAGCACCTAGAGACAAAAACACACCTGATCTCAGTAACCAGAATGACACCAGACCCACAAAGCCACCCTAGCGCTCAGAAAACAAATGTTATAATCACACAACTATCTCAAGACCCAGAGACAAAGAGGAAACATTAGCAATTCATCTCCACACAAGGCCCACACACCTATAAGAGTACCAGGAGACAAAATGAGTTCCACACGCCTACCTCAGTAACTGGAGACAATCAAGAGACTGACACACATACTTCAGTACCGGAAAAAAAGAGTTTCCCACAACTACCTCAGTACACAGATACAAACACACGCCCAACACGCCTATCCTAGTTCTAAGAGACAAACACAACCTCACTACTTAAAGGCAAACGTGAGGCCCACACACGTTACTCAGCCCCTATAGAAAAACACTGGGACCGAGTACCTTATCTTAGTGTCCAGAGGCAACACAACGCCGGCATACATAACTCAGTAACTGAGGCAAACAAAAGGCACTCACCCACAAACCAAAGGCCTGCATACTGTACTTCAGTACCCGGTCTAAAACAAGAGACCCTGACACATACTTTAGTTAACAGCAATCTCAGCTTAATGGGCCCATTTTACTAAACAGATCAACCTCGCCTCAGACACCATAGCAGGCATCCCTCTACATTATTAACCACAGTCAGATCACGATGGGAACCCTGAGGTTGTCTATCCTTAGCACAAATGTTTTTTGCCCATGTATAAGCTTTGCATAAGCATGGTAAGTAGATTCATATGTCAGCGCCCGTCTCTCAAACCAGGGCAGTTCCAAGCTGAGAAAACAGGGGGTCCAGCATTTGTATATTGAGACGCTACAGGGGAAAAGGCATAATGTGATCTGCCTGGTTCAGTCTCAACAGCCCAAGGATTCAAAATGTTTAAGGACAGATTAATATGGTCTGTGATGGGCCCATCCATCCTCCAAGGGTGCCTTTCGTACGATTGAGCCCAACCCCTCCCCTTCCATGAACTGGGGGTACAGTATGTTTGATACTCGTCTAAAATCAAGACTTGAATTTTAAAAACAAAACACACGAAAAGCAAATGGTAACAAAAAAGCTAAAAGAAAGTCATCGACAGCATTTGCTTTTACCAAACCCTGAACAGTTTTTAGATGTCTTCATCTAAATTCACATCTGTACGCTAAGAGTGGAGGTCGGTGGCCAACAGCATCTCTGAATGGACAACAGCTATAAGCTTCTTATCTCTGTCCACAGTCCTACTGCGGAAGTGACACCGTGTGCAGTCAGCACCTCGACATTCACCACCTCAATGCTGCCTGGCCTTGCTTCCTCTCTTGGGTCACTTTTGGTCTAGTTGGTATGGGCAGGTTTAGTACTTGACCAACCCTGGGTAGCCTTACCTTGCGCGCCTGCTCTAGAACTTTGCAAGCGTCCACGACGAAGGTCAGCGTCCTCATCTGGGGAACCTCGCTGACTGCAGACACACGGTTCCGGAGGTTCATGGCGAACTCCTGAAAGATTGAAAATACAATAGGAATGAAACACACAACTGGTCCTCTGTGTTTCACCCACAAGTGCTGCTCAGCATCCTCTTCACACGTGTGCCAGAAAGACCATTGTACCCAGTGCGCTCCACTATCTGTTTCCATACACTGGGTGAAACTGCTGCCGGCATGTGCAATGGTAAGATGCTTGGCTCTTTGGAGGTTTTTGTGATAGGCTGTACATTATAAATGTATAAATCTCTTCCCACTTTGATGAATCGAAGATGATGCATTTTATATATTAATTGATTTAAAATAACTGTGATATGTTTGAAAACTGTGCATTGTATCTGTATGTGCTTTTATGGTTAAAACTAACCGCAATAAAGTTTTCGAACAAAATACATATTTACAAATGCAACAATCTCAAGGTAAACAGTTTACCTAAATTAGAAATGCTTTAGAGAGGTGTGTCTTGACATATATTGCCTTGAGGCAAGAAAGCAAAGAAGCTGCCTAAAAACATGACACGCTGAAATACCGTATCATCAGCAGGCTTGGCGACAAAGATTAGGAGATATTGGAAATTAGTGGAATTCTAGAACGTCATTAAAATAAAACTGAAGCAAGAGTTTGGCTAATACTAAATTATCTCACGACCATTCAAAATTTTGTATGAAATAAAGCTTTAACCTGTTTTTTGCTCACAAACCAGATTTGCTTTTAACTAGGTTTTCTTTTCCCACTGAACATCATTTTTTGACGTGGTCATTAACCCAGACTAAGCAATGTGTGAGAGGTGTGGCGCAGCAGCCAGTGCGGCTGACTCCAGAGGGCAGGGCTCCCGGTTCGATCCCCGGCACCGGCGGCAGCTCAGCATCATGTGACTTTGGGCAATAGCTCCTTTAATCTCCTGACGTCCCCTAGCGCCTTGAAACCTTAAGGGGTGATATGTTCGCACTTTACAAATAGAAATTATTAGTATTGATGATGAGGGTGTCTCGCCGTCAGCATCAATACATAAAGAATAAGTTACTAACCTTTGGTAATGGTATTTCTGGTGAATATTCGGTTTATCTCCAGATTTCTCGCCACATGAAACTCCACAGGAGCTAAATGAAGCTGAAAGAGTTTGAATAACGTTCATGGCCGATAGGCAGCGCCATGGCTCCCCAGTTGTGACATCAAGGAGCCATGTACAGCACCACTCCGATGTCACTTTGTGTCTTTTTTTTCAACGCCCTTAGCTGCAGAGACAAGATTGAATAAAGCGACAAATGCGGTGCGGAAAAACGAACTATGAACCTTAATAAAAACACAACACTTCTCAGAATTGGGAAGCTGGCGGGTCAGTGAGGAACAAGCAGGTAGCTAGAGTAGTTACCAGGAATACAGTTATGTTATGTTACAAGTTTTGTATAGCGCACAGCTGCCCAGCAAAGGGTCCCAGTGCGAACAGACGGAAGATGGGAAGCTACTAACACAGGCAAGGCCTAAAGCAAAGAGAAAAGGTACGTTTTAATGGCCATGCGGAATACCAGATAGTTGTCAATGCTACGGATGTGCGCAGGAAGGGAATTCCACAGTTTTGCAACAGGGTGCGGAAGGAGCGACCTCCTGCCCGCACCCTCCTTACCTAAGGGACAACTGCCAGATGCTGGCCCATAGAACAAAGTAGGTGAGTAGAGTGAAAGCAAGTTTCCCCAGATATCTGGGGAGGAGGAGTACATGATTTTGAAGGCAATGCAGAGGGACTTGAACTCTATCCGCATTGCCACTGGCAACAAATGTAGTCAACGGATGGAGTTGGCAGTAGGCCAAGTTCTAGAGAGGCCAAGAAGAGTTCTAGCAGCCGCATTTTTAACCCTCTGCAGGCGGAGGATATCGGCCTTTTTAACACCCAGGCAGAGTGAACTGGCGAAGACCAGCCTAGACATGATGGAAGCCAGGATGATGACTTGATGGTCTGTGGGATCAAAAAACCCCAACAGCGGTTTGAGCCCTCGCAAGAGTCCGAAGCAAGTCCCCGCAACTTTTTTAGTTTGGACCTGAAAGCTGAGGGTCGAGTCAACTCATACACACAGGATTTTAACCACCTGTGTGGGGGCGGGTGCACAGCCCAGAGTTGCTGGTCACCAGCTCTCACTCCACAGCTCAGGGTCTCTTCCTGGTAGCGTTGAGCTGGACACAGTTGGCAGTCATCCACTCCGCAACGACAGCAAGATCGCTCCTAAACTTAGGAGCATCCTGCGTAGAGTCATCAGAGAGAGCTACTACCAACTGAGCATCATCAGCATATGATACCATCGTTAGTCCTCTGCTCCTGGCCACTGCTGCTAAAGGTTGGACATACAAGTTGAATAGCGTAGGGCTCAATTCTGAGCCCTGGGGAACCCCTGGTTTAAGAGCATGTATCCGGGAGGCGAAGGGAGGAGCCATCACCTGGAAGATTCTCTCAAAGAGAAAAGAGGCGAACTAACCCAGGGCCAGACCATCAATGTCTGCCTCCTCCAACCATTGCAGCAGGATCTGATGTGATACGGTGTCGAACGCGGCGCTGAGGTCTAATAGTATCAGCATCGAAGTGCGCCCAGCATCTAAGGCCTCCCTCAGATGTTCAGTTACAGCTAGGAGGGCCGTTTCCGTGGTGTGACCCGGGCGGAAACCATTCTGAGAAGAGTCACGGATGTTGTTTTCCAAGTGTCCTGTCAGAATGGAGTTAATGTGCGCCTCAGTGGTCGTGGACACCCATGGCAGGAGAGAGATGGGACGAAAATTCTCCAGTTTGGCGGGGTCCAATGAGGGTTTTTTTAACAAAGGGACCACCATGGCCTGTTTCCAAGCCCTAGGGACAGCCGCCGTGGACAGAGACGGATTGATCAACTGACACAGAGTTGTAAGGAGTAAAGGCAAAGATTTTAGAAATTGCTCAGGTTTAAGAGGATCTAAAGGGGAACCTGATTTGACCCTACTGCATAACATACACTTCTCATCGTGAGAGAGTGAAGGGAAGACTGCAAGTGTGGAGGTGGAGAGGGGTCTATGAGCAGGACCTGGTCTAATCACGGTGGGGGTGAAGGACCTATAGATGTTATCCACCTTCTTGATAAAGAAGGCGGCCAGATCCTCACATTGCTGGTCAGAGGAAATCGGTGGCGTTATAGGAGACCCTGCCGCTCTGACATTTTTAAGTATTGAAAAAATACTTTTAGCGGGATTGCTGCAGCTTCTGATTTCATCAGCAAAGTAGGCTGCCCTTTCCTTCAGGATCGCCCTATGATAGTTCTTGATAATGCCTCTTCGAGACCGGGTCATAGTCCCGTCTCCATGCCCGTTCCAGCCTTTTGCATGCTTTCTGGATATTAGCAAGCTTACTATTGTACCGTGGGCTGGATTTACTATTGCGACTCTTAGACCATTTCACCGGGTGTAGTTTATCGAAGGCAAGTAACTTCTGCTGATGGCTACTTCTAACTGCAGGTTTCTCACCTCCTGAATCAATACCAAAGCAATGCACCCCAGCAAGATAGTGGGGATAAACAATCAACAGCCATGATATAAGGACTAATGTAGACAAGCATCCCCGCAAACCCAGAGTGGGAACAGTATCTTGCCAGGAACTGACCCAGCCTTTCACAACAGTCCATCGCACATACCAGCTAGGCACACCTCTGTATAGCAGAAAAGAATACGCCTTGCCCTAGGGAAATGGACCCAGCATTTGCAAAAAGCAAGCCCCCCGTCTCCTTACCACTTTATCATTTAAAATTCCACTTTTTTTTTTTTTTTAAATATAAAGATGCAACCAGGGCAGACCACACATCATTTTTAAAGAGCATAATATCCAAGGACGGTCAGCCAAAAAGTATCTAAAATCAAGGCTATCTCACTCAAAAATGTGCAGAAACTGGCGATGCAGTGTAAACTGTCTCCTTCCAAAGTTGACACCAAAATAGCTTGAGAGAAGTCAAAAGGAATGGTTTCTTACCTGTAATCCTAGTTCTTGCTCACTGAAATCATAAGCACTGAATAGACCCTCTTCACAATAAATCTTTTCTTAAGTGTAGATGCGCGCCTTCAGTAAATTCTGGATAAGCACTTAACTAATTAAATGTGCTTTAATCTACATTTAATAGAGGAGTATGATGAAGAAAGAAGAGAATAATATGGTCTTATAGTCTGCAACTCTGCAGCTATGAAAAGAGTCTGTGACTTTAAAGGCCCAGAGTCCACCAGTCTTCCATCATGCCCAGTAAGTGCAGTTATTGAAGTTATCATTCTACTACTATTATATGGTACCGGGGGCTCCCATCTTGACGATGCGGAATGATTCAAGCATGTGAATCTATGAAAGTTCCAATACTGGAGTAATAAGCCATTGCATCACAGAAATACTATGATCGGAATACTGTGTGTTAGTGTAGTGCACTGGAGGGATTACTTACGCCAGTAAAGTCTGCAGGCTCAGAAAAGAAGGAGGCTTGTCTTATTTTTCAGAACCATTTTCTAGAGCTTTGAGAATGTAATCCAGAAGATTCCAGAAGTAGATGTACTGCGTAACCCCAGAGAAACTTAATTCAGAATGCATTCCGGACCTTATATACTGGATGCTAAGGTTTACTTGGTTGGATATTTTCTTAGCTATTAAATAAGACACACTGCTCTAGGAACGAATATGCTACTTACCAGTATGCATCTGTTCTTGGCATGTAGGGCTGCTGACATTTATATCTGTGCATAGATCGCCGCCTAGTGTTGGGTCCGGATGATTGCACATTGTTGTCCTGGAAGAGTCTTCGAAGTATCACAAGATAGGTGGCTCCTCCCCTGGACTACAGTGCGCAATGGGCATCCTCTCCAACCTCAGATTGTTTTTCGCCACTGTGGCAGAGATGGAGTGTAACAGTGTGAGCGATGACCATGCTAAGAGTAAGTGTAAAGTCTGCAGCCGCTACAGGCGCCGGGGAGGAGGGCGGGCGATATGAATGTCAGCAGCCCTACATGCCAAGAACAGATGCATACTGGTAAGTAGCATATTCCGTTCTTGGCATGTGGGCTGCTGAATTCATATCTATAGCATAGAATGTATAGCAGTCCCTCCTGTTAGCGGCGGCTGCCCGTGCCAGCTGCAGCAGTCTGAAAAAGAGTTCTGAGAACAGCCTGTCCTACAGCTGCTTGCTGTTTAGAACGCACATCTACGCAGTAGTGTTTCGTAAATGTATGTGTGGTGGACCATGTGGCTGCCTTACATATCTCTTCTAAAGGAATATTCCCCAGGAAAGCCATGGATGCTCCTAACTTACGTGTGGAGTGTACCCTTGGAGGAATGGTTAGTGTTCGTTTAGCTTTCGCATAGCAAATCTGTATACACTTAACGATCCACCTGGCTATTCCTGCTTTTGAAATGGGGTTGCCTTTGTGTTGTGGAGAAAAGGCAACAAAAAGCTGTTTTGTTTTCCTGAAATCCTTCGTTCTGTCTATATAGTACATGAGAGCCCTTTTGACATCTAACGTGTGAAGGGATCTTTCCGCGACATTTTCTGGATTAGGAAAGAAAACTGGCAGTTCAATGGATTGGTTCATGTGGAACTGCGAAATCACCTTAGGCATGAATGTAGGGTTGGTGCGTAGTACCACCCTATTTGCGTGGACTAGTATGAATGGTTCCTGAATGGTTAGTGCCTGGAGTTCACTAACTCTCCGCAGAGAGGTAATGGCTATAAGGAAGGCCACCTTCCAGGTCAGAAATTGAATCTCGCAAGAGTGTAAAGGTTCAAAGGGTGGTCCCATCAATCCGGTGAGGACCACATTGAGTTTCCAGACGGGTGAAGGTGGGTGTCTGGGAGGGATCACTCTTTTGAGACCTTCCAGAAATGCTTTAATGGCAGGCACCCTGAATAGGGAGAGGTGCTGCCTGTTTTGAAGATAAGCTGCTAATGCAGACAAATGTATACGAATGGAACTGTACGCCAGATTACATTTGTATAATTCGGGGGGCAAGTTGAGGTAGCCAAATTCTAAGACCTCAGGAGCCAGATCGCCAGGTTGAGCTGTTGCGGATCTGGATGCTGAATGTCGCCATGGCTCTGCGTCAAAAGCCTGGGTGTGAGGCGCAGCCGTTGATGCGGTACCACGGACAGTTCTAGAAACGTGGTGTACCATGGTTGGCGTGCCCACATTGGAGCAACCAGGATGAGAGTCATCGAGTGTTGCCTCAGCTTGCGCGCCACCAGCGGTATTAGAGGTGCTGGGGGAAAAGCGTACGCAAATTTGCCTGACCAGTTCATCCATATCGCATTGCCTTGCGACTGTGGATGCGGAAATCTGCTGGCGAAGCTTTGGCATTTTGCGTTTTCGTTTGTGGCAAACCGGTCTATCTGTGGATGACCCCACTGCTGGAATTACGGGCGGAGTACTGATGGATGTATGTCCCACTCGTGCATTTGGTGGCTGTACCTGCTGAGCAGATCCGCCATCTGGTTGTCCTTGCCCGGGAGGTGTTCCGCCATGAGGAAGATGTTCCTCTGAATGGCCCACTTCCACATGCTCTGAGCCAGATGAGACAACTGTGGAGAGTGTGTTCCTCCCTGCTTCTGTATGTAGTACATGGCAGTCATGTTGTCCGTCCGGATCAACACGACCTTGTTGCACAAGTGTACCTTGAAAGCTTTCATTGCCAT
The DNA here is from genome assembly GCF_964261635.1 of Lissotriton helveticus. Lineage (NCBI taxonomy): Eukaryota > Metazoa > Chordata > Amphibia > Caudata > Salamandridae > Lissotriton > Lissotriton helveticus. Next base: position 11,509,096 of record NC_136067.1, on the reverse strand, counting down.
GAAGACTGCCATCAGTTCCAGAAGGTTGATGTGTATCTTCTTTTGCTGTGCTGTCCATAGCCCCTGCACTGTGTGGTGGAGTATATGAGCTCCCCATCCCTGGAGAGACGCGTCTGTCGTCAGTATGATCTGTGGCACAGGCTCTTGGAACGGTCGGTCCTTGCAAAGGTTTTGTGGGTTCCACCAATGCAGAGAGTTGTATGCCCGACCGCTCACCAACACTAGGTCTGTTAACTGCCCCTGAGCCTGATTCCACTGACGTGCTAAGCACTCCTGAAGCAGACGCATATGTAGCCTCGCGTGCGGGACTATGGAGATGCAGGAGGCCATCATGCCTATCAACTGCATGAACACTTTTGCTGTAAGCGAGTGTTGGGGTTGGAATTTTTGGATCAGCAATTGCATGCTGTTTATTCTCGCCGAATTTGGCTGAGCTGTGGCTGCCAGAGTGTTTATTGTCGCGTCAAGGTACTGTCGCACGTGGGCGGGCTGAAGATGTGACTTTGGATAGTTCCGCGAGAATCCCAGACTGTGAAGAAGATGAATGGTGTGGGACATGTGGCTGGCACACTGCTGGGCCGACTTCGCTTGAATAAGCCAGTCGTCCAGATAAGGGTACACATGTATGTGCCGCCTCCTGAGGTGTGCCGCTACTGTTGCCAGGCACTTTGTGAAGACTCTGGGTGCCGTTGTTACTCCGAAAGGGAGGACTTTGAACTGATAATGTTGATTTTGGATAGTGAACCGGAGATACCATCTGTGTGACGGGTGTATGGGTATATGGAAATACACATCTTTGAGATCCAGTGTTGCGAGGAAGTCTCCCTGACTGAGTAACGGCAGAACCTGCTGTAAGGTGAGCATGTGGAAATGCTCTGACAGAATGTAAGCGTTCAGAGGTCTGAGGTCTAATATAGGTCTGAGAGACCCGTCCTTTTTTGGTATTAGAAAGTACAGAGAGTACACCCCTGAGCCCTGGTCTTCTACAGGCACGAACTCTATGGCTCCTTTTTGTAGCATGCTGACGACTTCCTGCTGCAATAAGTGTAAGTGCTCTGCGGACATAGGACGGTGTCTTGGTGGGATGTTGGGTGGAGTGGTCGTCAATTCCAGACAATACCCGTACTGGACAATGTCTCTCGCCCACCTGTCTGTGGTGATGGATTTCCAGACCGGCAGGAACTGCTGTAATCGCCCCAGACAGGTGTTATATGGTCGGGGGGCAGTGACAAGGCGTCACTGTTTGGTATTGGCAGAGGATCTGGAACTGTTGTTTCCTCTGCCTCTGATGTTGTTTCCACGATATCCCCCACGGGCGGTTTTATGGTAGGTGGATTGTGTACTGCCTTTATTGTACTGTGTTTGTTGTGCGGATTGGCCTCTGGAAGGGCTTCTAGCATTGGAGCGACGAAAGGAGCCACCCCGAAACTGCTGTGACTGCAGAGCCCCCATAGACTTTGCAGTCTCCGTGTCTTTCTTAATCTTCTCAAGGGTGGGGTCAACCTCAGGTCCAAACAGGAAGTCCGGATTAACTGGCTGATTGAGGATAGAAGTTTGTATTTCTGGTTTGAATCCCGAGATTCTCAACCATGCATGCCTCCGCAACATAACGCTAGTGTTTATGGCCCTGGCTGCAGTGTCAGCTGCGTCAAGCGCGCACTTGATGGAAGCATTGGTTATAAGCTTTCCTTCCTGTATCAGTAGTTCTGCACCCTCTTTGTACTGATCTGGTAGGTGTTGCAGTAGTATCTCAAGGGTATCGTAGTGTGCCCTGTCATATCTGGCTAACAGTGCCTGAGTGTTAGCAATGCGCCAGACGTTAGCCGCCTGCGCAGCCACCCTTTTCCCAGAAGTTTCCAGAACTTTTGACTCTTTGTCCGGAGGAGAAGCATCACCTGTAGTCTGGGAGTTCGCCCTCTTTCGTGCATTAGAAACAACCAATGAGTCCAATGGCAACTGTCCCCTTATATACGTAGGGTCCACAGGTGCTGGTCTATATTTTTTCACGATCCTGGGGTTTAACACCCTGGCCCTAGTGGTGTCCTTAAAGATGTCAGCAGCATGCTTAAGGACTCCTTTTAGCATGGGCAGGGTCTTGACTGTCCTTTCAGAAGTGGAAAAGGTGTCAACCAGAAAGTCCTCATCCACAGGATCAGCATGAAGATCTACGTTATGATTACTGGCCGCCCGTTAAATAAAGGCGTTAAAGGCAGTAGTGTCCTCAGTTGGAGATGTTTTTACACTGTACATAGGAGTGTCAGGGCCAGCTTGCGGATCCCTAGAGTCAGCCGGGTCTGCCCATGTTTGGTTTTGATCCTCGGGATCAGTGTCCACTTGATAAGGGTCATCCTCATGTTCGACATTCCCTGCATCCACATCCGAGTATGAGGGCGAAAAAGTCTGTGGTTCTTGGTCATAGGAATGGAGGGGTTCCACAAGAGCAGGTGACGTTGCAGAGACCCTTTTTTTCTTCAAAGGAATTTTATACGACTCCATGGGTGTTTCTGGAATAATTTTCCTTTTATATATGGACAGTCTACCAGTTTCTGAGTCGATGTACTGCCTGGAGTCCTGGTCTTCAGGCTCCTCCGTAGCCTCCAGTGCCGTCGACACTTGAGGAACGGCGCCGGAACATCTTTTAGGATCGAACATCTTTAGACGCACTGGGGGTGGCAACCCGAAATTGATCGGCGCCGACGCGGTGTGAACGTGTCCGACCAGTTTTGGTGTCGGGGCCTTCTTTGACCCGACTGCTGTAGCCTTTTCATTGATGCGTTGGAGGGACTCCGACACTTGCTTGGCTATGAATGGACTCTGATGCGTCGACTCGACAGGGTCCTTGGAGCCAGTCTTCGTCCTGTCCGCAGGCCTCGACCGGGGTTCGATTCAGTCTTTCGGTTCGAGTCTTGTGTGTGTGCCAACTCCTTTAGGCGTCGACTTCATCGGTTCGACAGCCTTGACCTTAGTCGCCGGTGCCCCAACCGTCGGTTCGATGACCTTCTTGAGCTTTCCGGTATCGACGGCCATTTTGTGTTTCTTCGGCTCCGAGGGGTTTGAGGCCTTGGAGCCGACCAAAGTTGGTTGCACTTTCGGTTTCGTTTTTTGCAGTAACACTTTCAGTTTCGACACTTTAGGATCGACCGATGTAGGGTTTGAAACCGATGGCTCAATATTAATGTTCGAAGCCGGGCCTTTATGCGGGGCTGTAGAACGAGACTGTAGATCTTGGGTAAGGCCTAGTGGCGATCCCTCGACCTGAGCCGTGTGGAGTGCGTCAACGTCGGCCCCCGTATATCCGGAAGGGCCTAGCTCCTCGCCTGAGCCATCTTCGACGGCCCCAAGGGCCTGTGCGTCGTCTCCTACCTCTTCGACGACGTGTTCATCTTCTTCCTGCGCTCCCTCGTCTCCGGCGTCATACTCGGACTCAGGGCCGGAAGCCGGATCGGAGCAGTATTCCAGATCCTCCAGATCAACGACCTCCTCGTCTTCGGTCCCGAAGATGTTTTCAGGAACAGGCGCTGACTTTTTGGACTCCAGTCGAGCCGCGCGTCGAATCCGAAGAGTATTCTTCGACCTGAACCGGGCACAGGCAATGCAGTTGGCTTCGTTGTGATCCAGGGACAGGCACTTGTTGCACACCGGGTGGACATCGATGTGCGGGTATTTTGCATTGCAAAGAGGGCACCTCTTGAATGGACTTCTCTCCATCGTAGATAGAAGATCGGGTCAAGAGTGGAAAGAAATTCGACCAAGTCCTCGATGTCCTCTCGAAACAAAGGTACCGGTACCGAACGAAACGATACCGACGCTGTTGAAAGCCTTTTGGCTTTAAAGAAGTTTTCCTAACTTGAGCTAAGATAGTAACATCCGAACCCAATGGCGGAAAAAAACAATCAGAGGATGCCCATGCGCACTGTAGTCCAGGGTAGGAGCCACCTATCTCGTGATACTTCGAAGACTCTTCCAGGACAACAATATGCAATCATCCGGACCCAACACTAGGCGGCGATCTATGCACAGATATGAATTCAGCAGCCCACATGCCTCGAACCTGATAGTTCTGGATGATTTTTAGAATTTAAATCCGACTGGACTGCAAGTGCACTGTATGAAAACATTTATCCTTTAGCAATGAAAGAGAGTAGCTAGCACAGTCATAAGGCCATCTACACGCGGAAACAATCTCTATCACGCCAAGCCAACAGTACTGGGCTTTGCTTCTGACCGCAAGCAGATGTGGCAGTAGGGGCTTTTGCTGCAGTTGAACTGAAGTGCCACAAAGACCTTGCCTCTACATGCTATTGACCCATCAGCTGCACTGTTGGACTTGGCCCTTCTGGCAGGTTCACCCCTGAACTTTTTGCTTTTGGTGTGTGACCTGGTGATGGTGATTTTTGGTTTCTGCGCACTTTACCACTGTGTCCCAGGGTAAAGTGCGTGCGTGTGGTGAGGCTGGCCTGCCCTCCCATAGGAATGCATGGGGAATGTATGTGTCCCTGGTAGTTCCTGATGCGTGGGGTGTGAAGGCTCGAGTCTGGTATGTGCGGACTCGTGTGATTGAATGCTGCGCAATGATGCGTGCAGCGTGTTTGTGTCTAACATGGAACTGCCACTTCTAGAAGTGTGCCTGTCTGTGCAGTGAATGTGCTGGCTTGTGATTGGCTGGAGCTGGCTGGGGTGCCAGGCTCCATGAGTCATGACGGGTCTGCCCCAGTGGTGAGTGTTGAGATTAGCATGTGTGATGTGAGGGAGTGGTGCACCAGGGTCCTGAATAGGGCTGGGCTTTCCCCACACAATGCTGCCTCCGCCGCCTGTGGTGCGTCTAATGACCCTAGCCCTGCCAGTGAATAGAGTGAGGGGCTGAGCACATCAAGGGTGCTCACAAACCAGCTGCGACTGGTTTTTCCCCTCACCCTGAAGCCAGACAAAGGATTTATCAGTATAAAAAGAGGACGTGTCCCCTTACGAATGTTCTCTACCTGGATCCTTTTCCTGAGGGGGGGCTGCTGCTGCTGGGCGCCAGGAGGACCGCCACTGGGGATTGCCTCCCTGCCTAGGAGGACCCTGTGAGCTGGCTCTGGGCCCAGCCTTGCCCCCCCCCCCCCACATCCTGAAGGACTTTGTTGCTGACCTTTGGGCCCCTAGCGCCTGGGAGCGCTTTATTTTGGCCCCTAGCACTTGAGAGCACTTTATTTTTCTTCTAGCGCTTGAGAGCGCTTTATTTTGTTCCTAGCGCCTGGGAGCGCTTTATTTTGTTCCTAGCGCCTGGGAGCGCTTTATTTTGGCCCCTAGCGCTTGAGAGCGCTTTATTTTGCTTCTAGTGCTTGAGAGCGCTTTATTTTGTTCCTAGCGCTTGGGGAACGCTTTATGGTCCAGGCAGGTGCCCACCCTGCATTTTGTGCTGCCAGGGACCTTGCTGCTATTTTCCTTGTTTAGATTCCAAGCGGCTGCCCACGCCGCATATTTGCCTTTGGCTGCTTTTCTACACCGGGAGCCGACCCCGGATTGAGCACGAGATAGTCCCCGCCGCCGCCTGGCCCGCAGCAGGAAGCCAGGCAGGCCGGGGGCGGAACCGAGGGACAACAGGAAGTCACCATACTTCCCCCGGGGCTCCCAGGAGTGTGGTATATAAATAAATAATACCGGATCTAGGTTTTACTGGACATAGCAATAACAGATAGCTCAATAAATAAGAGTCAAGATTCGAGGTAGTAGGAGTTTGCAGGTTTAATACAGCATAAAGGACAGGAACAGGACAACCTGCACAGGAATAGGATGACAGGGCCCGGCAGCTGCCGGGGCTGGATCTGGGATGAGCGCGCTAACATTTAATAACAGTACACAAGCATATATACTAAAACAGTTGCATTACAATGAATACAGTAGGCGGAGCAGTGGGTGTGGTCAATAGCAGTCGCGAAAGATAAGGGTGAAAGTAGGTGTAACAGGAGGCGTATACATGGACATGTGATGTAAACGTAACAGAATATGTCATAAATGGGGCGGAAACATGGAGGGGGCTACCTAAGGAGCCGGGACCTCTAACCTAATGGTGCGCGAAAACTGACAATGACGTGTTACTAGGAGAAGCTGGGGGCTATGACTTCTGTACTAGGAGCAGAGACTGAAGTCTGGAGAGTCAGGGCGACATGTACCTAACACTATCTAGTATCTGATGTTTAGAGAACATGTTGATATAAACTAAAAGTTATCGGGGTAAAGGCTAACAGACTCTAAGACTGGTGTATGCATTATTCTACATGTAGTGCGTGATGAAGAATATTAAATGACCATTAATACAGTATTTCTCTTATGTGGAGACGTAAAGGCTAGACAATGACGGAAACTATTGATGCGATTCAGTAGCTTAGGAATGCAGAGAAGGAGGGCTGGACTGATAACTAGAATCATAACATACTTTTGGCAGACTCGCAGGCAGAGCCAGGCCGAGCCGGGCACTGTGAGGCAGGAAGTAAGTGAAGGGTCGAGGATACAGGTGGGGGCTGTATCGCTCCTCAGCGAGGGCTCAGGAGACAGGAGCTGAATCTGGTGTCCAGGCCCTTTTGAGGCCTAGAAACGGGGACTTTTCAATGAAATAACGTGCACACTGAGAAACGTGGCAACGTAACTTTACATAGGCCTAATACTCGTAGCTTTCACGAGAACTGGAAACTGGCATACTAGAGATGAACACAACTGTAATTGCGTCTTTAGTCGAACATGGGGGATACACATGCATATTAATCATGCACACATAACATAAGATGGGGAACACGTAGGGGCACAGAACATGGCAAAATTTACTTTTCCACATTCCCTCCTTGTCACTACGTTTCCCTCAGGAAACATCAATATTCATGATACCATCTATCATTTCATACAGTATCATTTGCTCGTCTCGAATTGTCTTGGAACGGGATTTAGAACGGGACTTGGGACTAGGAATACAAGAGGTAGCACAAATGCCACAAATCGCAGGGCCACATTGTATACATAGGCAGCAACTGAATATGATCGCTACTGCAATACCTAGAAAAGACAATACTTTCCATCCCCAGGCGGAAATTATATTCCAGAACCAACCGGACCATGTCCAGGTGCCTGGATCTTGGTGTAACATATGGGCAATTTTATGGAGTCTGGTTATAGCTGAATAAACAGACGGCGCGTTATTTGGAATGAAAATGCAGCAACTAGATCCGATGACTCTACATGCCCCGCCCCTATCGGCCAGTATGACGTCAAGGACGAGACTATTCTGGAGCACGACAATTCTCATAAAGGATTGCTCTTCTGTTAAGTTACTTAGAGCAGAAGTAGTCTCAATCACTACTGCTTCAAGGGTTCTGGTTAATCTACGTATCAGTTTACTATTCACAACAGTACCTAAATAGGGGAAGACACCTTTATTGATATCTATGTATTGTTCTAGAGCAGTTTCAGTATAATCGACAATCGGGAGGTTTCTCTTGTGTCTAGTATGTACTAGGTGGGAATTCCTATGATAGTCAGGTGGGGCTAGAAAAACTGGTGGCAGTAGGAAGGCAATGTAACAGGTTCCCTCCCAATCGAGGGGCAGACAAACATATGCGGTCTGGCCACAAACAAAATAAGAATGACGTGAAGCTTTGAAAATAGATTTCCTACTGTCACTATACTTGACAATAGTAGTACAATCACTATGTCCTACATGTACGGAACCATTCTTTCGGACACATAATTCGCCTTTGACTGGTAATACTGACATAGCAGGTAAGTCTGGAGTAGTATCAGACTGAACATTCAGGACCATGAAATTCGAAGAATAATTAACTAAATTGTAAACTTCATTTTCTAGATCTAACCCTGTTCTGTGGGGAAGACCTTGCTTGTCTGGAAAACATGTACTGTTAAGAAAAGACATATCTGTTGAGGATGACGTTAACGTGGACCATGCTCCACACGAACCATTATGTGAGAATGGATAAGGAAAGAGTGGCAGAACTCCCTTCGGTGTCTGGAAAGGGGGGAGTCGACCACACACCCAACAATTAGTGGCATTGCTGGTCTGGTGTGAGTAATGTAACATGCGGATAAAGGAATTATTACGCATAGCAAGACGATAAGATAGTTCATGAGGAGGTAGATCACTAAACGTGTGCTCTACTGTAGCAATAGAAGACTTATTTACATGAGAAACTGGAAAATACAAATAAAATGCATAACCTGTGCAGGTAGTCATAAGGCTGAAAAACAATATGAAACTTAGAAAAACGATACATCGGATTGAGTTTTGACTAACTCTCTCACTATGGGGGTCTATTTTATACATGTCAGAAACCGGTCTAACCGTTTCACCTAGGGGAGGACTTAGACAATCAAACTGGCTGACTTATTTTACTAGACCTTAATTTTTTCTTATACTCCTGTTGCGGAGTTTTCTCTAACAGGGAGGGTTTAGTATCATTGTCTTTTGCGGGACAGTCCTTAAGAATAGTACTTTGGCAGTCTTTCAAATCCTGGGAAATGTTCTTAGAAACAGGCTTCAGTCCGTAAAATCTTTTCACATGAGACAGGTGGACCCAGCCCTTCCTGCCTTCCAGCTTGACGGCAGTACGGGTGGCCAGGAGGACCTGTCGGGGTTCCTTCCAGCGGGGCTCCAGCGGACTTGAACGATCAAAGTTCCTGACAAGAACCATGCATCCGGGAACGATTTCATGCGGTGCCACCTCGGTATTGTCTGGAAATGCGGCGGCAACCTGTGAACGACAAGAGTGTAGGGCAGACATCAAGGAAGCTAGGTAATCTGTCAGCATATTACTTGAAACATCGGTAATACTTCGAGGTCTAGGTGTACCCCACATATTAGGGGGGCGGCCGAATACGACCTCATACGGGGACAGACCTGATCTGGAATGTGCGACCATGCGCATGTAAAACAGAGCGACTGGCAGAGCTACTAGCCAGTCTACACCTTTCTCTTTACAAATCTTGGCAATACGGATTTTCAGGGTCTGATTATGTCTCTCTACGAGACCAGCTGCTTCTGGATGGCGTACACAATGGAACTTCCACTGGTACCCTAACAAAAGGGAAACATGTTTCATAAGCTCAGATGAGAATGGCTGGCCGTTGTCAGAATATACGACTCTAGGGAGTCCATAACGGGGGAAGAACTCATGAACCAGCTGCTTGGCAGTGGTCGCGGCTGTGTAATCTGGGACTGGATATGCCTCTGTCCACCTGGACAAAGCGCATACAACTACAAGGACATACTTGAAACCTCGACATCGCTCCATTTGAATATAATCCATTTGGAGGACTTCAAAAGGGTGGTCAGGGGGCTGGAATCCACCTTGTTCCACCGGGACACTTTTACCTGGATTGAACTGGCAACATATCATACAGGTACGGACTTTCTGCTTGGCTGCAGCTCGTAAATGCTTGTTGAACCAAATGTTCTGGATACTGTCTAACATAGCTTTTTCTCCTAGGTGTGCTGGACTATGTGCGGTATTGATAATGACTTGAACCATAGAGTCGGGGAGAAACCATGTGGCTCTACCCTTCGTTACCCATCCCTGATCTGTCTGGACCCCTCCTTGTTCGGACCATTTCTTGATTTCATCGGGAGTAGCATGTAACTGGATATCTATGACATCTTGAGTGGGGTCCTTAACTGTCATGCATGTAGTCGGATCTGGAGTAGGTGTCTGTGTCGGATTAACTGGAATGTCTGGAGTCTGTGCTGTAAGCTTGGCTGTGCGATCTGCTAGATCATTACCTTGAGAAATGATATCAGTAACTTTCGTATGTGCCTTGCACTTCATGATAGCAATAGATGTCGGTAAATGTATGGCATCTAACAGAGCTTGAATAAGGAGACCATGCTGAATCTTGGTTCCATGAGAAGTCATGAAACCTCTCTCCTGCCAGAGCACTCCGAAGTCGTGTACAACTCCAAATGCGTAGCGTGAATCTGTGTAAACATTAACTTTCAGGTTCTTGGCGTGTATGCAGGCTTGTGTCAGAGCAACTAGCTCTGCTGCTTGAGCAGACAGGGTGTCAATACGGTGTGTTTCTATAACGTCAGTGTCAGTAGTCACTGCATACGCGGCTACTAGTTCTCCTGTACTTGTTCTCATACATGAACCATCCACATAAAGTGTCAGGTCGGGATCTGGTAATGGGATATCTGTCAGATCTTGTCTTGGCTTAGTCATAGTATTAACTACTTCCACACAGTCGTGTGTGGCAGGATTCGAATTAACTGACGGTAACAGTGTAGCAGGATTTAGAACGTTGCAGCGTCTGATTTCTATGTGTGGCTGGAACAGTGTCAATTCATAACCTGTTAAACGTGCAATTGTCAAGTGCTGAGTCTGTGTTCGGTTTAAAAGAACTTCCACGGAGTGTGGAACTTGTACTGTCAGGGAATGTCCTAATACTATGGAATCACTTTGTCTGATAGCTAGAGCTGTGGCTGCAACTGACTTGAGGCACGCAGGCAGAGCCTGGGCCACTGGATCTAGTGTGCTCGAAAAATAAGCACAGGGCTTGTAATGTCCTGCTTGATCTTGTGTGAGAACAGATAATGCTGTACCATCACGTTCAGTAACAAATAGTGTAAAAGGCTTACTGTAGTTCGGTGTTGCTAGAACAGGAGCTTGGCATAAGGCTTTCTTTAATTCATTAAAAACAAGTGTATGTTCGGATGTCCAAGGGAGGACAGTCGATACGGTTGCCTCCTGTGTCGTTAACTGTATCAGTGGCTTGGCTAGAAATGCATACTGAGGAATCCATTGTCTGCAATAAGAAGTGAGGCCGATAAAAGCTCGTACCTCCTTCTGTGTCTTGGGCTGAGGAAGACTCGCTATTAACTGGATACGGTCTGGTGTCAACTGCCTACCCCACTTGGACAGTAAGTGGCCTAAATAGATCACTTGCTGGACACAGAATTGAAGCTTCGAAGGGGACACCTTGTGCCCCATCTCGGCAAGGAAATACAAAACTGTAAGTGATGCTCGCTCGCAAGCACGTTCAGAACGGGCTGTGATCAGTAGATCATCGACATACTGGAGCAGGGCAGTGTCAGTTGGCATGTGAATGTTGTCTAGTTGTCTCTTAAGTGCTTGACTGTAAATACTAGGACTTTCTGTGAAACCTTGAGGAGCTCGTGTGAACATATAGCTTCTTCCATTTAAACAAAATCCGAAAAGAAACTGGCTGTCTGGATGAATGGGGACACTGAAAAATGCGTTCTTGAGATCTATGACTGTGAAAAATGAGGCTTCGGAATCAATGGCTGTCAATAGGGATGAAATATCTGGGACAACTGGGTACTGGGGAATAATACATTTATTAAGTTCTCGTAGGTCAATCACTAATCGATATACTGGGGGTGCATTTGGATCAGTACGTTTCATGACTGGAATGATCGGAGAATTACATACATTGGAGTCAGTTTCTACAACTACTCCTTGAGCCATGAGCTCGTCAATAATTTTGGATAAGGCTGCTACAGCCTCAGGTGGCAATCTGTACTGTCTGATTCGTGGTAACACTACACCTGGCTTGAGAGTCACACGATGGGGTGTGATTTGCATATAACCTACATCAGTTGGACCTTGCGCCCATAGATGCTGTGGAACATTGGACAATCTCGGATCAAAATCTCGTAATACATAGTGACCCTTGAAGTCACGTAGGAACAAGCGTATTCCCTCGGGGGAACAACATATGACTGCACCTAATTCTTTCAGTGTTTTAATGCCTAACAGATTTTCTGGACATGACTTCGTAAGTAACAGATCAGTAGTGCGGGACAATGGACCTACTTCTAGAGTAACTGGCTTAGATATCTCGTTTACAATAGGCTTTCCTGAAAATCCAAGGGAAACATTTCTAGAGCCTGAGAGCGGAGCCCCTGGAACTTCGGCGTGACTGATGGTCGTCCTACTTGCCCCTGTATCAATCAGAAACTTTCTGTCTTTCCCTAGTACTTGACTATGAACATAGGGACCTTCTTGATCTACAGGAATCTCGATGAGAGGCAAGCCTACCTCCCTCTCTAGGCTGTTTCATGAATATGGCTGATACTCTGGGTACTCAGATTGTGCATACTGGTACATCTGCTGTGTAACATGCTGTGTTGCAGCAATAGGCTGCGGTGCTGGAACTGTCTGTTGTGCATTCTGTGGCTGGGAAGTCTGTGAAACTTGTTCTTGTCTAGGCGGACGTGGTCTTTCTTTAGTTTTACCGGTAGCTATATTATGTTTCAGAACTGCACACTCGTTTATAAAATGACCTGGCTGTTTACAATAATTGCATGTCCCTTTAACGGGAGCTGCAGGATGACTGGCTTGATTCGGACCCCTCTTCTGACTGTCTTGAGGAACAGATTGTGCAACTAGTACTTTCATTTTCGTGTCTTTCATACGTTTTCTTTCATGATCTTGCTCTTCTCTGATTCTATTCTGGTGATACTGAAGCATCTGTAACATTTGGGACGGGGTACTAGCTTGCCATGTACTTTCGACTTTCAAAACTCGATTCTTAACTTGTGGACTTGAATTCTCGACTAATTTAGTAACAAAAAGATGAGGGTATGACTCACTACTTGTCTTGAGGCCACTGTTTATAATAAAACATTTTTCAAATCTAGAATAAAAATCACTAGTGTCTTCATCTTGTTTCTGTTTACAGGCTGAGATTGCATCCCAGTCTTCCTTTTTAGTGGCTAATAATCTGGGCAAAACTTGTATTAACAGTTCAGGTAATTCTTTACATTTCTCTCCAAGACCGGTACCTGGTACTCGTATCTTATCTTCAGCTTCTAGAACTGCCCAATCGATCTTTTTCTCTCCCACCTCCCATTCCTTTTCCTTGAGTTTTTCATATACCCCTGCGGGCAACAGGACCTTTAGCATTTTAATTATATCTGGATACGTGTATTCTCCCATACGGAGCATATCTTTTAACTCTCGGTGGAACCCTGCTGGATCTTTGTCATTTCTAAGAGTTCCATCTTTGTAATCGGGGTGTAAACAAACACTCGTTGCATTTCACCATCTGTTGTCCTGACTGGGTGTACTTCTCGTAACGGATTCTGTCTGTCTATGTAAAACGGTTTACTTTCTGGAGGTGAGACATGAACAAAATGCGGGTTCAGAAACGTTCTATATTTGTGACGCTGTTCTAGAATGACACTAATTAAATCGGTACCTAAACCTTTCCATCTATACTGGAGTAACTCGTTCAGGACATCGTGTAACGGACCTGGATCAGAATGTTGACCCTCATACAGAGTAATGAGGTGCTGGATCATATACATACCCACCAGTCGTTGCTCGGCTGGGGGCAATTTCAGAAACATTTGTGCCACTATTTCGTCTGGAAAAGTGGTAGAATCAGTAATCCATCGGACTGCTGATCGGGCTAGTTCTTGTTCATGCATAGTACTTAACTCACTATAACCGATTCGTGATTTCAGAATATGATCGGTAGCTTGAAATACTTGTTCTAGAGAACCTTGTTCTGGTGCTGGATGAGGAACAGTTTTCTTGTAGTCTAGACGTGAATGTCGGTCTGGAAATCTAGATTTTCCTACATACGCTATTCTGACGGGATTCTCGTCCTCTACCTCTTCAGTAGAAGAGTCATTCTCTTTCTCGCTTACTTGTGCTGCTTTACGTTGTTCATGTAACTTTATTATTTCTTTAGGAATTCTCTTGTACATACTCTCTATACTACTGACGGTTCTGTGCTTACCCTCGGCTATATTATCACTCCACCTTGTCAGGATTCTCATTTCGGCCGGATCTTTGGTCGGATAATCTTGTTCCCTTATTAAACAATTAATCAGAAACTTTAATAGCATGAGCTGGATCTCAGCTTTCCTTTGAGACATGGCTTCACCAATACTTTCTGGATCATCCCCTGTACGGATGAAACGATATATTCTGTCTAGATCTTCTTTCATATCTGGTAGGGTGTCCAAATACCCGGTCACCCGTCTTACACGGATGGAATATATAACTGTACTATCATCACCTGCAACTGGATCATAGCGGCATTCAGTAAGGGCTCGTCGGATATCTGCAACGGACTTATATTTGGGCGTACGCTGTAACGCACATTCATGTAACTCGACTAATGTTAAACGTTGGTGTGGTGGCGGGGTACCAGGAGGACCTCCTCCTGCGGCCCCTAAACTGGTATCATCGACTGATACTCTTCGTGCTGGCAGAGTGGGAAATTGTAATGTAGGCTGGACCGGGGGTACCGTGGCAGGTACTCCGGTGTCTGGAGGAGCAGGAATGGCATGATTTACAGGGACTGGCGGAACAGGATTTGCATATTCTGGGACTGTGTCGTCCAAGTAGGACGAGATGAAAATATCAGCTGCGGTCGGTTTGTGACGTAGCTTGGTCGGAACTAATGGTGGCGGAAAATTACTGGATGCCTCCGGGGTTGCTTTTGGCAAGCCCTCGGCAAGAAGAGGATACATACCCTTAATGAGGGCATTCCTCTGTCTGTCTGACTGTTCGGTTCTGACTCGTTCACCTATCTCGATTAATTCCCTTTCGTGGGCTCGTTCTAAGGATTCTCTACTTAATTCTGACTTTCTGATTTCTTTTTCGGTTCTTTTATGAGATTCTTTGCGCCATAACTCGATGGCATCTTTCTGTGACTGTCTGGCTTTCTTTTTCCATAATGCTTCTTCTACTCGCATGATGCACTCGGCATCCCATGTACCCGATACGGGCCATCTATACTTTTCTTCTAACTGTTTGGTATACTCTACCCATAAATCTAGATACAATATGGCACTTATGCCATGCTTCTGATACATAAAATGACCTGGACTGTCCCTAGGCGGGACAGGAACTGCTTCTTCTAACAGACCTTTTCTAGTTCTTAACTGACTTAGTCTGGAAAATAACGGCATGACTGAACTGTAATCTAGACACAATACAATACACAATGAACACGATAATTACTCCACATTCATACCACGACATTAAAATACATGAAGAACATTTAAAATAACAGTTCGAACAGAATACTACCTGGAATACTGAAAACAGACTAGAACAGAAACTAGATGCACTGCTGAAACAGTACGAAACTTACCGGTCTCATAAAGAGACACGTCAGGACCCGCATCCACCAGAGTGGACACTTCGTTTTGGGATCTGTGTATCACCAAACCCCACGGACCAGAGACAATTAGATTGACCCTGTCTAGATACTACCCCAGCAACGGTACTCACCGGGCAGCAAGAACGGAAGGCCTCGGACTGGACTGGACTGCTTCGACGCCGGACGGACGAACTTCGGACTTCAGTTACGGGTGGGCCTCCGGATACCTCGGACCTTGGACTCTCGGCTTGGGCTCTGGTCGGGACTCGCCGCGTTCCTCCACCGCCTCGTCTGGATGCTGGACCGCCACCTCCGTCTCCTCCGTGGGCCTGAGGGATACTTGAAGCAGAAATATCTGCACGTGCACGGTATGGTTCCGTCACGGCTGCAGAGGGTCAGGGGGCCGGCGTGGCTTCACCGGCGCGTGGGGAAAAGGCAAGTCCCTATTCGGGCGCCATTATGTGGTATATAAATAAATAATACCGGATCTAGGTTTTACTGGACATAGCAATAACAGATAGCTCAATAAATAAGAGTCAAGATTCGAGGTAGTAGGAGTTTGCAGGTTTAATACAGCATAAAGGACAGGAACAGGACAACCTGCACAGGAATAGGATGACCGGGCCCGGCAGCTGCCGGGGCTGGATCTGGGATGAGCGCGCTAACATTTAATAACAGTACACAAGCATATATACTAAAACAGTTGCATTACAATGAATACAGTAGGCGGAGCAGTGGGTGTGGTCAATAGCAGTCGCGAAAGATAAGGGTGAAAGTAGGTGTAACAGGAGGCGTATACATGGACATGTGATGTAAACGTAACAGAATATGTCATAAATGGGGCGGAAACATGGAGGGGGCTACCTAAGGAGCCGGGACCTCTAACCTAATGGTGCGCGAAAACTGACAATGACGTGTTACTAGGAGAAGCTGGGGGCTATGACTTCTGTACTAGGAGCAGAGACTGAAGTCTGGAGAGTCAGGGCGACATGTACCTAACACTATCTAGTATCTGATGTTTAGAGAACATGTTGATATAAACTAAAAGTTATCGGGGTAAAGGCTAACAGACTCTAAGACTGGTGTATGCATTATTCTACATGTAGTGCGTGATGAAGAATATTAAATGACCATTAATACAGTATTTCTCTTATGTGGAGACGTAAAGGCTAGACAATGACGGAAACTATTGATGCGATTCAGTAGCTTAGGAATGCAGAGAAGGAGGGCTGGACTGATAACTAGAATCATAACATACTTTTGGCAGACTCGCAGGCAGAGCCAGGCCGAGCCGGGCACTGTGAGGCAGGAAGTAAGTGAAGGGTCGAGGATACAGGTGGGGGCTGTATCGCTCCTCAGCGAGGGCTCAGGAGACAGGAGCTGAATCTGGTGTCCAGGCCCTTTTGAGGCCTAGAAACGGGGACTTTTCAATGAAATAACGTGCACACTGAGAAACGTGGCAACGTAACTTTACATAGGCCTAATACTCGTAGCTTTCACGAGAACTGGAAACTGGCATACTAGAGATGGACACAACTGTAATTGCGTCTTTAGTCGAACATGGGGGATACACATGCATATTAATCATGCACACATAACATAAGATGGGGAACACGTAGGGGCACAGAACATGGCAAAATTTACTTTTCCACAGGAGGAGGGAGAGCCCCGGAGTGCTGCAGGGAGCGAGGCTCCCGTCTGAGGAGAAGAGCGCTGTGTCCGCCAGCGAGGCCCCGGAGGAGAGGAGCCCCGCCCGCGGCACCAGAGCGACCGCCGGAGTACTGCAGGGAGCGAGGCTCCCGTGTGAGGAGGAGAGCGCTGTGTCCGCCCGAAGACAGCCGGTGAGTGCCGCGAAGTCCGGGAGGGAAGCTCCCTGTGTACTCGGGTGCCTGTGAGAGGCACCGTGGTGATTAAAGCCCACAAGGGCTCCGGGGGCATTTATTTCCTTCAAGTCCCCCGAGGAGGGACTCCAACGTGTGGGGCACTGGTTCTCGAGCCCACGAGAGGCTCCAATGGAGGGGCATCCTTTCTGCAGAGCCCAGTGGGGCTCAGGGGGCCTTCTTTAATTGCAGTAGAGCAGCCCCAGAAGGCAGCGGGTCGCTCCCACCTTGCCCCGCATTGTTGATCAGAGCCACGGAGGCTCTAGGGGGCATTTCTTAGTTTTAGAGTCCATCGAGGCTCCAAAGGGGACAGTCAGTGCTTCATACCCTGCGAGGCTTCAGCGTTGGCCACATTGTCTCCACAGCTGCCCAGCACTTAGTGGGCAGATGCCACGTTTAGGCTTGTTCTTTGGCTGCCTGCAGCCAGCCCTGACATTTAGGACACAGGGCGTTCTAAGCCCCAGAGAGGTCAGTTGGCCTGGGGACAGGTTATGTATTTATGCCTAAGGTGATTTCTGCGCAATTGTGTTCTTTCCTGCACCTCTGAATGTTTGTGCATCATGTGTTTTCCTTCCCTACACCTCTGAATGTTGTGATGCATCATGTGTATTATGTTCATGCTTGTACCCCTAAATGTATGGTGATACTTAGGTGGTTCTTCTTCCTAGTACAGGTGTTGCTATTGAAGTCCTGGTTCCCTGCGTAATATTCTCCTAAGGTGGTTAGGGTTGCGTAGGTGGTACTTACCTGTTACCAGTGATTACTGGTTGTGTGCTACAGTTGCTATTTTGTGCTACAGTGATTTTATATTCTATGTTCTAAGTGCTAATCCTAACAAGTATCCTAGTGCTAAAAGTGTCTATTCCTGACAGTGGTCCAGGTGGCCCTGTCTTGTACATCTCCCCTGTAAATTCTGCCAGTTGGAACATTGTAAAGTGTGTGTTTTATCTAATGTGTTTTGGTGTAATACAAAGGCTATTTTTATATAACCTTGTGTGGAGTTTCCTTTGTGGTGGGCCTTTGGTTGTTGTTGCTGGGGGTGCGTGCGCAAATACTTAACTCACATCGCCTCCGAGTTTAGCCTTGTTGCTCGCGCCACGTTACCTAGAGGGTGAGCAGGGGTTATCTTGGCGTGTAACTCCCTTGCCCTGACGTGGGAGTGGTGGTCTCTGACTGACTTTGGCGCAAGCCCTGGCCAGCCGGGGATCCCATTTCTAACATGCACGAAGCAGGCTTTTCCTTCTTCATGTATACAAACTTTACTGACATCTTGTTGGACAGATCAGCGGAGAGTGTGTCTGTAGGAGTGTTTGCGCTTTATGAATGCCCCTCTAGATACAGGGAGGCATGCTGCAGTTTGCTGCCCCATGCCGGTGAAAGGCTTGGGAGAGAGGCCTTGTATCAATGCATTGGTTTTCACAGCGGCAGCTCATGATGGGAATCTTTTGAACCAAAGCCTCAACGCGGCATCCTTTGAACCAGTCTAGATCGGCCCCTTACCCTGGCCTGGTGGTGGAAGGTGCAGCGCTCGTTGTAGTCATGGAATCGCTTCTCCTGCCGCGCTGCTTTGCTAACCTGCAGAACAAAGAAAACACATTTATGGAACATCTGACCCTATTCTCAAACTTCACACATTAACACACAAAGCACCACATTTTCACAACACTAAAAGGCAGAGTATAGCGCTAGGACTAGGAAGTGGCCTCTGGTATTACATGCATTTGTGGATCTTGATCTACAGACAGAACCTCTTTACTCTGCTTTATTACCATAGATTCCTGGCTTGACACGGGGAAATATTCAAAGATACAATGCGGCCCAACCGGCTCTAGCATTGCAGGGTTAGAGGCGGAGCAAGGCTGAGCATTAAAAGTATAGATGCAGTGTCTACAGAGTCGCAGGAGGCACCAGGTTCAGCCTTACAAGGTCAGAAGCAGCAGCAGGTTTAGCATCACAAGGATAGGTGCGGTGCCAGGCTTACCATTACAGGGTTAGAGACCGGTTTATCATTACAGGGTAAGAGGCGGAGCCAGGTTTACTGTTACAGGATTAAGGGCGATGCAAGGCTTACCATTACAGGGCTACAGGACGTTGCTTTGCATCAGACCAATAGAGGGGCTTCGCTATCAGTATTAGGGGTTTAGAGAGGGCACGAGGTTGAGCAAAGCAGGTTTAGAAGATGCACACAATCGGGTAGTTCAGGGCCTGAAGGGAAACCTTGAGCTAAGAGGGAAGCATCAGATTTGATATGAATGGCTGAGAGGGGGTACCAGGTGTGACACCGTGTGTGTGGGAGTGAAAGGGGGGTTAGGAGGGAGGGGATGAGCCAGTGGTGAGCCAGGTTCAATGCTGCTCACTGTGCTACTATGGCAGGTTGAGCAGCAGCTCAGTATTACAAGAATAGAGCACATCAGTCTATTAGCAGCAGTGCACCGAGACTGCTACGGTTATTGTCCCCGGAGGGCTGCCACAGAACACTCACCATCGCCGAGCAGTTGTAGTAGTCCTTGTGGGTTGGTTTCCAAGGCTTGAGGCAGCGCCAGCAGAAGCCATGATTACACTTGGCACAAGTCATACTTTGAAGGATGGAAAGGAATGAAAACAAGGAGAGAAAATTAGCATAGAGGGCAGAGGGTGGTGTAACGTTGTCGGGCGCTAGGCCCACATATTAACATAAAGGACCACGCAGACACATCTAGTTATGGTGCAGAACTGGCCTGGAGCACATGCGCCCGGCCCCTTTTATTCTCAGGGTCCCCTGACTGGTGATGCTTGTGGTGGGTGGGTGTAAGGTGTGTAGTACATCACTGGTGGAACACTAGAGCGTGCCTAGATGGACACTACAGCTGGGAGGAGAAAAAAGAGGGTACAGCACAGAGAGGTGTGGGGGAGGAGATAAAAGAAGAAACCAGTACAGACCGGCCATTGAGTGAGAGAAGAGTATGTGGGTGCAGCATAGAGTGTGGGGTGAAGGGAAGAAAAAGTCAATAGAGAAGGTGTAAAGTGGGGGACAGGGCAATGAGTTGATGAAAGAAAGGAAGAGTGCAGTGGTATGAGGTGGAGGCAGAGCAGAGCAAGGCAGAGCCCAGTACACACAGGGCATGTGGTGGATGAGAGAAAGGAAGAGCCCAGCACAGATGGAACACAGAAGGTAGGGGGAAGGGCCCAGCACAGACAGGGTGAAGGTAAGAAGGGAGTTTGCACACAGGGTATAGGGCAGCGGACCGGGAGGAAAGGGCATACGATGGAGGAGAGAAAGGAAGAGGCCAGGATAGAACGGTCATTAGGGAGAGGAGAGAAGGGTCCGGCAGAAGCAGGGCGTGCAGTGAAGAAGTGAATCAAAGAGTCCAGTAAAAACAAAGCATGAGGCGGAGGAAAGGAAGGAAGCTCCCAGGACAGATGGGACATAGAGGGGAAAAGAGCAAAGTACAAATGGGGCATGGGGTAGAGAGAAGAAAGAAGGTGCAGCACAGCCAGGGCATAGGGTGAAGGAAAGAAAAAGTCAGCAAAGAGGGTGTGAAGTGGAGGAGAGAAAGTGCATGGGGTGGAGGAGAGAAAGGAAGAGCCCAGTACAGACCGGCCATGGGGTGGAGGAGAAAAGGACGGCATGGGAAAAGAAGGAGACAAACTCAGTTCAGGGTGCGAGGAACATGAGACGGGCAGGTGGAGGTGAAGAAAGGCACAGAACGGGAACGGTGGGATGAGGGGAGAGGAGGAAGCAAGATGAAGAGCAAACACATACAAGTTGTGAGAAGGTGGAAGAAAGTGTAACAAGATCGAACCGAACAGGAAACGGAAATGAAGGAAAGGGAACGTGAACAGGGAAATATGATGCCAGCAGGACATAAGGAACAACAGAGCACAAGAGCACGTGGGACAATATACACAAGACATGCAGGAGGGCAGGATATGCAAGAAGAGGGGGAATAAAGGGCAGGACATGGAGGAGCGGAATAGATTAGGGCAGGACACACAGGCGGAGGGAAGAATGTAGAGCAGGACAGGGAAGAGGAGGGAAGGACACAGAAAAGAAAGGGAGGGCACGGAAGAGGATGGGGAAGCACAGGGCATGACATGGAAGAGAACGGAATAATATAGAGCAGGGAATGGAAGAGAAGAGAAAAACAGTGGGAAGAGAACGAGGATGAGGCAATAATACGGAAGGCAATATGGAGAAAAAGGGAAAATAGAGAGTTAAAAAACATGAAAGAGAAAAATAGCAATGCGGTCAACTTTTTGTACATCTTAAATACACACCTACTCATTCACTAAGCTACACATAAACTAACAAGAATTTAATAACCCAACAGCCCAGCCAAGTTCATTAGCAGCAGGCACTTCTTGTTCTAACTCTGGTTCTATGCGTCTTGCTGCCTCTTCACTCCTACGTATCAGATAACCAAGTGCACCAGCAAAGCCAATTACACTGGCTGCTGCATAGTGCATGCACAAAAAAGAACAAAGGTTCACAGACCAACACAACTGAAAACACACATCCATAAAGACCAACACGTGCCACAAATGCAGACAGCCCAATAGAAAGAAAGGTACACAGGCCAAAAACATACATATTTTGTTAAAACAAGAGATGCCTTCTTAGGATATGCATCAGCTAAACTCCACCCGGAAGCCCTATACCGGAAACACTGGGACAATCCTTGTGTACCGGGTGGGACCCACGTGGGAAGCCTTATCCCGGGAACACTGGGACAATCCTTGTGTACTGGGTGGACTCCGCGGGGGAAGCCTTATCCCGGGAACACTGGGACAATCTTTGTGTACTGGGTGGACTCCGCGGGGGAAGCCTTATCCCGGGAACACTGGGACAATCCTTGTGTACTGGGTGGACTCCGCGGGGGAAGCCTTATCCCGGGAACACTGGGACAATCCTTGTGTACCGGGTGGGTGCCATTTAGCTTTGAGGAACCTAGTCTTTTAATCTAATGCACTAACCAATCCAGTCCCTTTTGGAACCAGACTTCACCAGGAGTCGCACAGGAGCATCTCAGTAACAGCATAAGAAGTAAACAACACACAACCAACTCAATGTTTATCCAGGGCGATCGCCCATAAACTGACTAGATCTTTCTGTACAGGTAGAAAAATAACTAGGCATTTAAAGGAAAATGCTACCTACCAGTATGCATCTGTTTTTGGCATGTAGAGCTGCAGAATTGCACACTATGCATAGATGGCCACCTAGTGTTGGGCCCGGATGTTTGCAGAACCTAACTCTGGTGACACGGGTTTGGCAGGCACCCCTCTTTCTACAGCTGCACCTGAAAGTGTTTGGTAGCGAAGGGAATACTCACTGCAGACAGCCCTCGTTCTTCTCTATCTGCGCTTGGCAGCTTGGGCAGCGCTTGGAGATCAGCTTGGCGAGGTGTTTGCTCTGAGCCTCCATGGTCATCCCTTCGTAAAATCCGCCGTCATCCATCCACTGAGACATGTGGCTGCAGCTGGCCGGGTAATGTGCCTTTAAGGAGACAAGAGAGGCTGTGAGGGGAAGCACGAGGAAGAGAGAGCATGCAAGGATAATAAGGAAGGTAAAAAGAGGAGGCAGGTGAAAAAGAGAACATATGAGGAGTGTTGGGGCCTAATGTCCTGTGCATGGCTTGAAAAAGCTGTACGGTCCGTCTCCAAAAATATTAATAACTTACATTTCTTTTTCCTCCGAAAGACACAAGTCTTTCCTATCTTTTCCTGTCCTTTGCAGCCACAAAAAACTGGCGCTCATGGGAGGATAGTGGTGGAAGTGAGATTATAATCCAGGAGCTCTCTTCAATAAAGGTCTGATCAGCCGTGTTCATTTGTCTTTTAGACATCTGAGACATATATCAAGTATGCTGCACGTGTGTGGATTCACGGGCTTCCATTTGAAACCTCTGTGTGCTGCACTAAATGGTGGTATCCGTTTGCGTTTGAACTGGAAAGCGTGTCTCGACATCCCAGCTTGCATGTATAGAACGGTATAACTATTAATATAGAGCTTACTAATCCTGATGAGGTTCCGGAGAGCTTTTTCAGACAGGCAGCGCACAACCAGAGGGAGCCCAGTCTTCGTGGCTCAGTTATGCTTCCGGTTATATTTCCATTGTGTTTTCCCGTCGTGTCCTGCGTTAGGTTGTATTGAGCAGCTCCCATCTTCTAATTGGTGCGATGTCCTACAAATCGTTTATGTCTTCTAATGGGTGCGATGTCCTACAGATCAATTACGTCTTCTAATGGGTGAAATTAGTCAGAGTGCTAATTTGGAACGTAGCATTCATTTTTGGGAGAATCTCAAACTTTGTAAGAAAACTGAAGCCGTCCATTGATTGCCTTGGGAGGAATGCAGATTATCTTCAAAATAGATCTTGTAGCTCCAAAGAGACAGTGAATGGTCTTTAGGACACGGGAGATGCAGGCTCTTTACTTTATTTGTTGGTGTTCAGACTTCTTTGAAGACATCTCATGACTAAAGCTGTGTCTCAAATGAACAGGAAGAAAAATGAGGCCAACAGCATCACCTAGCTGAGATAGGCCGAGGGACTGAGATACTGGATTTGTTGACTTACACCCAGATGCAGGGAGATGTGCCATATAGTCTGCAGAATTTGAAATGGAGATTTAGCTACCTCGTTACCATGAGAATTAAGAGAACTCCTAGGTTTCCAATTGACCTCTTCCAATCTCTCAGGTCAGATTCTACGTCTGAGCTAAAACAAAGGCATTGCTTGTTGGTGACGATGCAAATGCCTGGGTCTAGTGGCTCAGTGGACTAATGCATCCACTGCAGGGGCCTGTGTTCGACCTCATGGTCCCAGGTTCTAATCCCAGCGGGTCCACTCAGCCTTTCATCCATCTGAGGTCGATAAAATGAGTACCATTAAGTTGGGTAACAATAAACATGTTATTCAGCGCCAAGAAGCCCCATCAGGGGTGAACGTGCGCTTTACAAATACACATTATGTTATGGGTCACTGATCACGAGACTTGAGCACTTGTCCTCAGCCCTTATCCACAGTTGATAGCTTGAGATTCAAATTTGACTCTGACCCTCAACTTTACGGCCAAATAAACTCCAGCATCCTCATGTGGTTCTTTTCTCCTATTTCACCATCGACGGGGCAAAGAAGACGAGATGAACCATTAAATGGTCATGGACTGACTTCCTCAATGCCTTGTACTTAGACTTCAAAAATAAGACCTAACCCTACTTCAGGACGCGGCACCAGGCACAAGGTCCGAGTTCCTAGATCCTCCCACACTACCCCTGTAAGTGACTCTGCACTGGCGCCTCTCAGAGGTATTTTCTTTAAAACTCTCTCCCTGGTGATTCACATTGTTACAAGTAATAAAATGCTTAACTAAGTACACTCCACCTTCCTCATTTTACTCTTGCAAATTGGATCTAGTTGTCATCACCCATTTTGATCACCATATGATGGGAAGATGGGGCATGTTTTCGGTTTCATCTGGGACCCATATGTTTACATCGTAGAGGAATGCGAATACAACCATGTGCTGGGGTGATACGGCTGAGTATTTATTCCATTAAGGAGGCCTGGGACAAGTAAGGTGTGTTTTTTTTCTTCTTCTGACCTTCCACCTTAGTCCCTTGTTTATGCGGACTCTTCCAGCATGGATCCCTAGGTCAGCCCAGTCAGTACTGGTGAAGGCATTAATATCTGTTTGCCGTAGATAGACCACAGGGAGAATTTTATCATTGCTAGGAGACAGCGAGGAACACAGAAAGTTGCACTTTAGCAGAGAAAACCTACAAAGGGAAGGGGGGCTCTAGTGTGTCTTACACAATGACGGCAAGAAATCCAGTTTGGATGGAGGGAAGACCAGGCAGGCTTATACCAGAGAGAGCCAGGTGACCGGGAACCATAGGTGGGCAGGGAAGCAGCAACGGTCTGTATTACAAACCATCATTCCACTGGCGCTACCACCAGTTTCATCATGGCCTCTGTTGAGGGGTCACTTTGTGCGGACTGCGATGTCAGTTGATGTCAAGCTTCACTGACAAACACTACAGTAAAACCTTTGGTGAACTCGCCAACTGTGGGTTCAATGAAGGAAAGGCAGGAGGCAAAAGTATTTTGAGTCCATGCAGAGGACCTCTGCATCGACAAGGGACGTGTTGGCGGAATATTGAAAGCCTCTGAGCCTGGAGTAACTCTGAAGCAGCCAGATCCAGGAGGGGCGTGTGTCGGAATTCAACCCTCTGCACACCTATGCAGCTATCACTAGACGTAGGGCAGAGACACAGGGCCAGGTTTAATTTTAGGACTAGCATTAAGCTTATGGTCAACAAGAGCGCTGTTTAGTACTGAGTGTGCCTAAAACGAACTCCATAAAGTTCAGCGCCGGTCTACCTTTCCCTTGGCCAAAGTTTAGCTCTTATTCACTGTAAGCATTTATTTCTATATTTTGTGTGTTTATGGATTAAAGTAATAACCACTGTAAATTAGCATTTTAGGCAGTTGCTTATTTGTGTGTTGTGTTTGACAAAGTTATTATAACCCACTACCAATAACAGCGACCAGAACCCTCCTATTGCGGTCGCTTCAGTCCTCTCCTTTCAAGTCTCATCGCCCCCCAGCAAGCGTCTGACCAGGTCTCGGCTACGACTCACCTCTGGAAAGTTACAGTTGAAGCAGGAAAGCCAGGAGCACTTGGAGCAGGCCTCGCCGCTGCCCAGCCCTTCTTTACACAGGATCTGGTCACATCCCTGGGGGTTGGTGCACCAGGTCAGGTTGGAGCAGCATTCCACGTAGCCTCGCAGGAGCGCCTTCTCATACTAGAGAGTCAGAAGGAGAAGGGCCGGTGAGTCTTAACAATTCAAGAACTAAACAAAGGACTCACAGCAGGCTTCATGCAATCTACCCACAGAAGCGGCAATTGCCTGCTTGTCTTGTTTGAAGTCAGTATCCACAACTCGCAGTAGAGTTTACTCTCTGCTAAGCTCTGATTCCCATGTCCTATATTCTTGGTCGACCTTTCACCTGCTACAGAAACCTTCTTCCTTGTTCAACTAGTAAACCAGGCTTATCACCATGGTACCCTAATGTGCTGCATGTACGCAGCAGACGGACACACAGATTCAACACAGTATGTGCAGGTGGCAGAGCTTTATAGCTTCAGGTCATACTAACTGTAGATCACACAACAGTGGACCTGGGGAAAAAACAGATCATCCCTTCTCCTTTACATATGCACCAAGACATAACTTGCTCCCAAATTGTTAACCTCAGTTGTAACAGACTAACTCACAAATATGCATCATAAATGCTAAAAGGCCACCTTGGTGCTGTACCTTAAACAATGCCCCCCCTCACTCCCTACTCGGTTTTTAGCAAGAACTGATACTCTACACCCTCCCCTCATTCTGTCCATTCCACCTTCTTCTAAGGCCTGAAGCTCTACCTACTCTCATGTCTGCACTATGTTCATTCCACCATCGTCTGCCAAGGAGCGATGCTTAACCCACCTATCCCCTCCCCTCATTCTGTCCATTCCACCACCTTCTTCTAAGACCTGAAGCTCTACCTCCTCTCATGTCTGCACTATGTTCATTCCACCATCTTCTGCTAAGGAGCGATGCTGTATCCCCTTCTCTTTTCCTCATTGTGTCCAGTCCAGCAAGGTCCAACGCTGTAGCCCTTTCTCCTCCTCCTCTTCCCTCCCCCATCGTCTGCTAAGGAGCGATGCTCGACAACTATCCTCTCCCCATTCTGTCCATTCCACCCTCTTCGGCCGGGACCCATCCTCTACTTTCTCTGCTCTCTTCATTATTTTCATTCCTTCATCTTCTCCCAAGGACCGATGCTCTACACCTTTTCCTCTCCTTGTTCTATGCATTCCACCATCTTCTGCTAAGAACAGACACTTTACCCTCTCTTCTCTGTTCATTTTGCCCAATTTAACATCTAACGTGGAGCAAGAATTATGTACCCCCTCTCCTCATGTGCATTCTACCATCTGCCACCAAAGACTAACGCACACTCTCTTCCTAGGTATTGTACCTGCCTTTTCCTCCAGGGATGTCTCTTCTTCCGTTCTCTGACTCTCCCAGAGCACCCTTTGTTCCATCTATTTCCAGTCTCCCAAAGACCCCTACTCTTCCCATTATATGCACCCCGTCCTCCCCTTTAAAAAACGAATTGTTCCGCCCAATCATTTCCAACTTCCTGGCCACTGTCATTCTTCTCCCCTCCAAGGTGGACCTTGTTCTGACCAATGTACCCACCCTTTTCCACAGAATTGGCATTCTTCTCTTCCCCCTTTCTAATCTACTGCTCTGCCTACAAGCGCCATCGTATTCTGCTCGCTGGAGACCCAGCCTCAATGCACATACCTTCTCGATAATTTCCTTGGATGAGATGATGCTGCGGATGAACTCCGAGGTGGGCTGTGCGGGGCAGTCCGCAATAGGGCACGTGCAGTTCAGAACGAGATTCTGCTCGATCCGCGTCGTCAGGTATTCGTTCCAACAAGACTGAAAATATAAACCCAGAGCCATTTCAACCACGCACAGAAAAAGTTCAGGGAGAACTATCTGCTGCCACACGTCTAGAGGAACAATTCAAAGATTCCCCTTCTGCTTCAGAGGAGTAAGAACAACTCATTACAAATGCTCTATGAAATCCTACCAAGAATAACCTGCATTCTTAAAGAATTTGACAGAGCAAAGCTTGCAGTGTCCTTGTGAGCTTGGAATTAGCCTCAATAGAAAGACTTACAAACCCGTTAAGAGACAGAGTAGATTCTGAGGAGTGTGAGGCCGTTACCTTGAGAGAGAGCGCTGTATTATTATGTGCAAAGTTATTACAAGGATACGCTGAAATTAGGAACCACGTTCACTAGGAGGTCACTATCACTTGCCCTTGTAGGTCCTTCAGAAATAGTTTCAAAGGTCTTGGTGTTTCTATGGTTTGTAAATTAAATAGATTAAAACAAAACTATTGATCTCAGAAGAATGAAGGGTGGGATGACCCGCCAAGATATGAAGCTACGGCTTTCAGCGAATATACATTTCTACAAGGGTGAATTAGCATCTCCTGTCGTGTAGCAGCTATCCTTGCTATTGCTGAAGGAATGCGTTACTTACCTGTAACAGCAGTTATCCAGTATTGGTGTCTTTCATAGATTCACATGCCTGAATCATCCCCGTCGTCGAGATGGGAGCCCCGGTAATATAAAAGTAATGTCCTATAGACATACATAGAGAGAAGTAGGCCTAAAGGCCTTGCCTTAGTAGCCTATCTATGTCCTTTTGTAAAAAGGACCAAATTCCTGAAGGTAGCCAATCAGCTACCACCTCCCTCTAGAACCTTCCTGCCAGGAGCCTCAGTCTCTCAGATTTTCGTACGCACCAAGCTAGGTAGACGTAGTGAATGTTCTGGAGTGAGAGATGAGTTCTTCCTGGGGAGGCGGGAGGGTTGCATGTGAATCTATGAAAGACACCAATACTGGATAACTGCAGTTACAGGTAAGTAACGCATTCTTTATCCAGTATTATGGGTGTCTTTCATAGATTCACATGCCTGAATCAGAATAGCAAGCAATACATTATGCACATTTGCGATGGAATATAAGAATTAGTCTGAGATAAAACATATCATACGACTATATACCATCAGTAACACAAGGAATAAGTAAATAAATGTGCATACCATTGCAGGACGGTGGGAAGAAGGAAGGCTCATCTCACTGGAATAGATGGCGAAGTACAGCCTGGCCCACAGCTGCATCCTGCATCAGTTCCGTATCCAGGCAGTAGTGCCTGGTAAATGTATGCGGCGATTTCCAGGTCGCTGCTCTGCAAATGTCCAGAATCGGTACTCCAGCGAATAGTGCTGCCGATGTGGACACAGCCCTTGTGGAATGCGCTCGGACTGTGGAATGTAATGGACGTCCGGCTTTGTCATGGCAAAAGGCAATTGCCGCAGATATCCATCGGGAAATGCTTTGCTTAGAGAGTGGCATGCCTTTTCTAGGTCTGCTGAAGGCAATGAAAAGTTGATTTGTTTTTCTGAAATTTTTCGTTTTGTCCAGATAGAATTTTAAACATCTCTTGAGGTCTAAAGAATGGAGGGATCTTTCAGCCACAGTACTGGGGTTCGGGAAGAATGAGCGAAGTACAAGTGGTTCATTGAGATGGAAGTCCGAGGGGACTTTAGGAATGAAGCGAGGATTAGTTCTTAAAATGACTCTATCCTCTCTGAATTGCATGAAAGGATCTTGTATAGAAAGCGCTTGTAGCTCACTGACCCTTCTTGCTGATGTTAAGGCCAAAAGAAGAGCAGTTTTCCAAGATATGTATTTGAGATCAGCCCTATGTATGGGCTCAAACGGATGTCTCATCAATTGGTTGAGTACTATATTAAGGTGCCATGTTGGTGGTATACGTCTTGGCCTTGGAAAAGATCTATAGAGTCCTTTAAGGAATTGCTTTATCAGCCTGTTGGACCATAGTGAGGGACCTCTCGAAGTTCTTGTAAAGCGCGAGATTGCTGCTAGATGAACTCTAATGGAGGCATGTGCAAGCCCTGTTTGCGCCAGATGTAGTAAATACGGAAGTATTTGCTCTGGCGTGATTCTGAAAGGATGGATATTGTTGTCTGAACACCAAATACAAAAACGTTTCCATTTCAAGGAATAAGTTTTGTTTGTACTGACAGCCCTTGCTTTGGCTAGGACCTCCTTGCACTCCTGTGGGATGTTTAGGTGACAGAATTCTCTGTACTCAGGAGCCATGCTGATAATCTGAGAGATTTCAGATTCGGGTGGAGTACTTGGCCTCTGGACATTGAGAGAAGAGTTGGGTGTTGACGTAGTTGGATCGATGGTCGAACAGACAGGCGACGTAGGTCCGTGAACCAATGTTGTCTCGGCCAAAATGGGGCAATGAGAATCAAGGTGCAGTGTTCCATTTTCATCTTCCGAATGACTCTGGTGATCAGGGGAAATGGCGGAAATGCGTACGCAAACACGTTGCGCCATGCGATGAAAAATGCATTTCCTAGTGACCTCGGTTGGGGATGCCAGCTTGCGAAGCTGTGGCATTTGGCGTTCTCCCTGGTGGCAAAGAGGTCTATGTGTGGTGTTCCCCATGCCGAGAAGATGTCGTTGAGAACTTGTTGGTCCAGTTCCCATTCGTGGGACAGTGACCGCTGTCTGCTGAGAGCGTCTGCTATTATGTTGTCCTTTCCTGGGACATACTCCGCTGTCAATGTAATATTGTTGAGCAGTAGCCAGTTCCAGATTTTTTGCGATTCTCGAGACAGTGTCAGAGAACGCGTCCCTCCCTGCTTGTTCAAGTAGTGCATTGTGGTTGTGTTGTCCGTGCGCACAAGCACTGCTGAGTTTTTGATGCGAGGGAGGAATGCTTGAAGAGAGTGAAGAACTGCTCTCAGTTCTAGGAGGTTGATATGCAGGGTTTTTTCCCTGTCCGTCCATTTGCCACTGATTTGCAGATCCTGAAGAACTGCACCCCATCCCTCCAGAGAAGCGTCTGTTATGACGTGTGGAGTTGCTGGTATCAAGAACGTTAGACCTTTGGATAAGTTCTTGTTCGTCGTCCACCACAGCAAAGCCTTGGTTATTTGTCGAGTGATGACTATGTGATCCTCGAAAGAGCCTGTAGATTGGATCCACTGTTTGGTCAGAGCCTCCTGAAGGGGGCGCATTCTGAGTCGACAGTGAGGGATTAGCAGAATGCAAGACGACATCATCCCTAGAAGGGATTTGAAAGTTCGGACTTTGATGGACTTTTTTGAAGACACTGCGGTAGCCAGAGCCATCAGTTTGTGTTTTCTGTCTTGAGATGGGAAGGCTTTGGATGAAATGGTGTTTAGAGTTGCCCCCAGGAATGTTATAATTCTGGCGGGTTGCAAGGTTGATTTCTCGTAGTTGAGAGTTAAACCTAGGTACTGGAAAATAGCGAGACAGGCGTTTGAAGACAGCTGTGCGTCTGTGAGAGATTGTGCTTTCACCAGCCAGTCGTCTAGGTAGGGGAAGACCTGGTGATTCTGCTGTCTCAGAAAAGCTGCCACTGGAGCCAGGCATTTCGTAAAAATGCGTGGTGCTGATTTGAGGCCAAATGGTAGGACACAGAATTGGTAGTGTTGACCTGCCACCTCGAAGCGAAGAAATTTTTTGTGGCGATGGTGTATTGGGATATGGTAATATGTGTCTTGCAGGTCCAAAGACGTCATATAGTCTCCCTCCTCTAAGGATCCTAAGATTTCCTGGATTGTCACCATTCGAAACGATTGGCTCTTTAGGAAGACATTGAGTGCCCTGAGATCGAGAATGGGCCTCCATTTCTTCTTTTTCTGCTGAATTAAAAAGAAGCGGGAATAAAATCCTTTCCCTTTCTGGGCGGATGGGACTCGTTCTATTGCTCCTTTCTTCAGCATGGAAGAGATTTCCTGTAGGAGCAAACGAAGATGCTTGTGTGGAAGTTTGCGAGGAGGAGTTAACGGTGGGATCGAGTTGAATTCCAATGTGTGACCGTGCTGGATTAATTGGAGAACCCACCGATCCGTCGTTATCGATCTCCAGTTGTGGAGGAAATGTGTAAATTTTCCTCCAATCTTGAGAGGACACGACGGTGTGGGGAGTGTCTGCTGAAATAGTTAATTGTCGTCTGCCGGTCGTTTTCCTCTGGGATTTACCCCTGAAGTTCGCTCTCCCGTAGGATGTCTGACGACCTTGTTGTTGTGGTCGCTGCTGATACTGTGAGCGATTTTGGTTGTAGGAGTAAGAGGATCTTCCTTGATAGGATCCTCTGTACGTTGGTTGACCTCGTCCTCTGTTCCCACGAAAGGACTGAGTTTTAAATTGTAAGGTCCCGAGAGCTCTTGCAGTGTCCGTGTCTTTCTTGATCGTCTGCAAGGCTTCATCTATCTTTGTACCAAATAGATGTTGTCCGTCATAGGGCATGTCCAAAACTTTGGTTTGGACCTCTTGACGGAAGGACGTTGCTTTGAGCCATCCTTGTCTGCGCAAGACAGCTGCGCCTGCTAGCTGTCTAAAGCCTGTCATGGCGACATCCACAGCTGAATCAATTATCTCCGATGCGGACATCTGTCCTTCTTTAAGGAGTGACTGGACTTCATCTTTTAAATCTTCCGGAATATCTGTTAGATACGGAACTATATCTTCCCATAATTGTCTATTGTATCTGCCAAGCAGAGCAATGGCGTTGGCCACCTTTACAGTCATGGCAGACGTTGTGGAGAATCGTTTGCCGATGCCATCTAATTTTCTGCCTTCTTTGTCTGGTGGTGCTGAGAGTGGCGAGGATGGATTTCTGGAATTCTTTTGAGCGGCTTGGGTGACCACTGAGTCAGGCTTGGGATGCGTATTAAGGCCAGTAGGTGCAGATGTTGGAGCCTTATACTTTTTATCTAGTCTCGGCACCACTATAGATACAGAAGCAGGCGTTTGCATGAGTTGCTGACCCTGTTCCCAGATGTAATCTATTATGGGAATTGACCTCGCCGATTTCTTTATAGGATCTTTAAAGTCATAAAGAAAACAATCGGTTTCCTTTGATTCCATGGTCATGTGGAATCTAATGGCTGCTCTCTCAATTAAATTGTGGAATCCGCCGATATCCACTGGTGGAGAATCTGAAGTGTTGGGTTCCGGCGTGGCTGGTGAATGAGCGACGTAATCCTCGCCGTCTCTGTTTTGGGAGAGGTCGTCTCTAACCTCTCCTTCTTCAGGAACATCATCTTCTTCGTCAGAAGATTGAATATAATGCACCGCTTCACTGTCCTGCGTCATAACCAAAGGTGGTGGTCGTGATCTTGGGGAATGGTGCGGTCTGGATGACTCGTGAGGCTTCTCTTTGGACGAGGCCGCTGGTGATTCTGGGAATCGTTTCTTGTAGTCTGTGATCAAGAATTGTAAATCAGAGACTATTTCAGCCGGCAGGCATATCATCGGAGTGACTCGAGTATGTTCTTGTATCTGCGTAGTTTCTTCCGTAAAGATGACATCATCTCCGTCATCGTCAGTACTCTGGCATTTGACATTGAGATCTGATGGACTTGTAGCCTGTTCGAAGTGGTCATCATCAGATTCATCAGTTTGTAATAAGCAGGCTGGAGGTAGTTTTTGAACCCTACTGGGTGATGTCAATTCAGGTGTAATGGGCAGTTTGGTAATCATTTTAGATGTTATCAACTCCGCTTTTTTCCATGGTGTCGACGATGTCGTCGTCGACGATGAAGTCGTCGACGGTGTCGTCGACGGTAATGAGGATGGCCGTTTGTCTGGCGTCGACGAGATTTTCGTCGTCGTCGCTGTCGTCGGCGATGCGATCGTCGATGATGTGGTCGTCGTCGACGGTAACTTCGTCGTCGACGATGTACTTTTAGTCGTCGACGGTGCCTTCGTCGTCGGTGGTGACTTCTGTGTCGACGGTACTCTCGTCGACGACACACCGGATGTCGACGGAATCTTCGTCGACGGTGAAGGCGTCGTCGACTTTTGTTTTATCGTCGACGTCGTCGTCGACGGTGATGTCGACGAAGCTTTAACAAATGACTGCTGCTTTTTAATCAATACAACCGACGACAGTGGCTTACCCATCGTCGACGATTGGGTGGTCGTCGTCGTGGAAGCAAAGGCGGACGAAGCCATCGTCGTCGAAGCCATCGTCGTCGAAACCGTCGTCGTCGACGTGGAGACATATGTCGTTTTTCTTGAAGAAAACGTCGACGCGGTCGTCGACGAAGACTGCAATGGCTTTTTGAAAGTTGTTGGCTCCTTCCCAGACGTGTCTGATCTTACCTCCGAAGACTTAGAAGTAGTCTTTTTGTGAGGGACGTCTGAATGGCAAGGGGAGGCATCCCTTGGCCTTTTTAAAGACAGTTTTGAAGAAACTGAAGCAATTTCACTGCCCTCCGAGGACAGCACATCATCATCTCTGGTTTTAAGTCTGTTTAACCAGAGGAGCAGTCTTCCTTCTCTATCTTTGAGAGTTTTAGTAGAGAAAGTTCTACAAATCCTACATTCCTTGACAGAATGATCCGGATAAAGACAGTAGAGACAAGTCTCATGTTTGTCTTCAATGTGCAGTCTCTTCTTGCCACAAGAGGAACAGGCTCTAAATAGTCCTTTCTTCTGTTGTTCAGCCATAGTTGAGGTGAATAATCCAAGTTTTTAGTGGAAAAAATGAGAAATTCAAGAAACCTGAGGAGAGCTCAGGTGGGGCCTCCCTAGCACATGGGTACTCACAAACTTTCTGTCGGGGGCCAAAATTACAGTGTGGTTTGTGGCCGAGGGCCGCACCAGTAGGGGCGGGGTCAGTGGGGTGGGGGGGCAGGGCTAGAGTTTTAGATTGAACTCCAGCGATGTATACACATAACTGACACGGATCCCCTGGGTACTGGGCTTTAAGTGGGATGAAAAACCTGGGGGTTCTCTAAAAGGGCCATGACCGTTAAAATTTAGGGCATGGCTTAAAAACATGTAAACAAACATCTGTGCTTAGCATCATGTGCCAGCCTACTGGTATTTTGCTGTTTGTCATGATATATCAAATACAACCAGTAACATTATACCTGCAACATGTCAGGACTATTGGCTTTGCCAATGGTTGTTAGTTGCATAAAATGAATAAGCAACAACTATGCTTTGTTGTATATAAATTATAATTTTGAAAATGCTTCAGCTCTGAAAAGATGAGACAGTGAAATAACTAAAACTAGCATATTTGAAATTACATCAAAATCTTTGTGCAATGATACTACTGAGATAAGATTTTTTTTTTTCACCCTGAGGGCCAAAATAGAAACCCCGATAGTTAGTTGCATAAGATAAATATGCAACAACTATGACTTTGTGCTACATAATATATAACATTGAAAATGCTTCAGTTCTGAAATGATGAAACTGCGAACAAACTTAAACGAGCCTATTTGAAATTAGATCAAAGGCCTTGAGATTTATCTAAGGGCGAAAATGGAGACCCAAGTGGTTGTTAGTTGAATAAGATAAATATGCAAAAACTATGGCTTTATTGTATGTAATATTGAAAACGCTTCAGGTCTGAAATGATGAGACTGTAAGAATGAAAACAGTCGATTTGAGCTGACAAAGGCTTTCTGAGCAGTAGTGCTGCTGCCGAGTTGTTATATATATTTATTCACCCTGAAGGCAAAAATGGAACCCCAATAGCTATCTGTCTCAGCACCTGCTGGCCCACTAAAACCCCTGCCTGTTATCTCGGGGAGAACAAACTCTCATAAAAAGTAAATTTCAGCTATTGATTAACTCTCAATTGGTCACAGAAAGCGGCAACAGCGCCATCTACTGTCATGGTAACCTAAATTAATATGTAAAACCTAATAACTCACAATAAATCGAAGAGAAATACATACATATCTCTGCCCAAGATGTTACGCCCCCTCGAAAACCACAAAGGATATCTTTTCCTTTTGTGCATGAACAGAAAACCACAAAATATGGGGCCAGCAATAACAATGATGGCATTTTTAACTTACTGCTTTCAGAGGCGAGGATGCTGCAATTAGTGCCAGGCGCCAGTGAATCTCAGCTCCGTTTCAGCTGGGCACACACTGCTTCTACCGGCGCTGGGGTGAGCATGTGAGACACTATCTGTCTGCGCATGCCCCTTTGACCCTGTCCTGGCAAATGCGGCTCCCGAGGAATTACAACAGCAGTAATGGTGCAGAGTCCCTGACTGCTGCTGTTTTCAATGGGGGCCGCAAGGGAAGGTCTGGCGGGCCGCAACTGGCCCGCGGGCCGTACTATGAGTACCGCCGCCCTAGCACAACGTGCGGTAGAAAATCTGAGAGACTGAGGCTCCTGGCAGGAAGGTTCTAAAGGGAGGTGGTAGCTGATTGGCTACCTTCGGGAATTTGGTCCTTTTTACAAAAGGACATAGATAGGCTACTAAGGCAAGGCCTTTAGGCCTACTTCTCTCTATGTATGTCTATAGGACATTACTTTTATATTA
Source organism: Lissotriton helveticus (assembly GCF_964261635.1). Lineage (NCBI taxonomy): Eukaryota > Metazoa > Chordata > Amphibia > Caudata > Salamandridae > Lissotriton > Lissotriton helveticus. The sequence continues at coordinate 11,473,105 of NC_136067.1, read as the reverse complement.
CCGGGGCTCCCATCTCGACGACGGGGATGATTCAGGCATGTGAATCTATGAAAGACACCCATAATACTGGATAAGGCTCATAGCCCAAATCACACATTTATTTGGGTTCAGGGCAGATCTGAGACAACAAATTTGCACTGCCATATCCCCTGCGAGCTCTCCTCTACCCTCCCAGAGAGCACTTCACAGCCTAAAAACAAGAAAACTCACCCGCAGAGCTGCTGACCAGCTGTTCTGTAGCGATGCCCGTCTTTACCCAAATGCAACTAACCCCTGCAAACATTCTTGTTAAACTCTTCCTGGACTTACATTTTTTCATGCACCTGTTCAGACTGGTGGTTTCTCCGTCCAGTCTAAGGATAGCTTCACGTCTGCATGTTACTGCTGGGCTGTATTGTGCTGTCTGACTGCTCCTTCCTAGTTCCCGTCCCTGCTGGGTTGTCCTGTGCTGTCTGACTGCTCCTTCCCAGTTCCTGTCCTGTCACCCAATCAACCTGCACCCACTGGCCTTTACCCTTGTCAGAATACTGTGGGTATTGAAGCGGCACCACCTGCTCTTCCCCACAACAGAGAAAGCTTTTGGAGCTTTTTGTCCTTGCAGGCAATCTACAACATCCTAAATAAACATTCAAGCATCAGCCCCGTTCAACCTCTGTAGTAGGTAATCCATGGCCTCTGCCCAGCTGAGTCAGTGTCCCTCTTGCCTCACTCTTATTCTTACAACACTCCTTGGGTTCACCCTTCTCGCTCAGTATTTCAGGTTTCCCCTCTGCAGGAAGACGGATAAAGCTTACCTTGCAACATAGGTGCATACAACACAAGGCGAGGGTGCTGTCGTCCTGGGAGAGCGGACTCACGCACACAGGGCAGGTGGGCTGGGCAGCCTGCGGGGCCTCTGGGTTGCGAACCTCGAGGCCAGAAGCAATGAGCAGGAGCTCCGAGTCCTCTGTGTAGCGCTGGATCAGGAGGTCCACGTTCCACTTGCAGTGGATGAGGAGATGTTGAGCGATGTCTGCCTTGATGCTGAGCGTTTCCTCCACCTGCTTCACGGTCTGCGTCATCAGCAGCACCACCTCCTCCTGGCTCATGGTACGCCCCATCGGAAGCAGCACCGTCTCCAAAACACCATCCTCGGTTCCACCGCCTCCGCCGTAGACATCGAAGCTGAACAAGGGACAGGACAGCAAGGACAGAGTTAGCTTACTATTTACACCTGAAGTACTATTTGAAAACAAGAGCAACAATAACTTAACATTAACTGTATGAATTATGTGTGAGAAGGAGTGGGCAGAAAGATGAGGCAGTTGAAACCAAGTATCCGTTAATAACACACATGCTATGTAATGGCACAAGAAGACGATCAAATAAAACATCTTACCTTTGGTAACCATTTTTGTTCCCATGAGGCACAGGGTCAAGGCTGATTTGCATATGGCTGGGCCCAAACTGGGGTGGCATGGTGAGCAAAAAAACGATAGATTGAACCCAGATCAGTGACTGGGGGTGAATGTTTGAATTATTCAGCATTCCGTCCATCATCTGTTTTTTTTGTTTGTGTTGCCCATGGAGGCAAGGGTATGCCCAGACATGGGCCCCGGGCTCACTTCGTCACTGGATTCAAGCTAACCTGGCTGATCTGGGGTAATTTCTTGAAACCGGTTCCAGGATGCTTGTTTCCAGTCCAGGGAGTACCAGGTTGGGCAGTTCGGGCTGGACTGTTCCCATGAGGAGGAGGGTCAACAATGATTTACATGTGGATGGATTCAAACTGGGGTGGCATAGTGGGCAAAAGAACGTTGGATTAGACCCAGAGCTGTGATTGGGGGTGAATGCTTGCATTATTCAGCATTCCGTCCATCATCTGGTCTTTTTTTCTCAAGTCCGATGCAGCAACGGCAAGAGCACTCGTAGAGTGGTAGCTGGCTCTCACCGACGTTCCTTGACCCTACTTCACTCCCAGTGACCTCCAGCCTGTGAGGTCCCTTTCAATTCCATTAGCCACACCCAAGGTTTATTGGTAGCCAGTCCTGCCACCGACCCCTTTAGTCTTCACTTCAACCAGAGGGCACTCCACAGCACCCGCGACAGACGTCGGAAACGACCCTGCTTCTGTGATTCTGCATCTCCTTTTTGGTGGTGTTAAATGTGTGACAGAAACTGTCTTGGCATGACCGTCATTCGTTCACTGACTGACTGAGGTGCATCTCTGGCGCACCCGGTGAAGGACAATTCCACGTGTCCCTGCATCCAGAGTCTCTGGGCAAGGTAATCGAGAACTGCCTGTCGCACTCAGGTTCTGGGGACCCCAAAGATCTCTGCTTTGAAATAGCAGAAACCAAATCCAACTCCAAGTGCGCGTTGGCACAAAACTTGCAAAAGCCGGTGTGCTTTTACAACCGAGTGAGACGGTCTTTGATTGACGGTCTTGCATGCCACCTGATTTCCCCCAGTGCTTGCAATACTAAATGATTTGATGGTGACGCAGGTTACTACAGTGTTATTTTTATTAATAAATTGGTGTGCATCTCCTTCTTGAGTCGTGTTGTCATTTATTAATCATTGTGTGCATTTGCAAATGTCTTGCACTCGTCTGAGTTAAGCCTAAAGATGCTCAAACACACTATCCCTTAATACAGCACTTTAGGATTGCTTGGCAAGCCCTGTCCACTAATAAGGGAAGCCCTTGACTCTTTACACGGTATGTCTCATTTTGATACAACATGTAAAGAATCCGCTTCCTACATCTGCCATCCCCATCGGCATAACACCTGAGTGCCAATGCCCAGGGGCTCTTCGCCCAAAACCCCTTGCCCCTAAATGGTGAGCAGAGTCCTGGTGCCAAGAGGCCTCCATGCTGTGCTGATCAGTCCTGCATACCGTGGTGCCTACCTGATACGAGGGTGGGCACAGATCAGCACCTCGACTCAAAATCCAACCAGCAGATGCCTCGGGCAGTGCACAGCATTTCTCTTAACAGAAGGGGGGCCGGCTGTGTCCCTGCTTCCTTCCCTGAGACAAGTGAAACAAGCATTTGCAATGCAATAGGTCTTGCATTTAGAATAGTTTGAGCTATTGGCAATGCAAATGACAATGCATTTTTTTATGTGTCGTTTTTAAAACAGATAAATAAAAGGCATGGTCATTTACAATGCCAATAGCCTGCCTGACAAATGTCCTGCAAGGGAACTCCGCGTCCCAAGGCAGCAGTGGCTGCCGTAGAGCTGGTGGAATGGGCACGCAGCCTCACCGGAGGCTCCTTCTTAGCCAACAAGTAACAGGCTTTGATGCAAAGAACGACCAACCGAGAGATGGTCCGCTTGTACATGGCCCGACCTTTTTTGGCACCCACGTAGCCAACAAAGAGCTGGTCATCCATCCGGAAATGTTGTGTGCGCTTCAGATAGAATGAGAGGCACGTTTTGGGACCAGACGGTGGAGACTCTCTTCCTCTTTCAAGGGATGAGGAGGCGGAAAGAAGGTGGGCAAAGTGATGGTCTGCCCGATGTGGAACGGCGTAACAACCTTAGGCAAGAAAGAAGGACGGGTCCTTAAAACCACCTTGTTCGGATGAACAGAAAGGAAAAGAGGCTTAGAAGACAGAGCGTGGAGCTCACTCACTCTTCTGGCAGAGGTGATAGCTACTAGGAAAGCCGTCTTTAGTGTGAGAAGGCGTAGAGGACAGTTATGAAGGGGCTCAAAGGGAGCACACATCAGATATGTCAAAACAAGGTTTAAGTCCCATTGAGGCATTATGAACGGCACGGGAGGAAACGTGTGCGTAATGCCTTTTAGGACACGGTTAACAACCAGGGACTTAAAAAGAGAAGGCTGATCAGGACGCCGTAGAAAGGCAGAGATGGCAGAGAGGTAACCCTGATAGTGCCCAGAGCAGAGCCCTGTGGGCCAAGGAAAGAAGGAACACAAGAACTTCGGAAAGAGGGGCCGAAAGGGGATCCACAGATTTGTTCCACCTGCAGGCGTATACCGTTTCCGCAGAAGGACACCTGACTGCCAGAATAACATCACAGACTTCGGGAGGAAGATCGAAAGCTGTCAACTGTCGCCGCTCAATCGCCACGCATGGAGGTGGAGGCTGGACAGGTTCGGGTGGAGGACCGTCCCCTGCTGCTGCGACAGAAGGGTCTCCCTAAGAGGCAGTCGGATCAGGGAATCGATCACCATGTTGAGTAGCTCAGGATACCAGTAACTTCGTGCCCAATCCAGAGCCACAAGGTTGACTTGGGCCCGTCGCGCCTGATCTTCTTCAGCACTCTGGGCAGAAGTGGTATAGGCAGAAAGGCGCACAACAGACCACAGCTATACTCGCGACGAAAAGCGTCTCCGAGCGAGTGCCGCCTTGGAAATTCCAACGCGCAGAATGGATGACATTGTGCGTTCTCTGCTGTGACGAATAGATCTAACCAAGGCTCTTCCCACTGCTGAAAGAGACCTTGCGCCACATCCAAGTTCAGGCGCCATTGGTAATCCATCAAGCACCGGCAGCTGAGTTTGTCCGCCCTGGCGTTCAGAGAACCTGCCAGGTGTTGAACCACCAGGGTAATGCCTTGATGTCCAGCCATGTCCAGAGGCGCAGAGCCTACTGACATAGGGTCGAGGAGTCCACCCCGCCCTGCTTGTTGCAATACCACATGGCGGTGGTGTTGTCTGTGAACATCTGCACTACACTCCCCCGGACAGAGGGAAGGAATGCCTTCAGTGCCAGTCTGATCGCCCGAAGCTCCAACAGATTGAGGTGGAGCCGGGACTCCGCCGGACACTGAAACCCGGGATAGAGACTGAAAGATCAGAATCATAGCCTGAATATCCCAGACTCGCTGCTTGGGAGGATAAACCCGAAACCGCGTTGAATCCAGAACCGCTCCGATGAAGAGGAGCTTCTGAGAGGGACTCAGGTGCGACTTCAGCACATTGATGGAGAACCCCAGCAGGTGCAGGAGGTCGGCCGTAGTCTGGAGGTGGCTGACTACCATTTGGGGCGAGCCCGCCTTCAACAACCAGTCGTCGAGGTAGGGGAAGACTGACACCCCTAATCTGCGCAGATGAGCTGCGACCACTGCCATCACTTTCGTGAACACCCGTGGGGAGCTGGTAAGGCCGAAGGGGAGCACGGTAAACTGAAAGTGCTCGTGGCCGACCGTGAACCGCAGGTAGCGCCGGTGGGCCGGCAGGACGGGGATGTGAAAATAAGCGTCCTGCAAGTCCAACGCTACCATCCAGTCTCCTGGGTCCAGGGCAGCCAGAACCTGAGCCAGTGTCAGCATTTTGAACTTCTCCTTCCTGAGGAAGAAATTGTTGTTCCTGAGGTCCAAGATAGGGCGCAAGCCCCCTTAGTCCTTCTTGGGGACCAGAAAGTAGTGGGAATAACAACCACCTCCTACTTCGGGCCCAGGAACGCTCTCGATGGCCCTCTTGGCCAAAAGAGCCATAACTTCCTGCTGGAGAAGCACAAAAGGATCCCCTGACATGCTGTGGAACTGAGGTGGCACGGCTGGGGAGTAGACTCCAAGGGGAGGGAGTAGCCCCTCCGGACGAGTTGCAGTACCCACTTGTCGGAAGTGACAGAACGCCAATGGGGAAGGTGATGACGAATCCTGCCACCCTCTGGCGTGGGGTGCGACCCGAAGCTCAGACTAGGAAGGCTTCGAGCTAGACGTCGCGGGGCGGATGTGGACTGACCCTCACGCCGACCCCCGGAGCCACCTAGGCCGCCTCCATGCCCACGGGCATGGCGAGTTTAGTTCTGCGCAGGCTTTTGACCAAACGAGCGGGCAGGGACGTCTCTGCCATGGCCACGAAAGGAATGAAAAGTCGACGTGGCCGGGCGCGTGGCGGAAAGGCCCAAGGACTTGACTGTAGCTCGAAAGTCCTTAACCACTTGGCTGCTAATGACAAGGGTAACTCGTCATGGAGTTTCCATTGATTTCAATGGAAATTACATTGCCCTCCTTGAGATGCCTCAGCAGCCAAGTGGTTAAAATGCTCCAGCGCACTGTCGGCCTTATCACGAAACAGTCGAGTGCCGTCAAAGGGCATGTCCATGAGCGAGCTCCGGACTTCCAGGGAGAACCCGGTGGACCTCAACCAGGAATGGCGACGAAGCGCCACAGTCGTGGAAATTGCCCTACCGAGGGAGTCCGGGGTGTCTAAGCCACAACGAATGGCGACCCTAGCTGCATCCTTACCCTCGGCCACAGCATGAGACAGCACAGCCTAGACCTCCTCCGGGCACCTAGGCAACACCTTCTGCAATGGTTTCTACGTACTGGATGATTCTTTTCCTGGATAAGAAATGGCGCTACTCGATATTAGGTCAGGTTAGTATTGAGGATATATTACTATTGGGTGCCTAGAGAAGGGTTAATCATCCAAATTACCCCAAAATTATGATCAAAGATCATCAACAGTTAATGCAGATCTCTATCACACCAAACTGACATTCCATTTGTAAAATCAGCAATTGTAAAGGAAAACACAATATAATTCTTGAGGACTCTTTAATGTGTTGTATCTCGTATAATTTCCGCCAACACGTGTTTCGTCGTAAAAGAAATACCCACGAATGGAATGTCAGTTTGGTGTGATAGAGATCTGCATTAACCTTCTGCAATGGTATCCCACACCGCGTGGGAATAGCGGCCCGGGAGGCATGCGGTGTTCACCGACCGCAGCCCTAAGCTGGCCAACCGCCAACCGCAGAGCTGCTCCAACTCCTTATCCGGCGGAGCCGTGGGAAAGGCACACTGGGACGTCAAAGCTTGAATGACCACACTCTCGGGTGTGGGATGAGTGATCAGAAAGGCAGGGTTACCCGCCACCGGGCGATGACGCATGGCGACGTTCTTATCCTGTCCGTGAGCAAGTGCCCAACAAGACGTCAGTGAGGGCGTCATTAACGGGCAGCAGTGGCTCCGATGAAGTGGACGCCAACTGGAGCACCTCAGTGAGGAGATTAGTTTTGAGGGTCACCGTGGGGAGATCAAGGTTAAGGACCTCAGCTGCCCGACAGAGCACCACCGTGTACGAGGCACCTTGCTCCATAGTGGGTGGAGGAGAGGCAAACCCCGGATCAGAGGAGACGTCAAGATCGCCAGCCTCTTCCAAGTTGTCTGCCCAGTCCTGCTCATAATCACACTGACGAGCAAGCGGGTCCGCGGACCTCTCCCACTCGTCCTCCACCGCATGAGGCACAGACCTCGGCAGCAGGGATCGGGGAAGGAACAAATACCGACCCGGCGTCGCATCCAAATTCGGATACCGGGACGCCGGGACGCTCTTCGGAGCAGCTGAGCGCTCTATAAAACAAACAGTAACATAACATACCAGGTGGGGACAAAACCGCCTGGGAACCGGGGCAGAGGCGGACCCAACGGCATCCACTGCGGCGCTGCAGCCGGAGGCGAGGGTGGGGCTGGGGCCGGAGCCTGCAGCAGGGGACCTCTTGGCGCCGTGGCCCGAGCCAGTGGCGCAGGATCTAGCGGCGCCAGAGCCGCTGGCGGCGTCGGGGCTGGATCCGACGGAGTCAACGGACCAGCAGTATCCTGACACGGGACCGCGGGGCCCGAAGGCGCACCGGCGGGAGCCCAAGGCCTAAATAGGCGATCCATGGCAGCAAGAAACTCCTGCATCTGTGTGGGAGTCGCCGACGGACCCGGGTAAGGCGGGTAGGCCGCTGGACTCCCAGGCTCCAAAGGAGCCGCAGGGGGGGAACCCCTGTCCCCCTCGTCTACATCAGGGGACCGACGGGGGGAGGTCGGAGAGCGAAAACGCTTGTTCGACTTCTTTTTGTGTCGTCTCTTACCCGAATCCGAGGGTGAAGACTTGGATCCCAAGGAGGGGTGATGGTGGCTCCGCGAGCGTTCGTGGGAACGGCCACTGGGCCTCGATTTGCGTGGGGACGAGTGCCGAACTTCAAGCACCTTCCGGCGTCGCTCCCTCAAGGCCTTCGGGGCCATGGCCCTGCAGTCCAGACAGGACCGGGTGTCGTGGTCGCGCTCCAGGCAGTAGAGACAGACGTCGTGAGGGTTGAATTATTTGGCCACACTGTCTCACTCAGATGAAAATGATACCACTATCTGTGTATCCTCCGCGTTAGAGATTGTAGAGAAACCATGAGATCGAATGAGTTGAGCCAATGGGGTTACGCGTAGATGTTGAAGAGAGTTGGGGTTAATGATGATCCCTGAGGCACGCCCCAGGGGAAAGCAAGAGAGTTTGACGCATGCTCTCCCACCACCACGGTCTGCTCTCTGTTTGAGAGAAAAGAACTGAGTAGGCTCTGCGCCATACCATTGATGCACAGATTCTGTAGTCGGTTGACAAGCACTTGATGGTTAACTGAGTCAAATGCGGCTGAGAGGTCCAGCAGAATAAGTGCCGCCTTCCTTCCCTGTCTACCTGCATCTAAATCTTTTCCGTAGTTGCAATTAAAGCTCATTCAACGATATGTTGTGGCTTAAAACCGTGTGTGTTGTGATGGATACAACTGATCATTTGCCTCCAAGAAGGCAATCAGGTCTTCATTTAAACCTGCTTCTATGATCTTAGAGGGAGGCAGGAAATAGGCTCAATAGTTTTTGACCTCTGTAGGATATTGTGATGGTTTTTTCAAGATAGGGCAAACCAGAGATTTTTTCCAAGCTATTGGAAAGTGCCCTGAACTAAGTACTTTATTTAGGAGTGGGAAAAGGTGGGTCGCAATCGTGTGAGGAACCAATTGTAATACATAATGCGGACATGGGTCTTTAGAGGATCCTGATTTAGTAGTGTGCAGAAATCTTATCACTTTTTCCAACGTCAAAGGAGGAACATTGTCAAAACCATCCTGTGTCTCCTTAAGGTTATCATCCGGCTTTACATGAGCTGGGCAGGTCGACTCGGCCAAGTGACAAGCTTTCGGATTAGCAGAGAACTTCTCATAGACAACATTTACTTTCCTGTGGAAATATTCGGCAAGTTTGCTGCAGAATTCTTGATCAGGGTTAAACAGTTTACTCTGATAAAGTTCGAAAGCGCAATAACAGTTTTGAAGAGTTCCTGGCAAATTTTTTCATAATTTTGTCTTTGCTGAAACAATAGGTGTTTTATACTCTCCAATAAATATTTTATAATTATTCTTCTCTTCAAAACAATAGTTTTTCCTCCATCTTCGCTCTTGTGCCCTACATTTAATTGTACTTTTTTTTTTTTTTAGGTCAAACGTGTACCATGGAGCGGATGGATTTTTCCTATGGCTTAATCTTAATATACATGTGTAATCAAAATACCGGCAACACCTGAGAAACACAACCCCACGATTGTGACTCTTCGAGGTGGAGACATACAAACTAGGAATATACATGTGGAAACAAATTGTCAAATTACAAATGACCATCTATAGCAATGCAGTGTAGGCGACAAGCAGTTCAGAAAGAACACAATAAAGGGTTAACCTGAACGTAGGGAGGTCATTTTCTCCACCACTGAAAGCTTGCAGTTGAACTCATACATGAGGTATGAAGGGGTGGAGTGCAATGATATTACATGCCACAGGCTTACAGTCCACGATTCACCAAAGCACATTCACAATCAGCCTATGCACCTTGAGTTAATTAGGCAAACCGAGGACTACAAAGAAAGGTTTGACAGTCGGCCTAGTGGGCAACTGCTGAATTTAGTAGCAGACTCTGCGCTCTGGCTTTACCTCAAGGAAGAAACCTTGGACTTGTCATTCTGTTGCCTTCTCTCTGGTGTCTGGAAAATGATGTGCGCTTGACCCTTGTGTGGGGTGGTGGGGTCCTTGGAGACGTACTCGAGGATGTGAGGGCTATCATCGTTGCGTCGGACATAGCCCTGGTTGATAAGGTGCATCACACACGACAAGACATCTGTGTGACTGCTGCAGAAGCTGAGGAACTTGAGAGGAGCGCGAGACTCCCATTTCTGGCAAGCATCAATCACCTGCAGAAGGAAAGAGAAAATAAGCACTGATTTAGGATTACGGCCCAGGACATTTTACTCCGTACAGAAAGGATTGTTTTCATCTATCACAAAGCCTGCCCTAAGACCATTAGCACAGTCTGCTGCTTCACACCAGACACTCACACTACCAGGAGTCACGGTTACACAAGTAACTCATTTAAAGGCCCTGGATGCACTCATGTTTTTACAGCAGTTACTCACACCTGGCAGGCAAGATGATCCGAAGAAGACGGGCCACACCCTTGGTAAGGTTCAAGTGGTTTGCAAATAGATCTGTACAAAGTCAAGAATTCCCTTTAGGGAGCGCTTTCCCCGATTCAGCCCAAAGCACCAGACTATGACCATTGGGAAGGACTGAGACAGCCAACTGGCTGTTCTTGGGCTTCATCAGAGCTAATGTCAAACTCTGCTCATTGTCAGCCTGAAGCATATGCCTGGTCCGAGACTAGCCTCTCCCTTCCAAAGTGCTCCGAAGTACTTTCCAAGCTCAGCAAATGCAATGTGAATACAGAACATTTGAATAAAAATGTAGAGGCTGGCGACTGTGTAGTGGGCCGGACTTCCAAGTTTGCTATGGAGTGACATAGCAATTTTTACATTTTATTTTATTTTATTTTTTTGCAATATGGACTAGTGATATAGACTGAATTGAACAGGTTAACGCAGCAGTGGAGTAGCACTTATTTATAAAAACTCTGTACAGATTGAATGTGACCCAGAAAATATAACAGACTTTGAAGCACTCTCTTTTAGATGTAATGTAAATGACAATGGACCCCCTGGGCCCAAGGACCATTTTCCTAGATGACCGTAGTGATTTCCTCGACGGAAGTGTGCAATTTTGCAATTTCACACTGTTAGGGGATGTAAATTTTTATTTAGAGGATAAAAGGGATACTAAATCTCTTACTGATAACTTATCAAGCTTTGAGGTAAAATAATTGGTACATTCCCCAACGCATCAAGTAGGACATACACTTAAAAGTATTTTCAAAACCTTATCTGAACTTCAGAAGGGAGACAACTTCCTTTAACCTGGTCTGATCACATGGCAGTGCAATTCAATGCTACTCCCTTGCAAAGGTCCCTTGAAGACAGGCTGCCTCGCGCTGCTTGGATTGTGCGCTCGCGCTATTGCGGTGACTGACAACTGCTGTTTCAGCGCGTTTTAATTTTTCTGTTTAATCTAAAAACAATTTTTGATTTTAGCTGCTCGCTGTAGCGCTATTACTGCCCCTCACCCACATTTAAAATTTACAAAAGCACCGCTATTTAGCGGGTCCGGTTCTGGGGTGTGTGGGAGCGCCATACTTGTCAGGTTTGGAAGCCAGACGCCGCCATCTTGGTGCGGGTCGTGGCGCCTGATTAGGCTATCTACGCCGGCCTACTTAAGGCGGAACCTACGCAGGGGCTCTTCTTGCAAAGGTCCCTTGAAGACAGGCTGCCTCGCGCTGCTTGGATTGTGCGCTCGCGCTATTGCGGTGACTGACAACTGCTGTTTCAGCGCGTTTTAATTTTTCTGTTTAATCTAAAAACAATTTTTGATTTTAGCTGCTCGCTGTAGCGCTATTACTGCCCCTCACCCACATTTAAAATTTACAAAAGCACCGCTATTTAGCGGTCCGGTTCTGGGGTGTGTGGGAGCGCCATACTTGTCAGGTTTGGAAGCCAGACGCCGCCATCTTGGTGCGGGTCGTGGCGCCTGATTAGGCTATCTACGCCGGCCTACTTAAGGCGGAACCTACGCAGGGGCTCTCCTTGCAAAGGTCCCTTGAAGACAGGCTGCCTCGCGCTGCTTGGATTGTGCGCTCGCGCTATTGCGGTGACTGACAACTGCTGTTTCAGCGCGTTTTAATTTTTCTGTTTAATCTAAAAACAATTTTTGATTTTAGCTGCTCGCTGTAGCGCTATTACTGCCCCTCACCCACATTTAAAATTTACAAAATCACCGCTATTTAGCGGGTCCGGTTCTGGGGTGTGTGGGAGCGCCATACTTGTCAGGTTTGGAAGCCAGACGCCGCCATCTTGGTGCGGGTCGTGGCGCCTGATTAGGCTATCTACGCCGGCCTACTTAAAGCTCCACCTTTTTTCAATGCGCAGCGGTGACGCGCAGGGTGGCGCCTTCTCTGCGCCTGAGTCGTGCCAGAGTCCTGCCCGTCTGCGCCCGTCAGCGTTCCGGGAGCGGACGGGGCAGGACGGCTGGTTGGCTCTACTTTTTGTCAGGTGCATTACTATCGTCTGTCCTGAGTATGTCTTATAGTTACTCTTCTGAAACTCTTTTAACTTTTCGTCCTCATGTAGGTCGTTGCCACTATGTCTTCCCCGGTAGTCGGGCGTTAAGCAAAGGCTGCCCCAATTGTGGTTGGCGCCTTTTGAAATGTGAAAAGGCCACCCCGATTTTTAAACCACCTCCTATCGTCTGTTTACTCCTTAATACGCGCTCCCTTGGCGGCCACGCGCCTGATATATGGAATTTGTTGTACAACTCTAATGTATCCTGTCTCTTCCTGACTGAAACTTGGTTAAGTGACTCATCGACTCCCGATTTAGTCAACGCCATCCCTCCCGATTATTCCATCTTTAGGAGAGATAGAGCGGCGGGACGAGGAGGCGGTGTGGCTATTATAGTCAACAAACGGCTGCACTGCACCACTTTTCCGGTTGACAACATTCAGGCGACAGAGGCCCTTGGCTTTACACTCCATCTCTCCTCATCTCAGGCCTGTACCGGTATTGTTTTATATAGAGCTCCTGGCCCTGTAGGTTCTTTTTTAGATGAACTCCAAGTAGCACTTTCAGTCCCGTGCCTAAAATCCGAACACTGTCTACTGCTCGGTGACCTAAATATTCATATGGATGACGCTACTAATCCAGATACTACTAAATTGATAGATATCACCACCATGCTGGGACTGTCACCTTTTATCCACGAACCTACACATAATAAAGGCCATACTCTAGACCAAGTCTTTTCTTCCCGTCCTATTGATTCTCAAGCGCCGCAGCCGGTGTTGTGGTCAGATCACTATCTGATTACCTTTTTCCTGTCCTGTGTTTCTCCCCCCAGAAGGAAATTTGTGAGTTCTTCTAAGCGTGTGTCCCGACCTTTTCATCTTCTCTCTAATGAGAGCCTATTACAGGCGATGGAAGCTGCACCCTGTATTTTATCGGGCAACGTAGAAGATGATCTAGTCTATTTCACCGACTGGCTCACGGCAAGATTGGCAGCTCTCGTTCCTGAGAAAATGACTAAGGTGGGTAATAAGAGGCTTTCCGCCCCTTGGTTTACTTCCCAGCTCAGGGAAGCTCGCCAAAATTGCAAGAGAGCCGAAAGAGCTTGGCGGAAGGACTACAACCCTTCGGCAAAAGCCACATTTAAAACTCTGACTAGATCCTACCACAAATTGATTTGGAATGAGAAAAAACTTTATCTGGAACGTCGTACTGACGATGCGGGAAACACAAGTAGGGAAATTTTCAAAATTGTTAAGGATTTTACTGCGCCGTCCCTGAGTACCTTGGCTCAATCCCATTCATAATCTTGGCTGACGGAATTGGCACACTATTTCGTTAACAAAATAACGATTATTCAAGAGTCCCTTGCCAGTTACTCCAATGGTACTAAGGTGGATCAAACGGGTGCTCTTTCCCTCACTAACCCAGCTGTGGCCCCCCACTCTTTGCGAATTTCCCCCGCTAAGCCCTGATTCTTCGTTAGCCCTTCTTACTGGGCTAAAGTCTGGCTCACCTTTGGACCCTTGCCCGGTCTCCTGTCTTAAGAAAATAGCCCCAGTCTTAAATGGTCCTATCAACTCCATTCTTAATGCTTCTCTGTCTTCCGGTGTGGTTCCCTCGGCTTGGAAAGGTGCGCTTATTTTGCCACTCCTAAAAAAAACAACTTTAGACTCCACTGTTCATGCCAATTATCGGCCTATATCTCTCCTTCCTGCCTTGGCGAAGGTGGCAGAAAGACATGTGCACAGAGCGATCTCGGACTACATCGAAGAGAACGATCTGTTGCACAATACCCAATCCGGTTTTCGTGCAAACTACAGCACGGAGACCGCGTTGCTCGAAGTCACTGTCGCCATCAGAGAGGTGTTGGATGCGGGAGGAAAGGCCATGTTGGTCATGTTGGACTTGTCGGCGGCGTTCGACACCGTTCCCCATGAAACCCTCCTAATACGTCTCTGGGAATGTGGTCTGCGGGGGACGGTGTGGAACTGGCTTAAATCCTTCTTAGCCGACCGCCGACAAACGATCTGGGCGCCTCCTCACTCCGCAGTTATAGCACCTCTGGAAGTGGGAGTCCCCCAGGGGTCTATTCTTAGCCCCCTGCTTTTTAACATCTTTTTGGCCCCCCTTGCAGAGGTAGCGGAGTCCTTCGGCGCCCAGATCGTGTCCTATGCCGACGACACCCAACTCCTGTTTACCCATAACAGGAACGAGGTGTTTGACGGGAGCCGCATCAGAAGCTGTTTAGAGGCGGTCTTCGGCTGGTTCAGGGAGCATGGTCTAAAATGCAACTCCGATAAATCGGAGCTGCTTTTTTTTGGTTTTGCTTCTGAGCCAGATTGGAAAAGTTGGTGGCCTCAGGATTTGTTTCCACCTGCTAAGGCAAGCGTAAAAGCCAAAAATTTGGGTATTATGATTGACAATGATCTTTCTTATGGGCCCCAAATATCTAGCCTTTCGGGGAAATGTTTTGGCATCCTTCGGATGCTTAGAAAATTTTTGCCCCTGATATCCATCAAACACAGACGGATCATTGTTCAAGCACTTGTAGGGTCCAGATTGGACTACGCGAATGCCCTCTATCTGGGGCTTCCCAAGTACCTGGTGAGGCGGATTCAAGTAGTCCAAAATTCAGCAGCCCGCGCCATCTACGGGCTCCCTAGACGTGCAAGTGCCTCTGTACTGCTGCAAGAGCTGCATTGGCTTCCCATAGCCAAGAGAGTTCAGTTTAAGAGCCTGACGCTGACTTTCAAAGCTCTTCATGCCATTGGTCCCAGATACATGAGGAAACGTTTGGCTCTCTATAAACCAAACAGAGCCTTACGGTCTGCTTCCCTGTCTAAAATGGTAGTCCCGGCCATCAAACGAGCTAGACAGGGCGGTCGCTCTTTTCACCATTTGGCTCCCCGTGCATGGAATGAGCTCCCGCTTTTCCTCAGACAGATTCCCTGTCTTTTGTCCTTTAGAAAGGCTTTAAAAACTTGGCTTTTTACCAGATAGGCTTGCCATTTTCCTTTGCGGTCGTGTTGTGTTGCCGTTTTGAAGGTTTCCTTCGCCAAAGCGCCGGGACACTCCTTCTGGAGTAGCTGTTGCGCTATAGAAGAACCGAAATAACATAACATAACATAACATAACTTTTAGTAGTACTAAAGGACCCTTGAAACAACCTACTCAAACCAAATTAGTTAGGCCCTGGAGTAAAGTTAACAAAACAGTTCTGATAACTACTCTTAAAATGACTCGACCGGTTTTCTCCGACGACCTAAATGCTGGCGCCTCCAGTTATTTTATTTGGTTTCAGGAAGCAGCTGTTAGACATGCTCCATCTGCAAAAACTGCCAATAAATGGCCCCGCCGTTCGGCGGGGCCATTTATTGGCATTGTCTCGGTAACGACGCCAAAAACCCCTGTGATTCTGGGCAAATCACTTAATCTCCCCGTGCCTAAAATGAAAGTGTGTCCTCATGTAACGTAACTGGTGCTATGTAAAGCGCTCTGATAACTGATTCGGTTCGGTTCTAGTTCGCGCTATATAAAACTCAGCAAAGAAAAAAGAAAAAGGGACCTAAAGAAATGTTTCCGTCAGCAAGAAAGAATTTGGAGAAGAAATTATGCTACAGAGGAATGAGCTAAAAATAAACTTATTATCCAAGAATATAAAAATCGGATAAATTCAGAGAAATGCAGTTACTTTGAGGAAAAGATAAAAGCTGCCTCCAGTTCCTTGTGAGAACTGTTCCAGATAGTACTGAGTTTTACCACCCCTCCTGCTATTACTAAAATACCTGCCACAAACCAGCTATGTGCCACGCTAGCGAACCTTTTAAAAACATGGTTGAGGCAGTTTAAAATGTTTTTATCTTCATAGAGAGTGAGCTCGCATTTCAAGTTGCAACTTTACCTGACCGCAGGCACCCCACTTTATAAGAGCTCCCTTTCATCACGACGGGACACGTGACTGAACTGATAAACATTACTAAATCTGGACGACCCCCTATGGGTCCCCGTCCAGCAAGGCTGCTGTATGAAATCATTTGTTCTCCCCTGTGGAGTGCCGCAAGGTTCCTCGTTGAGTCCTACATTATTTAATATATATGTAGCTCCTCTGCTGGACCTAATAAGATCCTACTGTTTTTGTCCACAGTCTCCTACACGGATGACACCTAGATTGTCGTAGAAGACCCTGCGATATATAGAACACGTTGCCCTGCGGTTCAACAACTGTATGAGGGCCAGAGTTAGCTGGGTGAGCTCTCATTGTCTGAAATAAATTCAGAAAAGGACAGAGGTGGTCCATTTTGGATGGGATACTTCCTTCTGGAATGTGTCCTGGTGGCTACAATCCCTCAGCTCTAGGAATCATTTTAGATAGTAATCCCTCTTTTAGAGAACAGACTTGCCATCCTACTTCCTTCTGCTTCTTTGTTCTAAATTTTTGAAGTCAATTCTCTCTTTCTTACCCCACGATCGGCAAAAATCTGTGATCACCTCCCCGACACTATCCAAGTTAGAATATTGCAGTGGTCTCTATGGGGGGCTCAGAAGCGCATCTGGATAGATTGCAGAGACTGAAAATGCAGCAGTCCGGGTCCTTAAAAATATCAAAAAAATTCAGTCAGTCTCTAAGGACAGGGAAGAGCCTCATTGCCTCCCCATAAAAAACAGAGAGATTCTTTTAAAGCACTCTCTATAGCATATAAAACGCTTCATCAAAATGGCCCTCAATTCCTGAAAAGTTAAATCAGGTATATGCCCAAAGATCAGTCGTAGCCAAGAATGTGTCAGTTCGACTGACTAATTAAGCCACTTAGGGAAGCGGAAGCTTCACCAATGTGACATCTCGCCTCTGGAATCAAATGCCTTGGAATTTGAGAAACCAATCCAAGTACATGGCTTTCGGAAAATCGCTTAAAACTGTAAATCATCTTAGGTACTCTTCCTTCTTTCAGACGGCAGCGGCAAGATGCCCATGGAGCAGTCAAACTAAAGGAAATGAAGGCAGAAGCCACACTGCCAAGAAAGAACAAGTAGGTTTAGGGAGTTATACAAGATGCCATCAGAAAAGCAAAGCAATTACACAGGGAGTATGAGATGACGCGAAGGGAACAAAACAGCTGCTCTTTCCCAGTATGCGCGATCTACCCAACCTCTAGTTCGGACACATCCCAAGGCTTACGCAACAATCTCAATACATTTATTGTTGATAAACTCAATAAAACAAGAGTCTTCCTGGCTGCGACTGGTAAAAAGCCACAGCAAGCAGTGACAACAGCAATAACTCATCTTACAACCGGCAACTAACGCTATCCTTTCTTGACTATACAAACTGAAAGCCCCTGATGCTGTGTGCGAACCTGCTCCAGCATGGATCTTGAAACAAGAAGCACTCTGGTTTGCTCCTCTCATAAAACATTCAGGAAACTTTAAATTTAAAAGTTTGCTTTAGCATCTGTCCTTGAGGAAGATACATTTCCCTCCTGCTCAAAAATCTCATCCCTCAGTAAGTGATCTTTCCAACTTCTGCTGCGTTACCACCTTTCCTATTGCTGGCTGAAGTAGAGAAAGTAATCTAGTCCCAACTTGAAGGTTTTTCCAATGAAAACAATACTCTATCTCCCACCCATACTGGATTCAGACAAGCAGCTTGGACGGAACCTGCCCTTTTAGGCTTCTGTGAGGATAACCTTTATGTTATGAATTAAGTAGCGGTGATTTATCGGACTCCTTCAACACCATGGGTCTCACGATCCCGCTGCATTATTTCTTCACAGCGTTCATAGGTGCACCCTCTACCATACAATGGTTCCACTCTTTGTTATCAGACCATAGACCGGTGAAACTCGGATCTGTGCACTCTCCTCGAACTGCATTAAGACAGAGTGCCACAGGGGTTCACCCTCTCACCTGCCTGGTTCAACATTTACAAAGACATCAGTTCAAACTCTGCAAGAACCTCAAGGTTTACATTCAATCTTAGGCAGGCGGCAACCAAATGTACATAAATGCTCAGCCCCAAAGCAACTGTACATCTGTACAGCAAGACATTCAAGTCAGGCTATCACAAAACTACCATCAACTGAAATTTTGCTGATCATTTTTGGTATCAAGAACAGACATGCTTCACAATCCTTGACTATACTTTTCCATCACTGGCTGAGAGCGTGTCCCGGTATCCAGGGTAAATACCTAGGGCTAGATGTAGGTAAATTAGATTTACCGATTCATAAATACCGAATTTTACTGATTCGGTATTCATGAATCGGTAAATCTAATGTAGGTAATTATTCGGTAAAAAATACTGAATCGGTAGGATTCTGTATTTACCGAATCAGTATTTGTCATTGATTCCTATGGGCCTTGAAGCCCATAGGATTTATTGGCAAATACCGATTCGGTAATTACAGAATCGGTAAAATTAACGAATTGCCAAGGGGGACAGGGTGTCACTTTGACACCCTGTTGCACCCCTGTTTCTGGCCTGTGTGCCATGTGACACATACATGCCTCACAGATGTGCATGTACACAGGAATTCGTTATTTACCATGCAATAGTATTACATGGTAAATAACGAATCGGTAATGGCCTGTGGCACTGTTTGAAGTGCCACCTACATCTGTATTTACCGGTTCGGTATTTTACAGAATCGGTAAATTTACCGATTATGTAAATATAAGGCCCCCTACATGTCAAACACCAAATACCGGTCGGTAACGGCTGAAATCGGCCGTTACCGACCGGTATTTGGTGTCCTACATCTGGCCCCTAGTCTTTATCTTGTCTTTTAGGCCTCCCTCAAACCCCAAATTAGTGCAGTCACTAATAAATGTTTCCTAAGCTACAACCAGGCAAACAGATTCTTATTAGCTCAAAGGAAATGGACCCAGGTGGTGGACACTGCAGTGAACTCACACATGAATGATTGTAATGTATCTGTAGGAAAGTGCCTCTTTTGAAATGGTTACCCCCCACTTTTGGCCTGGTATCTGGTGCAACTATGACCGAACATGTGCTGGGTTCCTGCTAACCAGGTCACTAGCACCAGTGTTCGTTCCCTAAACTGTACCTTTCGTTCCACCATTGGCACCCCTTTGGGCACCTTGCAAGTCCCCAGCAAATAGTACCTTTGGTACCTTGGGCAATAGGCCTAAACAGGGCCCCTAACGGCTACAGAAAGAATTGTGCCACCCTAAGGTACCCCTCACCAAGCTCCTGCGAGCGGCCATTGCAGTCTGCATGTCTTGGTGCAGAGAAACTGAAGTCTCGACATGGCACACATCCCTGTGCGCCATGCTAGCAAAACACTGTATGCAGCATACGTAAGACACCTCTACAGCAGGCCTCAAAGCCTGAGGGGAGGGTGCACTATACCCAATGTATGGAAATATCTCAACGAGTGTCCCTGTAGTATCTAAGCAAGACTTTAGATATTACAAGTGAACAGGACACCATAACGAGTACTTGGACTAGTCCTTACGAGTACTCCAGCTACACGGAGGCTTTACTGTAACCCAAGGTTTGGTACCAAACACCTCGTCTTAATAAACCCACACTGATGCAAGTGCTGGATTTATTAATACATGCACACAGAGGGGCCCTTAAAGAGGTCCCCTGAAAACCTACTGACTACTAGTGTGTTGACTGACTGGTCTCGACCAGCTAGCCACCATGGACAGTTTTCTGACCTCCTGAGGTGAGACCCACGCTTACAGAGGCTGGGAACAGAGCCTGCTGTGGGCAGAGGTGATCACACCTCATACAAGCAAGATGGATATTCCAAGTCGGGAAGCGTCTATGGCCTGCCTCCTTTGTTATGTGACCCCCCCGGGCCTCTCAAGGTAGTAGGGACACTCACCCTCCTGTTGTGACCCCTGAGCGACAAGACAGGCGGGAAACTTAGTAAGATTAGAAGGTGCACCCACATTCAGCCAGCACCACCCCTGGGGTGGGCATGAACATGTGGACCCCACTTATCAGATTCGTTCCATGTTGTTTTGGATGGAATTCGCATTCTAGGGTCAGCGTTATGCCCCCTTTCCACAGGAAGTGGTCATATAGAGGTTGTAGAGACCCTATATGTATACAGCCCATCAGCTATTACCGGTCACTCACCACAACATCCCTAAATTGAGTATTTAAGCGGCATCCATGATCCGAAGACTATGATTCGATGGATCAACAGGAAGAAGGACAAAGAAGAGTCACGGCCTGGCGAGAACTGCAGCAAAACTTTGGCGTGAAACCCTGCCGTCCTCAATCTCACTCTACAAAAGTGATAAAGGGACAAGCTGGAGAACTACCACAGCTTTGGGTAGCCTGCCAGTTCAACAAACACCGAAAGTCTCCCTTGGAGTAGAGGATCTTCTCCCCTGCAGTCTGTAGGCACCGACAAGCAGAGGCCAGCCCATCGCCTGGCAACTCCCCAACCTGACCGATGCTGCAGGCAACCAGGAGAAGGTACTCGTGTTCTGAAAGGTCAGATCTGTCTCCCCACTGAGTGTGAAGACACCAGGGCCAACCGGAGCCGTGCAGCACCAACCCCAGGATACCGAACACCTTGCAACCATGAGTGTCCAGTCCAAACTCTGAGGGACGCCAGCATCATTGAGACCCACTTCAAGAGTGGCCCAGCTGCCGTGATTTTTTCCCTGCAAGCTGTTTGTCCCTGACTACGAGGTGCAACTTCGCGCACCCAGCCGACCTAACCACTCTGCTCCCGAGCCTCCAGGGCCCAGGTCCTGACGCACCAGCTGTGCACCCCTGCTCTACGACCCCTTGCGACCCAAGCCACCGTTTGGGAGCTCTCTAACTTGCCCGCAAGTCTTGCTATGCAGCACCTTTCCAAGTGGCCACAGTAGTGCGGCAGTGCCTACAATGTAATGTGGGCAAGACGAAGGTCATGCTTTTCGGAGAAGCCTCTCTCCTCTGGTCACCCGACTGGTGGCCTCTGGATGTAGGACCTGCTCCTTGCCCCAAACAGGTAGTGAAAAATCTTGGAGTACGGCTTGACCAGTCACTGCTTTTAAAATCACGTAACTCAGGTAACGGGATCTTGTTTTAGGGTCATTGGGCTCCTGAGGCGTGTATTTCCGTATCTAGCAGATAGCCACAGGAAAACACTGGTTCAAACGCTTGTGATCAGCATGTTAGATTACTGCAAAGGGCTTCTTTTCTCTGCCAACGAGGAACAACTTGGCAGACTACAGGTAGCCCAGAACACGGCAGCTAGACTGGTGCTTAACGTCCCAGCCAGATTCCCCTCTCGCCCTCTTTTGAACAAACTCCACTGGCTGCCCATCCGCCAGCGGGTCAAGTTCAAAATTTGTTGCGTAATCCATAAATGCCTGTTTGGTACTGGTCCAAAATACTTGACCGAAAAATGTAAACCCTACGAGCCAGGTCGCTCTTTGCGCTCTAGGAACCAATTGTTGCTTCAAGTCCCGCGGATCAAAAGGGAAAGGCAGGGTGGTCGAGCACTCTCTTATAGGGGTCCCACTCTCTGGAACACCTTACCCCTCACCCTGAGACAAAACTCTAACCTGGGAGCCTTCAGGAAATCCCTAAAGACACACTTGTTCCTAACAATCTAAACCCTGCATCTTTCTTGTTTGTTTATTGGTCTCTGGCTTTTGGTTTATGGTAAGAACATAAGCGCGGAGATACCCCTACGGGGGTCGAATTCCTGCGCTATATAACCAGATAAATAAATAAATAAATTAATAAAGTGCCCAACGCCAGGCCCTTCTGGACCAAGGACAACACAAACAGCAACACCCTAGGTAGGAGTGAAGAGGGTCAATGAACATAAAGCTATAAAGCGTGACTGCATTTCAGTGCAGTGATGCGGACCACCACACTGAAATGCGTTTATCAAACGCCTGTTGCGTGCTACTTGGCAGGGCTGAATGCAGGTCTTCCACTCTATGTAATCTATTCAGTACACTCCAACCCAAAAAATAAAACTTTAGGTTTCTCCTGCACATTTGCACTGTTTTGCGCCGCATGCATATCGCACCATAAAAACGTTGCCTAATGTTACTTTATTCCTAAATACCATGCTTGATGATGACTGAAAACAGATCATATCTAGGTCGGCTCTAGGATGTGTCCCCTCCATCTCTCTCTCTTACCCTAAACACCAGGTTGTCCATGTGCATTTCCTTTTCCTCCTTCATGATCTGGATGATCAGGCAGCAGATGATGTTACGCTTCCGTTCCAAGGTACTGCCCTCGTCATTTTCGACGTTCAGGTAAGTCTGTTTCGGAAGGAGCCACAGTACCGACTGCTGATCTCCACTCTCTCTGGCATACTCTTCGCTCAAACGCAAAATAGCTGAAAACCAAAGCACAGAAAACTGGGTGATAGGTACACATCCTAACCGAGGCACAAATCAAATGGAAATTGTGGCTTAAGGACGGTCCCCACTTATAGAACTGAACGGCTTCAGAGGGATTATCAAAGCCATGCTACGCTGGCCATCAGGTTTGCATACTTGAATGTTAAGAGCACATCAAAATCAGTTTGCAGAGTAAGTACACACGCCTAAATTTAACTAAAAAGTAGAGTGACATGAGAATTCATCAACACAATGTTTTAGCCACACTGTTGAATACTGCACTTCAAGACAAACTCTGTGTCCCGTTACCAATGCTGTATGAGAACTGAAGGCTACGACACATACCTCCTTCGGAGGGCTCTTCGCTCTCAGTCTTGACGAGGACTCCTTTTGTTTCCGTCAGAGGTTTCAGGGCATGATTTAGGAGCGCTGGAGAGAGGCCGGTGGACTGAAGCAGGGATTCCAAACTCACCACCTGGAACCAAAGAAAAAGTAAGGTTATGGCTCTCACGAGATGATAAACATTAGCACTTGGAGGGAAACACAAGACCACACAGAGGACTTTCATTTTTCAAGTGACAGATTGCAGTACCGGCATTTCCTACAGTGCCAAAGGGACGAGAGAGGCACACTTTTGTGAGCAAAACATGGCAAATAATGTCCAATCAATGTTTTAACTTTGAAGGAGAACGATACTTACCATCTGTAATGATCTTTCAGGCGGATACTCGAGCTACTGGCAGATTCCTCACTTCTTGAATAATGCCAGGCTCCAGGCTGGATGCAGAAACTGTAACAGCTCTCTGCACAACTAAGCAATGCCAGAGTTCTGCACAGAGTTTGGGGTTCACCCCAGATATGCATCAGGGATGTCCTGAAAGGCACCATCCCACTGCACTGATGCCAGGTCCTCGTCTTTTTCTAACACTCCTGGAGGAAGACATGAATCTGATAAGGCTGATATAACAAACAGTGCTGGACTCTAAATTAAAACCTTATTTTGAAATACGCAGGACCAATCCCATAACGAGAAGGCAGGTGGGGGGGGGGGGGGATGTTCAGTGAGGAAACTACAAGTAGACCGTGTCCAACAGTAGTTCGTTCCCAAAGGTAAGTAACTTGTCCTTCTGATGGATACGTCTAAATGCGGATTCCTCATCTCTTGAATCAATACCAGCACAGAGCCTCCCAGGCGGTGGGTTTGTAACATTTGGAACCTGGCCTGAATCTGTAGGAGATGCGCAAAGGCCGTGAGGAACAGTGTTGAGTTCCCCCTCGGTAAAGCAGTCTTTAAGAGGGTTGGACGTACCAGTCTTAGTTGGGATCAAGGAACGTAAACGTAAATTGATACTTGTATAGCGCACTACTCACCCGCAAGGGTCTCAAGGCACTTGTACGAATACCGCTGTGGAACCCTTCCTGGCTTTCCCTGTGAGGTATCCACTCCTGGGCACCCCCAAGGTGGAGGCCAGGCATCCTTAGCGTTGTGGGGGCCGTTGTGGAGATTAAGCAAGCTATTGCCCAGAGTTGCAGCGTGGAACTCCATGATTGGAATAGGCACCGAGGTGAGAATTATCAGGTCCGTGGAATTTTGAGCCCAAGACCCGCCGAGGCGGGGAATTGAACCCTGGTCCCGGGCCAGACCTCTGCATCAGGGTCTGCCGCTCTAACCACTGAGCCACACTTCTCCACATTGAGTGAAGCATCCCTGGCCCATCTCTGATGCCGGCACTAGTTCCACCGTACCTTTTTATTAACAGTGAAGCAACCCCTGATCGGAAGATAAAGCTTAAACTTTGGAGATTAAGAGAGGAGGAAAAATTCACGGCAGGAAGTTGTGAAAGAGAGCAGCATAGCTTCTGCAAAGAAGTTGTAGGACTCAGCGGCCTACAGTGATTGACTGCTCATGAAGCGGTAGGACACCGTTCTCCAACACAAGCTGTACCTGTTCTGTTCCCTCAAGAGCAGACCAACAGTTTAGCTGTGGGTGGCTGAGAGGAGGAAGACAAGGACTGTTGATGTGGACCTTTAGATTCACTGGAACCACAGAGCCCTCCGTAAGGTCAAAGAAAACTTGCTATGAGGCTGACAGGGGGAAATGGCGGTCCTCTCCAAAATAGCGTGCCACAGAAATTGCCTATGAATTTGTGGCAATGTTGCTGAAATTGTAGTGCTGGCCAGGCCCAAAGGCTGAATTGTGGCAGTTTATTGTTTAAAGCATTAGACAGCAAAGTCCAAATTTTTGCCAAAAAGGCGGGAGCCATAAGGAGAATGTTATTTACAGAGTAAGCATGTTGGTGGCATGTGGTGCTGTAGATTCACGTGCTGTGCATACTCCTGCAATCTAGTGTCGGGCCGGATGTGTTCAAGTTGTTTTACTTCAAAAAAGTATTTCGAGTCACGAGGTACTGCGACTACTCCCTCTTGCTGGTATTATGCATGGTCCTCGACTCCATTGTTAGATTGTTTTCCTACAAGCAGGCGAGGATGGAATGTGAAGCCAAGTGTTGTATAGAAAGATGTCAATGCAAAGAAAGAGGGAGATGACTGCAAAAGCCACAGGAGGGTGGGTGCATGTGAAGCTACAGCACTACTTGCCACACATAGATGCTTACCGGGTAAATGGTGTGGACCAGGTAGCTGCTTACAGATGTCACCTATAGGGATGTTTTCCAGGAAGGCCATAGAGGCTCCTTTTTTCCGATTGGAGTGGGCTTTATGAGGAACGGGTAAGGTACGTTAGGCTTTCGCATAGCATTTCTAGATGCATTTTACAATCCATCTTGCGCTGCCTGATTTAGACAAGGCCTTCCCTTTGTGAGGTGTGAAGAAGGCAACATGAGCTGTTGCGTCTCCCTATATGGTTTAGTTCTGTCAACATGGTGCCTCTAAAGACTGGAGAGCCCGTCCGCAACTGTATCAGGTTGAGCAGGAAGTTAAATGGATTGATTGCGATAGAACTGTGATACCACCTAAGGGAGAAATCTGGATTTGGAGAGAAGGACAACCCTACCCCTGTCTCTCTGAAAGAAAGGTTCTTCTAAGGTTAGCGCCTGAAGCTCACTGACACGCCTGAGTGCAGTGATGGCAACTAGAACTGCTACATTCCAAGAGAGAACCAGGAGGGGTTCGAATGGAGGGACCCATGAGTCTTGTAAACACAACAATGAGGTTCCATGTCGGAGCGGGTGAGACCCAAGTAGGAATGACTCAAGACCATCCATAAAACTTTATTTACTGGAATTCTGCAGAGGGAACATGTTGACTGTTCTGAAGTTAGGCGATTACAGCAGCTGAGTGTAGTCGTATGGATGTGAAAGCAAAACCACAAGCTTGGAAGTGAAGTAGGTAGCAGACATTATCTTGCACTTAGACTGCTAAGGGGTCAATGTGTTTTGAATGAAAATATTAGACAAATCTCTTCCACTTGGCAGAGTAACAGGCACTAGAAGTAGGCCTGCATGCTTCTTCAAGAATGCTCATGCATTCGGGATGAAGATTAAGGTACAAAAAGTCTAGGACTTCAAGAGGCAGAGCATAAGATTGAGAGACCTGGGGTCTGGGTGCCTGATTTCTCCCTGGTTTTGCATGAGACGCTTCGGCCTGTTAGGGAGCCCCTTGTGCGGAACCACTGAGATTAAGAGGAGGGTAGTGAACCATGGTTGGGGTGCCCAGGTGGGAGCCACTAGGATGAGGGTGTGAGACGTCTGCCGAAGCCTCTGAACCACAAACAGAAGTAATGGGAGAGGAGGAAAAGCGTAAGGAAATATCCCTGATTAACCTGTGCATAGTGCATTGCCCCTGGACTGCAGGTGTTGGGACCTGAAGGCGAAGTTTGGGCATTTGGCATTTTCTGCCATGTCAAACGAGTCAGTTGGTCCATGAAGGTCCACTCCTTTTGTGTTCGGCTAAATCTGTCATTCTACTATCAGGGGGCACCCTAAATACTCAATTTAGCATTAAGGGGAGTGAAGGGTCGCAGCCAATGGGCTACTTAACCATGGCATCACTACAGCCCCTAGATGACCACTTCCTTTGGAGAGTGGGGCGTGGGCATCACCCGGTCCCAGAGTTTCTAAATCCGCCACACACAAGATGGTGGAATTTCAAAATGTATGTTTACTTCAGGCTTGGTCACCCTAGCGATGTGTCCTGCCTGGCAGTGAAACACGCCTCCTGCATGGATTATTTTCCCGCCTATCGTGGTGCCAGAGAGGCCCAGGGCAGGGGGTGGCATTTTCTCTGTCCGAGGAAGCCTTGGGTCACATATCAAAGGGAGAAGAGGCCTTTGAAGCCTCCTGCCTTGATCTGCCGATTTACCAGCCATCCTGGGGAGGAGGGGATTACACTCCTCCACAGTGCAGGCATTCTTTCTGTCCTCTGAGAGCAGGGCTCTCGCCTCCTAGGGGGCAGAAGCTCGTCTGTGGTGGCAGGCTGGACTGGACCAATCAGCCAGCACACTAGAAGTCTAGCAGGGTCCAGGGGTACCTCTAAGGTACCCTCTGGTTTCACATTAACAGACCCATCACTGGAATCAGTGTGGGTTTATTAAGACAAGGTGGTTTCAGTGAAGCCATTATGGACCTGAGGGAACTAGCTTTAACCAATGCCCAGTACATACCTCAAGATGGCTTCCCTGCTCACTTGTAATGTCAGTAATTGAACTGGCCAGCACCGGGGCGTATCTGCTCATGCAGAAAGGGCCTCACATGCTATATAATGCACCCTACTTTAGGGCTGTATGGTTTGCTGTTGGGGTGACTTACAAATATTACATGGAGTGTTAGGGAACATGGTACGCAAGCGTGTGCCATATGTTGCTTTCAGTTTTTGGTGCACCTTATCCCTCAGCCTGCAGTGGCAGTCTGTATGAGTTTGGTGCTGGGTCATTTAGAGATGCTACAGCTCTTATCAACCATCTTTAGTACCTATGACGTAAGGTACCAGATGTACCACTTACTAGGGACTTACAGAGGTGCTAAAGGCCTGGTCATTTAGTGATCAAGTGAGCAGCCGTCTAGTTTTGGGGAAAGAACACTGGCCCCGGGGCCTGGTTAGCAGGGGGATTGAGGGTGAGGAGCCTCTATCGTAGGACGTGTGGCGAAAAGAGCCGCTTGGGTGAGGCGCTTGAAGGGAACCCATCGCAGCCTCCGTATCTTTATTTTTTCCAATATCTGGCCAACCTGCTGTCCAAACAGATTTTGCTCATTAAAGGGCAGGTTGAGCAATTTTGCAGGACTTTGTGCTTGAAGCCGGATATAGTGGAGCGTGGGGGTTTGGGGCGGTTTTTGAGCCTCTGTGGTAGGACATAGGACGTGCAGCAAAAAGAGTCGCGTGGAGTAGGCGCACATCACAGTCTTGATATCTTTCTTTATTTTTTCAAACATCTGGTCAACCTGCTGTCCGAACAGATGCTGGCCATTGCAGGGCAGGTCGAGCATCTTTGCAGGACTTTGGGCTTGAAGCCAGAGCTATGGAGCCAGGAATGCCTGCGCAGGGCGACACTGGAGTTGACTCCCCCTTGCAACAGTGTCCTTGGCATCTAGTGCGCAGCAAATGCTGGTGTTGGACATTTGCTTTCCTTCAGAGATAATCTCATAACCCCTTTTGCTGTGCTCCTCTGGGAGATGTTGGAGGAGCCCCTTCCTTTCATCTCAATGGGCGGGGTCATACCTAGGGAGAAGCCCAATGGAATTGCTAATCTGCCATAGGTTGGCCATTTGCGCAGCTACCCTCTTACCTGAAGCATCTATTTGTTTACTTTATTTATCTGGTGGACGGGCATCACCAGTAGTCTGAATTTGAGCACTTTTACATACAGGAGTGACCACTAGAGAGTCGAGTGGCAGCTGGTTACGAATGTTAGGAAGCTTAGTAGGAGAAACTTTGGATTTTTTAAACCAACCTAGGTGTAATGAAACTAGCATGGACGGGTTAGTGAAAGAAGTCCGGGGTGTGACAAAGCATGCCTTTAGGGCGATACAAAAGGGGGGATACAAAAGGGGATGACGGACGGAGCGTTTGAGTAAATCAAACACTCACCCCCAGTCAACTGATCTGGGTTTAATCCATCACCATTCTTTAGCTCACTCAGCCACCCCAGTTCAGACATGGCCATATGCAAATTAGTCTGACCCTGTGCCTTATGGGAACAGTCCAGCCCGAACTGCCAAGCCATGTCTTCCCTGGACCGGAAACAAGCATTGCATATGGCACCCTGGTAATCAACCAAGCTCAAGGACCTAAACAAATGTTGCCGTCAGCAAGAAAGAATTTGGAGAAGAAATTGTGCTACAGAGGAATGAGCTAAAAATAAACTTATTATCCAAGAATATAAAAATCGGATAAATTCAGAGAAATGCAGTTACTTTGAGGAAAAGATAAAAGCTGCCTCCAGTTCCTTGTGAGAACTGTTCCAGACAGTAATGAGCTTAACCACCCCTCCTGCTATTACTAAACTATCTGCCACAAACCAGCTATGTGCCACGCTAGCGAACCTTTTAAAAATATGGTTGAGGCAGTTTAAAACGCTTCCATCTTAGGCCCCATTCCTGTCTCCCCTCCTTTTCAATGGGAGGACAGGTGTGAAACATTAGCCAGCTCAGGAGGTTTGCCCACCTCTGCCAACCCCACCCCTCTTGCCTTGATCTGCTGATTTACCAGCCATCCTGGGGAGGAGGGGATTACACTCCTCCTCTGAGCAGGCATTGTTTCTGTCCTCTGAGAGCAGGGCTCTCACCTCCTAGGGGGCCAGAAGCTCATCTGTGGTGGCAAGCTGGACTGGACCAATCAGCCAGCACACTAGAAGTCTAGCAGGGTCCAGGGGTACCTCTAAGGTACCCTCTGGGTACCACATTAACAGAACCATCACTGGAATCAGAGTGGGATTATTAATACAAGGTGGTTTCAGTGAAGCCATTATGGACCTGGGGGAACTAGCTTTGACCAGTGCCCAGTACATACCTCAAGATGGCTTCCCTGCTCACTTGTACTGTCAGAAATGGAACTGGCCAGCACCGGGGCGTATCTGCTCATGCAGATAGGTGCTCACATGTTATTTAATGCACCCTACTTTAGGGCTGTAAGGGGTGACCTACAAATATTACATGGAGTGTTAGGGAACTCAGCCTGCAGTGGCAGTCTGTATGAGTTTGGTGCTGGGTCATTTAGAGTGGCCCAAGATATGCTACAGCTCTTATCGACCATTTTTAGTACCTATGACATAGGGTACCACTTACTAGGGACTTACAGAGGTGCTAAAGGCCTGGTCATGTGGTGATCAAGTGACCAGTTGCCTAGTTTTGGGGAAAGAACACTGGCGACCGGGTTATCAGGGGGGATTGAGGGTGGAGAGCTCTATCGTAGGACGTGTGGCGAAAAGAGCCGCTTGGGTGAGGCGCTTGAAGGGAACCCATGGTAGCCTCCGTATCTTGATTTTTTTCCAACATCTGGTCAACCTGCTGTCCAAACAGATTTTGCCCATTAAAGGGCAGGTTGAGCAATTTTGCAGGACTTTGTGCTTGAAGCCGGATATAGAGGAGCGTCGGGGCGGTCTTTGAGCATCCGTGGTAGGACATAGGACGTGCAGCAAAAAGAGCTGCGTGGAGTAGGCGCTTAAAGGCCGCCCATCACAGTCTCCGTATCTTTCTTATTTTTTTCCAAATTCTGGTCAACCTGCTGTCCAAACAGATGCTGGCCATTGCAGGGCAGGTTGAGCAACTTTGCAGGACTTTGTGCTTGAAGACGGATATATTGGGGCGTTGGGAGCTGTCTTTGCGCATCCGACATAGGACGTGCAACAAAAAGAGCAGCGTGGAGTAGGTGCTTAAAGGCCGCCCATCACAGTCTCCGTATCTTTCTTATTTCTTTTCCAAATTCTGGTCAACCTGCTGTCCAAACACAAACAGATGCTGGCCATTGCAGGGCAGGTTGAGCATCTTTGCAGGCCTTTGGGCTTGAAGCCAGAGCTATGGAGCCACACATGCCTGCGCAGGGCGACACTGGAGTTGACCCCCACTTGCAACAGTGTCCGTGGCATCTAGTGCGCAGCAGATGGTGGTGTTGGACACCTGCTTTCCTTTAGAGATAATCTCATAACCCCTTTTGCTGTGCTCCTCTGGGAGATGCTGGAGGAGCCCCTTCATTTCATCTCAATGGGCGGGGTCATACCTAGAGAGAAGCCCAATGGATTTGGCAATCTGCCATAGGTTGGCCATTTGCGCAGCTACCCTCTTACCTGAAGCATCTATCCGTTTACTTTATTTTTCTGGTGGACGGGCATCACCAGTAGTCTGAATTTTAGCACTTTTAGCACTAGAGAGTCGAGTGGCAGCTGGCTACGAATGTTAGGAAGCTTAGTAGGAGAAACTTTGGATTTTTTAATCCAACCTAGGTGTAATGACTGGCACGGACGGGCTAGTGAACGAGGTCCGGGGTGTGACGAAGAATGCCTTTAAGCATGGGGAGGTACTGAGCTGAGCGGTGGGTGGAGGACAGGGTCTCAAAAGGAAGTCCTCCTCTAAAGGCTCAGTGAGGAGATTCACCTTGTGGAAGGAGGTAGCCCTACCAATAAGTTTTGGTAGGACGCGGAGTCATTAGGAGGGGAGGAACGAGCAGGGTACAGGTCGGGATAGGTGTCCTCTGGTGGGTCAGCATCATGGGTGTTCCTGGGATCCTTTTAAGGAGGAGCGTCGATGGTATCCCCCTACACCTCTCAGTATGAATGTGGTGACCCCCTGGGGTGTATAGAGAGCAGGGTGGTCTGGAGAAATGGGTGGGGAGAGGGAGTGCCCGCATAGCAGTATGAGGTGGTGGTAGAAACGGAGACCATTAAGCCCAGATTGGTCCAGGACTCTGGAAAAAGTTCCCACAACCACCCCATTGTTACTAGAGCCACTAGCTATTTGGTGCTAAATTCTTCTTAACACTGTGTGTGTAAGAAAGGTGTGACACACAACAGAGAGCAGAGCGCTTACAGTCACAAAAATGCACCTTTAATTGCACTATGGAACAGAACATAGAGTAGATCTCTACCTGCTCTGGTTGGAGTAAAATAGGGATCTCGTGGGGAAGCAAGCAGGGGATGTATTTGTGCAAGGGAGCGAGCCCTGCCCATGTATCTCTGGCCTCTTGAGTACACCTTCGTACGTCACAAGGTGGCACTATATTCCTCATACGCCGGCAATTCAGAGAAGTGGATAGAAGACTTACAGATGCCAACGATAAAGCCCCTATGAAATCATGTACAAGTTAAACCACTTTCCCAAAGCTTGCAGAGTTCACAGCCAATGGTTCATACAACGTCGAACCAAGTTACTTTCAAATTACTGTACATATAAGCCCCCTTCCCCAACTTTCAGTCCCATGCCCCCGATTTCCAATGGTTCCTGTCACTGCCGGCTGACGTGACTAGTCCTATGTAACTCAACCGAGCACCTCCGATGCTCAGCCTACCTCTTGGTGATTGAAGTGAAGCAAAATGTACATCTGCAGGGTAGAGGTATGGAGAGTCCATCCGGCGTACTGCAGCTCTGCGTGTCCCAGCCACGTCCACTGCAACCTCCGGGGCTTCGAGTGCTCCAAGCCGTACATGTTCTGACCTGCAGACAGGTGGGGGTTCATAATCAAAGCGAACAGCAGCATTGCTAAAGGCTAGGTCTAACAGTCAAATACAGCGCTAGACATGAAAGTAAAAGAAAATAAGTTACTTCCCTCCAGTAGTGATATCTTTCATAGATTTACATACTCAAATAATTCCTTGCGTCGAAGTGGGAGTCCCATGGTATCATAGTGAGCAGGAAGACTTGTACAATATGGCATTAGAAGACACTCTTATAGCCTATCTAGGTCCTTTTTATTTTTAAAAAGGGACCAAAGTTGACATATAGCCAATCAGACGACAGTACCCTCTAGAACACTCCAGACAGAGGCTGAATCCCTCAGATTTTCAAGCACAAGTGGGAATAAAACATCCCGATCTATGAGGGGAGCCTCTCCGGGGAGGAGGGTGGGTCGCATGTGAATCTATGAAAGATACCAATACTGGATAACTCTAGTTACAGGTAAGTAACTTGTTTTCTTATCCAGTATCGGAGTATTTTTCATAGATTCACCTGCTTGAATCCGAATAGCAAGCAGTCCATAACTGTATAGATATACATCATTTTTTCACGTACATGTACCCTTGTGGATGGTGGATATCAGTTTTATATGTCATACATCAATTTGTGAAATATGAATACAACAATGTAAATGATTAAATATTATAAATAGAGCCAAATCACTTACAGTTTCGAAGGCTCAAGTCAGCGGAATAAAAGGCTTAAAAGCAGGATCACAGCTGTGGCCCGATTTCAAGAAGCAGTGTTGAGTAAATGTATGAGCGTTATTCTTGTGGCTCCTCTGCAATTTCTGTCCAGTGGAACGCCGGCAAACAGGGCAGCAGAAGTAGAAACTGCCCTTGCCGAGTGTGCTCTTGGTTTGGAGGGGAGGGGTTTCTCAGCCTTACAATGACAGAGCACATTTGTAGTAGCTATCCATCTGGAAACAGTAGCTTCAGTGACAGTGGACCCCTTATTAGGGAGACCATACGAGATAAACAGCTGATCAGACTTTCTGAATTGCATAGTTCTTTGTAAATAGAATTTAAGACACCTCTTGAGGTCCAAGGTTTGAAGAGACTGTTCAGCTGGTGATTCTGGATATGGAAAAAAGTTACGGAAAATAATTGGTTTATTTAGGTGAAACTGTGATGGCACCTTGGGTATAAATTTAGGGTTTGTGCGAAGCATAACATACTCATCAGTAAACTGGAGGAAAGGTTCCTGAGTAGTGAAGGCCTGAAGCTCACTAACCCTTCTGGTTGACGTTTCCGCCAGTAGGAGAGCAACTTTCCAACGTAACTGGTGCTATGTAAAGCGCTCTGATACCCGGTTCGGGTCAAGATCGCGCTATATAAAACTCTGCAAAAAAGAAAAAGTAAAGAACTTGAGTTCTGCCCGAAGGATCGGCTCAAAAGGGCGATTTTATGAGTTGGGAGAGAACCACATGGTTTGATTATTCTGGATGAACAAAGAGAAATCGAATTAGAGGAACGCATGAATCTGGATATTGCTGCGAGATGAACCTTAATTCAAGAATGCACCGAACCTGAACGGGCTCGAGATAGTGAGTATGGAAGAACCGTTTCCGGTGATGATTCTCAAGGATGAATATTGGAGGCTTTGCAACACAAGCAGATCCTCTTCCACTTCAGCTTGTATGTCTTGTTCGTGAAGTCGGCTCTGGCTTTGGCCAGAATGTCTCTACATTCTTAAGAAATATATAGATTGCAGTTTTCATGGCATTCAGGAGCCGTGCAAGCAATTGAAGAGATGCCGGCTTGGGGTGAAGAATTTGACCTCCGTTCTTCATGAGAAGGTTGAGTTTCTTGCGAAGCCGGATGGGATGGACTTTGGAAAGTAGGAGAAAAACAGTGAACCAGTGTTGTCTGGGCCACTGGGGAGCTATGAGGATGAGGCGACATGCTTCCAGCTTTTATTTGGTGAGAATCCTCGGGATGGAAGGGGGGTGGGAGGTGTGGGGGGAGAGTAACCGTAGGCATAAAGCCCTGACCATCTCATTGAAAGGGCATTTCCGCATGACCCTGGGAGTGGGTATCGACTAGCATAAAGTCTGCATTTTGCGTTCTTGTTGGTTGCAAAAAGGTCAAGTACTGGTGTGCCCCAATGTGCAAAAATCCCCTCTAGCACTTGGTCATCTGGTTCCCATTTGTGGCAACTGTCCATGGTTCTGCTGAGCGTGTCTGCTGGCGCGTTGTTGATCCCTGGAAAATGCATTACTTTCAGGGTGATTTGGTGCCTCTCTAACCATCTCTTAAGTGCTTGAGCTTTCTGAGAAAGAGGAGGAGGTTTTGTGCCGCCTTGTTTGTTGATATAGAACATGCTGGTCGTGTTGTCTGTTCGAACCAGTACGGAAGTGCTTGCTATACGTGGAAGGAATGCTTGGAGAGTGAGAAAAATCTCTTTTAAGTCCAAAAGGTTGATGTGGAGTCATTTCTGGGATTGTGACCACCTCCCTTGAATCCGGAGGTCCTGTAAATGGCCTCCCCAGGCCTCTAGAGAGGCGCTGGTGGTGATAATGTAATCTGGTGTTGAAGTCAGAAATGTGAGATCTTTTGATAAATGAGGCAGTTGGGACCACCAAGTCAACGTTTCTTGCATTCCAAGGGTGACATATATGGAGTTGTTAAATGAGCCGGTCAACTGGACGCATTGTAACTGAATTTCTTCCTGCAGAGGCCTCCTCTTTAGTTGGGCCAGTGAGACTAGGTTTATGGCGGAGGACATCATGCCAAGGATTGCTTTGATAATCTGCACTGAAACGGACTTTCTTCGTGAGATTGCTAATGCCAGGTTTGACAACTGCTGTGGTCTATCCAGAGACAGATAAGCTTTGTTGATGGTATTGAGGTTAACGTCTAAGAAAATTCTTTGTTGGCTCGGGACGAGGAAGGACTTCTGATAGTTGACAGTGAGATACAAATTCTGAAATAACGCCAGGAATGACACTCTAGTCTTGGAAGCTTGTTGCTGTGTGGAAGCTTTTAGCAGCCAGTCGTCGAGGTAGGGAAATACCTGATGACTTTGCTACCGAAGTGTAGCTGCCACTTGGGCAAAACATTTTGTAAAGATTCTGGGACAGATTTGAGCGCGAAAGGAAGGACTCTGAACTGTACACAGGTACCGGCTATGGGGAAACTGAGATACTTGCTATGTTTCTGATGTATAGGGATATGAAAAAAAGCATTCTGCAAATCCAAGGAAGTCATGAAATCTCAGCTGCTCAAGAGATGGAGTATGTCGGAAAGGGGAATCAGACGGAACTTGTTTAATGCCCTGAGATCTAAGATGGGTCTCCACTCCCCTGAATTCTTTTTAATAAGAAAGAAATGAGAGTAGAAACCTTTGTTCTTCTGTGGAGCAGGGATTTACACGAAATAAGTGAAGGCAGCGCTCCTTTTTGAGGCTTATCTGGTGGTCTCTGAACACATTCCAGGGTGTGTCCGTATGCTACTAAATCCAACAACCATCTGTCGAATGTTATCTCCTGTCATTGTGGGAGGTCGTTGGTGATGTCTCCAACCACCTGATTGGAAGGAGGAGCAGCTGTTGCCTGATCATGGTCACAGCCTGCAACCAGTGTCGCAACTCTGAGGAGCCTGTTTACGTCTCGTGGTTTGCCTGTTGTAGGCCGCAGAAGGTGGTTGGCGGTAGGGTTGTTGATAGTCTGTCCTATACTGGAACTGCAGCTGATACGGAGGTTGTTGTTGATATCCCTCTCTATAGGTAGAGAAACCTTTTCCTTTGGCACCACAAAAGGGAAACATGGGATATGGCAAAGTGCAAAAGGATCTAGTGGTGTCCGTATCTGTCTTTACCGCCCGCAGCACTTCATCAACATGTCTCTCAAATAGGGATTCACCATCGTAGGCCATATCAAGTATTTTCCTTTGAACCTCTGATCTAAACGCTGTAGCCTTCAGCCAGCCTTGGAGTCTTAGGACAGCCGCCCCTGCTAGCTGCCTAAACCCACATGAGAGAATGTCTAGAGCGCAATCAATCTCTAAAGAAGTGTGCTCGCCCTCATGTATATTCTTTTGTGCCTCTGCCTTCTTTTCTTCAGGAATGAGGTCAAGAAGGCTACTGACAACTGTCCACATCTGTCGGTCATAGCGTGCTAATAAAGCTAGGGAATTTGCTGCGCGGACAATAACTGATGACATAAAGGAGAACCTCTTCCCTACATGATCGAGGCATCTTCCTTCCTTATCTAGAGATTTTGAAACAGGAGTGGACTGATTATTAGAACGCCTTGGCGCAGCCTGCGAGATAACAGAATCTGGCTTAGGATGGCTAACAAGGCAGGCTGAAGAATCATCTGGGGCCTTGTATTTATCAAGAGCGAGGTGGTACAGGAGCAACCGTTCCTGGTTTTCTTATTTATATACCTTTCTCCCAAATGTAATCAATGATCGGAATCGCTCCCATGGATTTTCTACCCAGCTCCTTAAAATCATGCAGGAAGCAATCGGATTGCTTGATGGATGTGGGAAGATGGAATCTTGCCACTGCTCTGTCCATTAAGTTATGAAAGCCCCCAATGTCTCCTGGGGGAGAGTATGCAAACGAGGCTGGGGAGCAGAAGGCGTAGGAATCACGTAGTCTTACCATTCACCAGGTGGTGGTTGGTGTTCCTGAATTTTGCCTTCCTCACTTTATCCTCAGAGGAAGTATGATCCTCTCTTGGGGTTGGCACATTAGGTGTGGGCGACATTATCGGTAAGACTGGTGCCGGATTTACTGGTGTATCTGGTGGCACAGGCTGGGGAGGTACAGGTGTCTGTTTCTGTGGGTTGTCAGAAAAGCGCCTTTAATAGCCCTGCAACATAGCCTGCAAGTCATTCAGTAATATCTCATATCTCCTGGGCTGTTGATAGCTATAATGTTGATAATAATGCCTAGCAGGATCATATTATGAAGAATAATGGTCATCATCGTCATTCGAGTCATCATCTTTACACTTTTCATGGAGGTCAGAAGGACTGCACGTATCCCCATAACACCCCTCTTCCTCAGCGTGTTGTATATCTAGCAAATGGCCAGGCAGAAGAGGAGATATCTTGCTTAGAGATATTATCCTTGGTGTAAGAACAGTTTTAGAAATGTTAACTCTTGGTGACTGTCCCGTTGACTATGAGAGTTGCGCCGTCGATGGTGGAACTTGCTTCTTTACTGATGTAGACAACTGAATCGTCATCTCCGACGTCTTCCTCTCCCCCGTTTACGGTGAGTTAGACGATGGTACTTCCACCAGCGGTATCTCTGGACGGTGAAGATGCTGATCGGAAATCTGTTGACGATGTTTTTGTCGATGATACAGGTTTCAACAATGTATACGTCAACGTTGTCTTCATAAGTGGAACAGCTGCCACCGATGTCTCTGCAGATGGTGCTTTTGTCGACGACTTCAGCGCTGGCTGGATACCTCTGGATGCCGCTTTCGTCTACGGTGACTTGGAATATCAAGCTTCCATTGAATGGTGATTTAACAACTGGAGCAACGGCAGGGGTCATTGACGTTGAATTTTAGAGCACATTTTGTACAACGACATTTTACACAACGATGTCGATGTACCTGTAGTCTTCATCGTAGATGGGGGTCGTCGACAATTTTTCTATTTTGATATCGACAGCTCTGAGGAAAGAGACTTCGGTGTTTCCCTTTTCTTGTCAGAAGGAGTAGAGGGATAGGAACAGGCAGTCCCTTTGGAAACAAATTATAATTCCTCCTTTCTGAGGGGATCTTTCTTTAAGGCCTTCAGGAGCCCCATTGTCAGAGGATCTTGAACTTTTTAGGGTGCAATGAGAAGAGTCACTGTCTTTACCAGAAGTGCTCGTTGTCTGGGCTTTTGACTTCTTCAGCCATATAGGATGTCCTTCTCTGTCTCGCAGAGTCTTTGTAGAAAAAGTGCTTCAAATCCTGCACTCCTTTATTAATTTATTTATTTTTGGCATTTATTGAGCGCGAACGAATACCCGCAGGCGTCTCGGCGCTAGATTATTCACATAATTTTCCCAGGAAGGAAAGGCTCCAATGATTTGGTGGTCGGTATTACTGACTGAAAAGCCAGGTCTTCAATCTTTTGCGAAACTGCAAGAGTGAGGGGCTTGACCTAATATGCTGCGGCAAAGTATTCCATAGTTTAGGGGCCGCGACTAAGAAGCGGCGATCACCCCATGACACTGTTTTAGACCGTGTGACCACTAATTGGTTAAGAGTGGCAGATCGGAGCTGTCTAGCAGGTTTATAGGGTATCAGCTGGTTCTTAAGGTAATGTGGTCCTTGATCATGGAGTGTCTTGTACACTATGCAAAGTGATTTGAACTTAATCCGATTCCGGATCGTCAACCAGTGATATTTCCTAATTGTGTCTGATATGGCCGAGAACTTGGGTGTTCTAGAAAGCAGACGTGCTGCTGCTCTGTATTGTCTGAAGCTTATTGGTTACCCTAACCTGGGCATTTAAAAATAGGCCATTACAATAGTCAAGGGACGGTAAAACTAAAGAACTAACCAGTGTTTTAGTAGCTGCATCTGGCAAAAACGGGATGATTTTCCTAATCATTCTTAATTTGTGATGGGCTGTTGCCGCTACTCTGTTCGCATGTGCCACAAAGTTGAGACCCTCATCAAAAATTACTCCTAGGTTCCTGACCTTAAGGGCCGGGCTGGGAGGGGCTCCAAAGGCCGAAGGCCACCAAGTTGCTGACCAGCCTGGTGAAAGGGGTCCAAAGATGACCACCTCCGTCTTTCCGGAGTTGAGCTTAAGGCAGTTAGACGCCATCCACTCTCCGATTGCTATCATTCCGCTTTGAAAGCGCTCTGCCACCTGGTATCCATCGCCTTTAATGGCCAAAACCAATTGCGTGTCATCAGCGTAGGAGGTTAGGCTCATCCCATATGCTTTGATGACATTGGCAAGGTCCGACACAGATATTAAATAGTGTCGGACTTAGGGATGAGCCTTGAGGAACCCCACACGGTAGAGACAACTTGGCAGATTGGTATGGCCCCAGGATGACAGCCTGTGTTCTGTCGGCCAGGAAGGATGCAAGCAGATCTCTCGCTGTGTGGTGAATGCCCATCTTTTCGACACGGTCCACCAAGATCTTATGGTTGACCGTGTCGAAAGCCACCGATAAATCGAGCAGTACGAGTACTGCTGTCCCTCCCTGGTCTCGAATTGCTCTGATGTCGTCTGCGGCTTTAATTAAGGCGGTTTCGGTACCATGATATTTTCGGAAACCGAATTGTGTATCGTCCAATAGAAGATGTTTCTCCACATGCTCGGATAGTTGTTGGTTCATAGCTTTCTCGGCCACTTTGGCTACATAAGGGAGGCTTGCTATGGGCCTATAATTCTTTAAATCGGCCTTGTCCAGACTCGGTTTCTTCAACAAGGGTTTCACCAGCGTGTTCTTTAAGGAAACCGGATATGTCCCAGAGTCCAAGATAGAGTTGCAAACTAAAGTGATGACCGGAATGATCGTGTCCATCACCGGTGGGAGGACTGAAAAAGGACAGGGGTCTAGTGCCGATCCTGTTTTAATGGAAGAGACAATGATCTTTATTTGGTCGGTCGTAAGAGCCTTGAACCTGGTCAAAACCTTTTCCGAGGGCGTGTAAAAAGGAACTGCTATTGTCGAGTTTAAAGAAAACGCCTGATAGATATCATTTACTTTGGAGAAAAAGAAGTTGGCCAGTGCATCACAAAGTGGTTGTGAGGGAGGTGGGGTAAGATCTGGGACGTTACCTGACAGAGTTTTAATGATATTGTATAGTTGCCTGCTGGAATTTTTGGCTTTATCAATTTGTTCTGAGAA
The DNA here is from genome assembly GCF_964261635.1 of Lissotriton helveticus. Lineage (NCBI taxonomy): Eukaryota > Metazoa > Chordata > Amphibia > Caudata > Salamandridae > Lissotriton > Lissotriton helveticus. Next base: position 11,433,113 of record NC_136067.1, on the reverse strand, counting down.
GAAAGTTTTTTTTGCATCAGTAATCATAGCTTTATAAACGGTCAATGAATCTTTATATTTGGTCTTACTCTCTATATCATAGGTTTTACGCCAGTGCCTTTCCCTATTCCTGCTTAGTTGTTTTTGCCTTCTTAATTGCTCTGTATACCATGGAGCAGTTGGTGTAGTTCTATTCCTGGATTGGGTTTTAATTGGCACTAGGAGTTTGGTGGCGTGGCCTAGCCAGTCGTGAAATTGTCGAGTTGCGATATTAGGTTCAGTGGACAGAGATGGACGTGTACTGTCCAGTAACTTTGTTAGTTCAGCCTGGTTTATATTCTTCCAAACTTTAAAGGAACCTTGGATAGGAATAGTGACCTTTTTACTCAAGATTTAATTAATTGTCAGTCTACTAAAGATGGCATAGTGGTCAGTCCAAGGCATGGGTAAGATATTTGATATCTGTAAGCCCTCGACGTTAGAAAAGATACCGTCTAAGTCCCGCCTGATGGGTGGGAGAGGTGACCATTTGTCTGAGACCCAGTGTTTCCAGGTCTGTAATAAGGGCGGAAGTATCCTTATCGTTATCTTGTTCCAGGTGAAAGTTCATGTCACCCATAACTGTAACTGACTCTTCGGTGGCTAGCGACTCCAGTATAGTATTTATGTTGGCAAGAAAACCAGTCCTTGTTCCTGGAGGTCGGTATAAGAGTACTCCCTTAAAATTAAAAAGGGCAGTGAGCTTAATACCGAACTGCAGGGCTTCGCATGAAGTAGCTGGAATGGATGATGTTCCGACGGCAAACCGCTCCCGGACTATAATAGCCAGCCCACCTCCCGTTTTTCTTGCCCTATCCTGTCGGTAAGCTTTATACCCGTGAGGTACTGCGATTACTAAATCGGGGTCTGACGAGTCGTCCATCCACGTTTCGGTAATAAAGAGGACATCCAAATTATTATCGGTAATAAGGTCAGCTATTTCCTGACTGTGCTTACACAATGATCGCGCATTGATAAGGGCCATGAAAATATTGACTTCTTTACAATAGGCTTGTGACTTAGATTGGATTATGATGTTGTTTATAGGTATCGTACTGTTGCCGTGAGGACATGCGAGAGTAGCATTTTCAGATACTTTTGTTGGATCAAGCAGTATTCAACGGGGTGTGGGGAGAGATCGAAGCTCCGTCAATAAAGTAGGGGAGTAGACCAGCCTGTGAACGGACGACGCCCGACCAGGGGTCTTGGCCCTAGGCCCGGTTCCGGCGCGGACGGGCGCACACGGGCTTGCCTTCGGCGCGCCGCCGACGCGCCCGCTGCGCGGACGGTGAGGCATGATGTTTTTATACATGTTTATAAGAGGATTAGAGGAGGGCGGGAAGCGTCCGACAACTGGACCACGACCCTTTCCTCCCAGCAAGATGGAGGCTGAGGTCACGGTGTCAGCGCCTGAAATCGGCTGCGCCGTGCCAGGAATGATGTGTTGGCGGCTTCGGTGCGACGCAAATCTCGCGCCGAAGTACAGGGAAGTACGATTTAATATAGAACAATTAAAATTTCTACAAGTTTTAAAATGCACACGTACTTCGCTGATCAAATATGTGAAATTATCAGTAAACAGAGATAGAGCTGAGAGCCCCCGGCTTCCGCCTCAGGGGAGAAATTAGGCAAATATCCCCGGTGCAGAGGGTAAAGGCAGTCTAGGCAGTCTTAATGCGGATCACCAACATGAAATCTTTCACACAGGATGAGTAGCATCTGGAGAGACTTGTTTTTGAAGAGTCAGACATGGTAAAGATCAACCGAATACAGAAAAATCTGACAAAAAAAGTGAGCAGAGCTCAGGGAGACGCCCTTCACATGACGTGCAGTAGAAACTCTGAGGGATACAGCCTCTGTCTGGAGTGTTTTAGAGGGTGCTGTCGCCTGATTGGCTAGATGTCAAATTTGGTTCTTTATTAAAAAAGGACCTAGATAGGCAATAAGCGTTTCTTCTAGTACCATTATGGCCTGTGGTAGAAGTCTTACTGCTCACTATGGTACCTCCCACTTCAACGATGGGGAATGATTCAAGCATGTGAATCTATGAAAGATACTCCAATACTGGATAATACAAGGTTATTCATGCGCATTTAAAATACAAAAATAAATAATCTAGGGAACTAGTGATCTGCCAGGTAGAACGCTTGATAGTAGATGAGACATTCAAGGCCAACAGAATGAAAACAAATGACTTCAGCCAGGGTGACTTAAGATAGCAAGAAGACAGAGCAAAGTCGTGAGAGGGAGGGAGGTGAGATTGTTGGGGGCCATAGAGCATACATCAGCGATGAGCGGCATCTGTCCAGATTCACAAGTAACATCTCCTCATCTTCTCCGCTAAGAAGAAACTAACACCAGCAGCAGACATTCACCAAAATCTATCACAGGCTGGTACACCGCTGAGCACTTCATATAGCAACAAGCAAAGACAATAAGTTTAAATCGAAGAAAAGCACAGCCGCGAGAAATCAGGAAGAAGCAATACCAGAGGGTACGCTTACATCTAACTGCAGGACTAGAACTTCACAGCGTCTAAAGATCTTAACTGGGACACACAAGTCACCACCTCATGACACTGCTTTCTACAAAGGGGCACAACATCGAACACTCTAACTCAACAATGGCTCAATATACCAGCAGCCTACACCCAAGGCAGATCAACTAGAAAATCAATCCTCGGCCCTCAGCTGAAAGATGGATCTCTGCAGCAAGCTGACGAAGCATACTGCCCATCACAGTTAAGCAAACCAAATGTTTACATAAAGAATGCGTATCTGAATTTACAGGTGCATACAATCACAGAGCAGCCATCTTCATAGATAGAATGGCGACCCTTCTTCCACTTGCAAGATTCTGGCAAATATCTAATTAAATGTTTATTAGGAAAAGTAAAAAAACAATTAAAAAAAGGACATTTTGTCTGTCTGTTTCGTCCAAGTAACATATAATCCCAGTAACTTGCGGCAAGAGTCTTACACACTTAATGCAAATCGTTAAGAAAGTCTCAACTTTTGATTTGTGTAATTAACTCACTTTTCGTGTAAAAGTCTGCAAACTTTGTGAGGTAATTGCTGAGGGAGCCGGGGAAGTATTTGCTGGGATCCTGCATGTGACAGAGCGGGGATATGGTCCAGCAGCGTGGCGAAAGAGCGAGCACGTTCACGTCGGTCTCCTCCTCTGAGCTTGGTAGGTTGTCCTCCACCATCTAAGGAAAGAGCCATGGAAAAGAGAGTGTGTTAAGAAAAGCTGTGGCGACAAAAGCAGGGTCCAGCCCCACAGCAATCACCACGGAGGTGCCTCAGTCTGACATGTGCCAAAGACTAAGTGCCAAGCGATGCATAAGCGCTACAATAAAGTAACAGGACATAGTTACTATGTAGAAAAGAACCACCACTGTAATGTGCATAACAACATATATCCCCCACAATACTCTACACACCAGCAGCCTGCAATTCAGGGAATTTGTGGAGCATCTTAGCATGATGAGTTTTCGTCCTGTGTAAACGGAGATATGTTGTATGTGGCTGTGACGAGAATGTGGTCCATTTGGGAACATCCTGGTGACTGATAGTTGCAAAATATGAAGTGACTGTACTGATGAGTGAGGGCTATGCCTGGAGTCGGATGGAGGGATTCTTTGGAGATGGGCTGAACGAAAGACCGAATCACCGCTAACAGTCGAGAGGGCAAAAAATATCTTGCTGAAGGAATTAGTTGAGCTACATATAATTCATAACTGTATTGAAACGTGCCGGCCTGCCCCTCGACATTGAACCTTCTATCACTCCCTGGCATCAGGGTGCAAACAGACCATGCAGCCATCAGAAAGCTCGCTGGAAAACTGGCACCTTTAGCTTTAGCAAAATAACAGAAAAGCAGAATAAACTCAGAGACTTATTGCTCTTTACCCCCAAATAGGACTTAATGAAAACAACAGACGAAACATCGTCGCATTAACTCCCTCATGCTTCATTATTCTCGAGATATGACTAACAAAAAGGTGACATCAGTGAATGGTTTCTCTCCTTATTGGGTCTGAAAGTCACTGCTGAAGCAATACGGGCTTTGATTAGATAACCATTCTGAGCTTCCATTTGAAACGCCTGAAGCAGGGCAGCGGCTCTCTTTCACAAGGCAATGATCATCCTCACAATATCTGCTGAGCCTCAATACTCAGGCAAAATCAGTTGATAAAAGGTGTTGATAAATGAAGTGCTAGATTGAGAACAGAAAAAAGGCGTATTTAAGCCACTCGGGCACAGCACCCTTGGCACAGGGCACGTGTTTAGGCGACATGCAGTCACTCACAGTGCAAGAGTCAAGGCTTCTGCCCCCTTGTGGTAAGCTGTGGGGGGCAGAAGCAAAATCTGATTGACACCTGCATGGCCCAATGGATGGAGAGGGCTGCACAGAAACCCATGTATATATACATGCATTTGTACTATGATTTGTTGTAAAAACAAAGCTTTCTCTAGTTGAAATCGAACGAGCAATGCCAACACGATTGGCGCTGTCTGCCAGCCTTTTTAGCTTTGACAATGCTTCCTTTGTTGTGTCAGTTCTGAAAAAAATTACTGTTGAGGAGAAGCTGGGCCATCCCCATTACATAGAACAAGAACACAAGAAAAAATATATCTGGGGCTCAAAAAGCAACAATGCTGCAGCATCCTCGGCACTCGAGAACTCTTGCGTGTGGATGTGCCTCTTGTGAAAGAGTAGCAAAATGGGGGTAAGATGCACACCGAAGTGCTCCCACTATAATCGTGAAACTTTGACTTATTTTTAAACTTGTTTTTAAACTGTAAGGGCGTGCATGCCCGATTCGCGCTCCGTCCCATTGCGCTTTTTTGTACAATATAACTAGAACACTAAGGGAACTCAGGTTCAATTGAGAAGTACGAGTTGCTAAAGGGATACCAGAGGAGCTTTAAATGAAACAGGCGAACCATATGGCATTGTATATTGATGTGTGCGTCTCGTGGAGGGGGTAATGATTTTTCATGCATAATTAACGTTTCGAGACAAATGGTAATAATTGCAGCATGGCTAAACTCTTTTATGGTAAATACTCTGTGTTATTATAAATGGTGCTAATTTTTTATCGAATTGTGCATTCAATGAGTAAATAATTGTGATGATGGGCTCATACAAGGATTGTTTTTTTTCATTATAGACACTCCTGAAGAAGGGTTAATCCCGAAATGCATCGGGTGCTTTTTAAATAAGACGTTACATGTGGAAACCCTCTTGTCTCCTGTGTTTGCATGAAACATCTTCACGTTGGATTCGAATGGATAAAATGAATTGAAGAAATTGAACGAAAGGGATGAAGAGTTAATTGAAAAAATGAAAAAAGAATAAGTTGAAATTTCACAAAAAGGATTTGATTGATTGGATTCATTTAAGCAATGTTGGCTGTGCTGCTCCAAAGGGAACCGAACCTGAGTTCCCTTAGTGTTCTAGTTATCTTGTGAAAGAGTAGCATGCCGTCATTCAGTGCAGTCAGCCAGTGGCTGATGTGGACTGACCTACTACCCCGCGCAGTATGCTGTGGTGGACAGAAGAAAAATGTGAACAACACAATAACAGAACAATGGCTCAAGTGGGTCAGATAAAAGATCCTATAAGCATATAATATGATCATTTTAGTCAAATCAGAAGGTTCAAGCTACCACCAGAACAACAAAGGGCTCGAACGAGGCAAATACAATTCATGAACCTGTAAATAAGTGTTGTTTAATAATTCTGGCAATGATCGTCAAAGCTTTGTTATTGAATATACATTTGTGGTTCTTAGAGAAGCCCAACCTCAACCCACTGACATTTCTCCCTGGATCTTTGCAAAGTGGAACTCTTTACACGGCACGCACCTCTTCATCTTCCATATCGACAGATATCAGATCATCGTCTTCCTCATCCAAGAGTCTCTTGTCGAGCTGCTGCAGCTGGAAAAGGTGGAACTCCTGCTGCAGCTCCTCGGACTCAGTCAAGTTCTTCAGCATCTGCTGTGGGAAGCGGTTTGGGAAGCACAAGCCAATCTGATCAATAACTGCCCTCTCCAGCCAGACCCTCCCTTGAGCCAGGAGACGATCGCCAAGATAATACCTGGAAAAGAAAGCATTATGAGAAACCGAGAGTCTGGCAGGGGAGGGCCCAAGGCGCCCCCGAGCCATTGAGCTACGCCTTAATTCCTGATTAGCCAATGAACATGAAAAGTCTCAACATCACATTTTTTGTGTATGAGCTCAATGCATGCAAATGACCTCGGAATCCGGCATCTGTCGCTGTGTAGACAACGAGGGACCCCATGCGACTCCAACATGGCCAATCCCAAGATAGTCAAAGGAAACATCTGCAACTCAATGCCCCCGAAAGTATCAGACCCATCACATCCTACGACCATTTAGTTGATGTTAAAGCCCCACTTAGTAGGAGACTGGACAATGCAGAGAAGGTCAAACTTTGGGGATGTTTTTGAAGACTTGTAAGGGGAGTTGCATGAAGGGAAATGAAACAGTCTCTCCTACCCCCAGGTTGGGTCATATGTGCAGCCAGCTGGAGGCTGACAAGTGACCAGCTGGACTCCTATCTGTACCCCGATTCCTCTGAGCGTGTCAGTGACGCAAGAGGCAGGTCCTGCCGAGGGGGGCAGTTTTACAGATGCCAGCTTTGGATATGTTCTCAAGTAAAGCCATAGTGACACCCTGCTTGCAGGTGGGGTCTGACCTGGGGTGGGCAGGTTGGGTCCTTTTGGCTTTGAGGTAACAGGTCTGGATGAATTTACCAATCTACCTGCCTTCAATATGGGATGGCCTTTATGAGGATGAGCCAAGTAAACAAACAGCGGTCGTGTTTTACGGCAAGGTTTGTTCCAGCTTGTATAGTACATAAGACCACGCTTGACATCAAGAGCGTGAAGTGCTCTCACGGCTACGGTATAAGGTTGTGGGAAAAAAAGGCAAAGATCAATTATTTGATTAAGGTAGAATAGAGAGGCCACCTTAGGCAGGAACTTGTAGTGTTAGGGCCTGCAGTTCACTAATACGCCTCAGTGATGTTATGGCTACCAGCAAGGCGAGTTTCCAGGAGATAAACTGCAAGAGGCAAGAATGCAGTGGTTCGAAGTGGGGCCTAGAGAGTCTGGTGAGGACAACATTGAGATTCCAGGTTGGGGAAGTTGGCACACTAAGTGGGATGGCAGGTTTAATGCCCTCCACAAAGGTCTTCACATGGATTTTGAAGAGTGAGGAAAGTTCCCTGCATGCAACTATAGCAGCTATGTGCAGACAAATAGAAGTGTAGGCTAAACCAGACTTGTATAGATGTAGAAGATAGCAAATGACGTCTTGTACTCTGGGTGGGAGAGGGTTCATACATCTTGGGGTACAGTAGGGGACAATCAATTTCCAGTAAGCAGCACAGCAGGTATGTGTATAGGAGGCTTATAGGCTTCTTTGAGTATGTCTGTGCCCTTTTAAAGTAAGTTAATGTAACCAAACTCTAGGTTGAGCTGCTTGGGAACAACGTGTCTGACCCTGCATTGATTTTAAGTTAGACGGTCAGGCCTGTTGGGGAGATTCTCGTATGGGGCGAAATGCTTCGGCTTTAGGCCACAATCTACTTTGAAATATGCCTTTCAAGGTCACTGCGCCACTGGATTCAAGCTAGCCTGGCTGAAGAAGGGTGACATACCCTGAAACCGATCCCAGGATGCTTGTTTACGGTCCAGGGAGGACCTGGCCTGGCAGTTCGGTCTGGACTGTTCCAATGGGGCACAGGGTCAAGGCCGATTTGCATATGGCTGGGTCCAAACAGGGTGGCGTAGTCGGCAAAAGAACAATGGATTTAACCCAGGTCTTTTGGTTGGGGAGAATGTTTGCATTGTCAGCATTCCGTCCATCATTTGTCTGCTGTAACATGTTAAGAAAGGTGGCATTTTGCTGCCATAGCCATTTAGTGCCTGTAGCCTGCCCCTAGGTCACATGACTGGGTGTAGCTCACCTTTGAGTATTCCTCCTAGACAGCCACACATAATGAGGAGCTTAGGTGTGCCAGGATAGGCCATACACTGGCAGGATGGAAGGTCGGAGCTGGGAACAGCCCTACTTACACTTGAATAGGCTGTGTCCTGCCTCTACACAATGGGCTGGATATTCCCTGTAGTTAGTCTGGGGCCAGGGAAGGTAGGAAGTCCGTGCACTTCAAAGAAAATTTCTAGAACATTCTCCCACCTTTCAGAGACTTCTGGATCTATATATACTCTGCAAGGAAGAAGGACTGCTGTGCTGTTGAAAGGACTGCCACTCTTGTTTGACTGCTGCTCTGAAGGAACTGCTGCCCTCTTGCCTGGGTGAGAAGGATTGGACAGACATTTGTTCAACCCAGGAACCCAAAGTGACTCCAAGGGCTAGTTGGCTAGCCTCTTGACTAGAGCCTAAGGCTCCAACAACCTTAAACCCAACACCTGGAGTCGGTCATCTGAGAGTCCTACCCTGTCAAGTGCTGCCATTCCAGTCCTGCATCCTTGTAAATGGACCTGAAGGTGCTCTGCCAGCACATCTGTGGACCCAGCAGAACCACCCTGCCTCTGCTGCGAGGGTTCTCCCGACACAAGGAACAGCACATGGACCTCACAGCCCACATCGGAATAGGCGCCAGCGCCAATCTTTCCCGATGCAGCACTCTCATCGCAAATCTCTTGACTTCAGCCTCAACAAATATGCAGGTTTTCATTGCAGCACAACCGCTCTTCGGAACCAAAACATCACCTCGACTCGGTGACGCGTCCCAGACACCGGACTTCATACCATGCGCAGGACCTCGCTATGCTCCGCAAACCAGGATTTAAGGTAATTTTGTCCAGCTGGCCTCATTGCGTTCCTGTAGCTGGCCCGCCCTCCATCAAAGTTGGCCTGAACTTGTGACTTTGTCCCGGTCCGGCATAACCAGATATCCACATTTAGCACTCTGTGCTTTTTGGCGATATATCTACTGAAAACTTCAAACCTGCATATCTCCGTGTCTACTGACTGGATTTTTGTCTTTTAGGTCTTGTTATGTTTATTAAAGAATAATCTATGTTTCTAAATCTGATGTGGGATACTTCTGTGGTGTGTTTTCAATGCGATACTGTTTGAAGTGTTGCATAAATGCTTCACACATTGCCTCCTATTTAAGTATGACTGCTCTGTGCCAAGCTACCAGAGGGTTGAGCACAGCTTAATTTGGGGCTTGCTTAGGACTTCACCCTGACCTGGATTGTGGGGTTTCTGCTTGAGTAAGGTTTTCCCACCCTCAACCAGCAACCCACTTTCTTACAAGAAGGTACAGTGGTCATAGACATTGTAGATGTGACGGATACCAGTTGGCTTGATACCTCACAGGAGTGGGAACTTGCCAATCAATGGTCTTCTTCCGTTAGAAGTGACCTCCTATTGCACAGTAATCAGGAGGGCTGCGTACATGTTATTCATGCAGCTCATCCACAGAGGTCAAATCCAACATCCTCACTGAGTGGACTTGGAGCATCATTGAGTGCTTTGGGGTACAGCGTTTGACAAGACACACAGGCACCAACGTCATTGTCAGTTCAGCAGAGTAGAGGAAAGTTGGGGAACCAATATCAGCGGTCTCGGGTGAAACCCTTTGTGGCATCTGCAGCAGAAGTGATGCCACATACCTCTGGGCCGGTCTAAAGAGAGGAACCTGACCGCTGCCAGACTTCAAAGGTGCAGCTCCAAATGACACCAGAGCCAGTGCAAAGGGTATGAATATAGGCATGTCGTACAGACCCATGGGGACCCAAGGCGCACAAGAGGGGGCTGCCATCCTAATGAAAATGCTGAGCATTAAAGAATTCTGCTGTATCTGCCCTTGGGGACGGAAAGTCAGGGTAGGGGGGTAAAAGCACTGGATGCTGTCTGGCTGGATCTGATCGAGTGCCACTCTGAGGGAAGTTTTGAGAGCAGCCTGATCACTAACTCTTGCTCGAGAAGTGAAAAGTAGATGACCTTGACTGGGCCCAGAATTAATGTCTGCACCTTTTTTCTTTGCAGGCATGTGACATAAATCATTTTGCATCCCATTCTTAGATTGTCTTTGGGTGCACACTGAGGCACAACTCGCTTGACTTAAGAGTCATGGTCCGACTCCAAGGACCACAGGCAGATAGAGGGAGGGTCGGACTTGAAGCCTGAAAGTTTGGCGCAGATGTTCCTAGCACTGCACTCATGTTTTTTTGTGTGAATCTCTTTTCTTAGGCAAACTCTCAGAGAGAGGAAGCTCAGATCTGCATCGAAAGTGGAAAAACAAAGGAACTGACGATGTGCTGGGGTGGGCGCTATATGATTTTAGTAACATCAACAGGCATCACTTCTGATGCAGACCCTAAACCAGTGCCCCATAACGGCATCAAAGAGCTTTGAATTTTCCAGATCCAGGCTGATGCCTGGGATTATTCAGCAGATTGGAATCTGCACACAGAAGTGTAGATCAGAAATGAACTAAATGAAGATTTTTCCAAACTTGAATAGTAGAGTAGATTGCACAGGGTTGTCTCACTCGCCTATCTGAAGGCACTTGTCATATGACTCTTAAGCATCCAAAATACACACCTCTGCCCTTCATTTGACACATTCTGGCCCTGCTTTTCAAGGCACTTCTCAACACTGCTTATCCCCACATCGTCCCCATCTCTAGAAACTGATCATTTTACAGTTTCTTTTCCTATGGGCTTTACTCAATGATAATATCTTTATCCACCTGCCCATGCTATATCAAAGACGTAGCAAAATCCTCTTCTACAAGGCACTGCTTTCTGACATGTCTGCGGCTCCCGTAGAGCACTGCTCACTGGTACATTGGAAAACTTCACCTATCAGTCCCCTTCCTCAAAGCAATGCTTGCTCGAGGTTTCTCTTTAAGATCTGCCAAAGGTGAGCACTCTCTGGACGTCCCTCTCATTCACTCTCTCAAGATTCATACTCTGTTCACTCTTTCTTGGGATTCCCTGCAGCATTCAGGGTTTCTCAGGACACCCCTCTCCAATCACACGGTCTCAGAATGCCCCTATCCATTTACTCTACTTTGGTATCCCTTTCCTTTTACTTCTTTGGCTGGCATGCTATACAAGTTCAGAGACTCGACAACTACCTGTAGAAGTGCTCGAAGGTGCTGGAGAGCTCCAGGCCAGAGAGGAAGAGCATGGGCTCCATAAACTGCTGCAGCTGCTTCAGGGTCTCCATGTTGGACGAGTCCGTTTGACTCGCCTGGATTCGTTGATCGATGTAACGAGCGAACTGCTCACTGACCTACGAAACATAGGAGAAACATGTCAAGGAAAGGGTGAGGTAAGTACGCGCATGGGAGAAGAAGTCAGTAGAGGAGTACTATACAGACACACAGGGAAGTCAGAAAATGAATGCAGAGATGCAAGCTTGGTAGTCTCAGGGGCATGCTGGACTTGAATGTAGGGATGCCACAGGAATGGTGCACGTAGAACCTTCAGGAACGTGTGGGGGGACACTCAGAAGACTCACAGGAGGGGTGCATCGATAGGTGCTATGGCTCAGGTGTGAGTTTAAATCAGTACATCATGTCTGATAAGTATATTCTTGGAAGGGAATAGGGAGAAGCCTCCTGCATGAGAAGTAACACAACCAATAGACTGATGGGGAGGACGGGGAGGCATGAAGGGAAGGGGATGAAGAAATGTCAGAGTGAGCACTTCCCCTTCTTTTATGCACGCAAAAGGCATTTATGCAAGACGCTGCACTCACATGCATGGCCGTCAGGAAGGACAGCTGCAGGAGACCCCCAGAGAATCCGTGACGAAGCGCCAGAACAAAGGCAGTTTGCTGACCAAATAACTCTTCCATGGCGTTCTTCAGCCGCAGGTAAATGTTCCGATACCGCTCCACAAAGTCTGCAGTATTCCAGGAAGACTCGAGGAACCTCTTCACCTAGAATTCAGGGAAACAAGTAAAGAGATGGCAATTTGGCAACATCCATTGAACATTTATAATTTATAATCACCCAATTCTTAACCGAAGAACAGGATGGTTGCACAATAATTAACCCTTGCATTGGACTGAAAACTTCAGAGGAATGTTTCAAAGTAACCACGTTTTGAGTAGTCGACCCCAATTTTTCTTTTTTGGGGGGCGGGGTGAGAGGGGAGCTCACCTGCTGGTAATCTTGAAGTCTAAAACTGGGACACTGCTTTCCAGTGCCCAGTGTATGTGCTCTGACCCCAACACAAGGCCAGCTCCGGTAGCTTAGTGGACTAATGCAACCACATGGTCACGGGTTCAAATTACTGACGGTGGGTCCACTCAGCCTTTCATCCCTCTGAGGTCAACAAAATCAGTACCATTGAGTTGGGAATAGGGATTTAAGTCTGAGCTCGGATTTGTCCTTTTGTTGTGCCATCGTAATCGACTGCTTCTGTAGAGAAACAAGGGCAGCCCTTACTCAACAAGAAGCAGGGCATTTATTTATTTTAGAGGTTTTATATAGCGCTGGCTGGACCTGGAGATATCAGAGCACTTTACATGAAAGAGTTAGTTACAGTCAGAAATAAATTACAGCATCATGGAATAACAAAATATGAGAGCACTTATATGACCAAGCTAGTAACAGTAACACAAAATAACATCATGGAATAACAGCAGGTAAAAAATGCTGAAGGTACACATACATATACATACACACACACACACACACACACACTTGTATTAGTATGCCTGATAATAAGACCTGCTAAGGTGGCGCACAACCAGAGTGGAAGGTATTCAATAAGGCACGTTCTTCGATTTTCTTAGACAGCTGCTCGTTGTCGCAGCTTTACAGCTCAGCAATCAGAGGCAGCAATGCGATCAGGCTATAGTTCGTAAGAGCAGCCGGGACTGAGCTAGACTTGTAGGAGAAGGATAACCAAGGCTTTCTTCTAGACTGCGGGCACTATGTTTTTAAGAAAAGTATTAGAGAGAGAAGCCGTGAAGGAGGAAGCAGCAGGTCGAACAATCTTTATCCGCAGGGATAGAGCGAAGAGCCTGGGGAAAGACGAGTGTATCATAGCAGGGATTTCATTTAAGTGCGCAGGAGTAAATGGTGACCAGTCTGAAAACAAATTGCTATCACATAAAATTGAAATGCAACATTTCGGACGGTAGTGAAAGAACTTAACCGAGTGATTTTATCCTGAAAAAGTCAAAGTACAGCTGCTGGGATGATGAAATAGCCGTAGTGGCAGCAGCGCAATGACCGCGGGCGTTCGATATCAAAAAGATTTCTTTGGGGGATATTAGCTGATAAAGCTTGCTTATGGTAAAGTTTCACTCATGTGTTTTCGACCAGCTTTTTATGAGAGCGCAGCTCAGTTTTATAAGAAGCTTTGTCAGTGTTTGACATAAAAGGACATTGCTTTTCAGATTTATGGCAGCGCCTCTTCACTGCTGACAGTTCAGCCAAATATGAAGGGGCTATTGGACGCGGTTTATGAACGTTTTTGACCTTTATAAGAATGGTAACATCTACCATTTTTTTGACAGTTATTATGAATAGTGGACTGGGTGTTGATATCAGTGTCAGCAGTTAGTATAATGCTGTCCAATATAGATGCCAAATTAGAGAGATTAAGTTTGGACGAAGGACGGTATGTCCGAAGCGTATAGGAGTTTCCATTGGGTTTAGGGGAGCAGGCTAGAAATAAAGGAAACCGCTTTATGGTCAGACCTTGTGAGCCCAGTAAATGTGCTGAAATAAAATGTATGGTATATCCAGCAGATGGATTAGGGGCAGAGACGAGTCGTATAAGCTGAATGGACGAACTGGAGCTGAGAGGGTCCTGGGCCGCCTGGTTAGTGTCGTGGTTAACATGCATGTCGAAATCACACAAAACAATTAAATGACTGGTATTGAAGCACTGAGAGGAAATCAATACAGTCAATAAAGTTACAAAAATTCTTGATAGGGCCAGAAGGATGATATATTAATAGTGCCTTCAAAGAGAAATTGGGGCTGGTGGTTACCAGCCATAGATAGAGGTTCTGAGTCTTATACTTGGTCGGCTGCCAGGATAGAGTCCTTAGAGATGACTTTAAAATTAGGGCAACACCGTTACCAGAAGTAGTGGGTGTTAAATATGCTTTATAGGACAGCTTGGAGGAACTACAAGACTGTCTGGAGAGGAAACGTTTTCAGAGAGGACACCGTTAAAAGCAATGCCTACTGTGTTGTCAAAGAGCTGGTGTATAACCTCAAAGTTATGCTTAAATCGAGGACATGAGTTGACCAAGACAATTTTGGCTCAGCAGTGATTAGCGCACTACAGATTGAGTTAGGCAAAGCAGAGCTAATAGCAGCTGGACCTTGCAAGGGAGTGTGTCATCAAGACTTGAGCACACTGATGGGAAATGTAACTGAAAGGTTGGAGGGCAGACACAGCATTGCAATTGGGCAACGGATACTCAGGGTCTACCCGAGAGTTAGAAATAAATCCAAGCCTGAGAGTACTAAAAGGGGGAATTGTGGAGAGACGAAATACATGTTCTGCTGGTCTGAGGTCTTAAATGGGTAGCATCACAAGCACTAGGTCCGGCCAGGGTGCAGACAGGCTTGCCTTAAGCATGCTTGCTGCGCCTCAGTACTGCAGCCATCCCAAAATAACCCCCTCGACGGTCTGCACATGGCAGAAGATTAAAACCACTAGAGAGAGCACTTTAAGAAATGCCATCTCTTGTGGCACAAATGCAGGGAGGGATGAAAATAGCAGAGCAGGAGCTGTGGTCTGAAAACCAGGGCAAATGTTAAAGCTGGTATTAAAGCAAATAAAGTGAAAGAGAAACAAAACAGAGCAGTCCCTCCAAACAGAACAGAGCGGGTAGAATTCAGTCAAATTATCTAAAAGCTGAACAAGTTCAAAAGATAAAAGTTTAACACTAAACACCAGATGGTGAAGGGTTGTGAAAGAAGAGCGCATGGGACCTAAATGAATTAGTGCTGGCTTTCCACTACAGACTTCAAACGGCGTATATAGCTCACGGGTAGACAGAGGCTCTCTTCGAAAGCATTTTGTGCAGTAAGGTGTAACTTAAGCTCCTGCTCTTACTAAACTGGGCTGGAAGGTAGAGCGACATTAATGGAATAAGTATGGAAGACTCTAGTACAGGGATACTCCGAGTGCGGCCCTCGTCACCTTTAATTGTGGCCCCCTGGTGACCAGCAGCTCTGGGCTGCTGGTCACTTGTAAGATTACGAACATTCAGAAAGCTGGGAAATAGGCACAAATAAAGGTTTTCTGGTTTCACATTTTGCAATTCAGCCACCAGATGAGTATCGCTTTCCCTCTCACATTTTACATTAGAAGTTAATGCTTTGACTAGAATTCGTGGTCCCTGAGAATAGAGCAGTGGTCGCAGACAGAAGTCACAAGGCTCAGTTTGTTGTCCACACCATGCATCTGCTTCACAACCCCCCCTGCCCACCTTTCATTACCCAAACTCTCGCCCTGCTGCATAAGTGTGGCCCTCGGGCATGCCACAGATAGTACTTTGTGGCCCCGGGGAAATGTTTCGAGTACCCATGCTCTAGTATCAGGAGAGCTGAAATGTATAGAAAGGCTAGGAGACGTCATTGCAAATAACAAACTCCTATAGCAGTTTGAAGCCGCTATGGGAATGATCGACAAACATGATGAACAGAGAGGACTTTGGAAAAGGGTAGGAGACAATAAGTGAATGAGTGCTATGAATGCAACATTAATGGGACACATGTATGTCTGGAAAGGGAACTTATGAGAGATTCCCCCGTGGTCTTATCTGCCGTAACATCGACACGTGGCAAGACGACCGTATGCTCCAAAACCCTCGGAGAAAAAAGGTGCAACTATTGAAAGGGTGATACACCTATATGAAATACAAAGTGGGCTGCATACTACGAAAAGAAGATTAAAGTATTTGGAAATCGTTCCTTGGATGAAAGGGTCAATCACGACGAGGACCCTATCAAGAGACGTCTCGCCACACAAAATAGACTGAATAAAATAATACTTCGTATTGAGGCTTTATAATAAACCTAAGGATGTAACTATATACTTACTCACGACAGTGGAAAGGTTCCCTATTGAGATAAGGATATGCAGATACCCTCATCACATAACAAAGACTAGGTACCCTATATATACACAAAGAGGAAGGATTAAAACTCTTTACCCTGGTCCTGAGGAAGGTGGTTCTACCCCACCGAAACGCACGTAGACCTGGCGTTTAACTACACACAAACAACAACTGTGTTCCCTCAATTATAGGATTTGACTTTGATTGGGAGAAGACAGAGTAGTATACGTGTGAATTTGTGTGACTGTGTTAGTGTGATTGGTGATTGATGTGTATATATCAGGGTGATGTTTTGTAATTTGTATTATGTAACTTTTTGATTTAGGTAGATACTACAAATGTTTTTGATATGATATAATGCATTTTTATAAACTGATTCAATCTGTATTACAAATCATGTTACTAATGTATATGGAAGGAATGTATTAAAATAGGAAAAAGAAAAAATATATTTTTTATACACCACAGAAAAAATAAAAACAAATAAAATGACAAAATGAAAATTGTGGATGGTATTGTACCTATATGGAATAGAAGGCTAATGAAATAATTTGATGAGATTGATCGCATGATAAAGTAAATAGTGACCACGGGGGAATCTCTCATAAGTTGCGTTGTCTTTTCCTCTCTTTTCCCTGGTCCTGAAAGTATTATTAGAGGGGGTCCCATTATCTATGCTATTGTCTGGAAAGGGAATGCAACGTTCCTGTGAGGACGGTGAAAAGGCGTACCTGCTGCTGAACCACGCCCTGCCAGCACTGGGTGATCCCGATCATGCTGCTGGGTTTGTTGACGGGCACCTTCACTGCACCAGCGCTCGCTTCCTTGCTTTTCCCATTCTTACCATCTGCAAACAGTTCAAAAAGTGTTACATTCAGCCAAAGAGCATACTATGCAGGAAGGAAGTGAGGGGCATATCTGAGCAGGGGGTGGGAAGTGCACACGAGATCTAAGAAAAATACATGTAACAAGCCTAGCAAGAAAGCAACAAAGACAGAGGGGAACAGAGAGAGAGGGAAAGGAGTTGCAACCACAGAAGGCAGAGAACAGAGTCAGAAAGGACGTGAGCAAGAGTTTGAATTCTCAAAGTTTTAAGAGGAGCTGGAAATGTGTGCAAGAAGAACACATCATTGATTAAAGGAGAATGGGTGCGATCAGGACTTGTATAAGACATGCCAGCGGACACAAGCAACAATGCTAAAACACCGGAAGGCTAAGAAAAAGGTGGGAGGGGGTATGACAAAGGGGAGCATGGAACTAAGCACTGAAAGCAAAGCACTGGGGCCATCCAGTCTGTCCTCGCCAATCTGCTCTTGACACAGACTAGTCATGATCTCAAACTGTGCCCATCATTACCCAGCCCTGCTGTTGCACTCTCTCCGCCCTGGCCTTCAGCAATTCCTTTACTGTGCATGCTCGGTCAGTGCTGCTGGCGACTGCATTCACATCCACTTCTGTGAAAAGCCTTTATCCTGTTCCTGTAAACGATTCAGATATTTCCCATCTAGTAGCACAGCCAAGGATTTCTGGGCCTCTGCATATCACGGTGCAAGTGGTCCATACTTCCAGCTCATTGTCCTTGCTACCCATAATTACACTTCTCATGTTATTTAAACCCTACAACATCATTTAGTATCTCAAAATACAAACCACCCTCAAAACAAAAAATGTTTTTTTTTTTAAAAAAGGCCTTTTTCCTCCAGTACATCAATAGTCGATGGTGGGGCCGAGGTGGATAGTGTTGGAAGAGCAACACATCATCTATCGTAGAAAATGAAAGCCATTTCTCCGACCATCTTCACTCTCCGCACCCCTGCCCCACCATCGAATGTTTGTCCTTCCTTGTAAAAACACAGTCTGTGACAATAAACAGCCAGTGGACTTTATCAAATGAAAGGACAAAGATCAGAAAATACTACAAATCCAGAGAAAACCAACAAGTAGCTTCGATATTTCACAGACATCAGTATGTAAAGCAGGCACCGTAGTCTTAGGAGGAGTCCAGGGCTCGCTTGAAGCCCTTTTTAGGTTTTGCCTGGCGAAAGCTGCGCTCTGCGCAGCTTTTTCGCGCAGGCGAAAACCTAATGAGTATAGTAGGGGAGACAGGAACGGCCCCCGTCTTCCATTGGCTAGCTCCATAAGTGGAGGCTAGCCATTGGAAGACGGGCCTGTCCGTCAATGCCGGACCAGATTCGGGGGCGTTCCCGAGAATTTTTGGCTTTGGCTACGTCACGCTAAGTCAGCCAAAAGCCGGGAACGCCCCCGAATCTGGTCCGGCATTGCCGGCACCCGCCTTCCTGCTCGGGGCCGGGGAGTTTCGTGAAAAACACCCAGAGCGCTTCATAGCGCTTTTGTGCCCTAGCGAGTGCTCACCTCGCTTTTTTGTAATTAAATTGTCCCCTGGCAGGCGCCCAGGGACCTTGCCGCTATTGTTTATTTTCACCTCGAGGGAGCCCACCCCTCGGTGAATTCACTCCCCGCCTGCAGTAGCTGAGACGGGCCGCCGCGCTGCCCGCGACGACCCGGAAGCTGAGGGGGTGACCCGGAAGTCCCGCTCCCCCAGCACGGACAAGGAGAAGCAGCTGCACCCACCGGCAGGGCTCCATGGTGGAAGAGGAGCCCCGCCGCCGCCCGTGAGAGCACCCGGCCCCAAGAAGCGGGACCGGGTGAGGAAGAGCTGCAGCGTCCAAGTACCGGTGAGTGCGGCCGAAGGGAGGGGTGCCGGGACACGTCCATTACCCGGAACTCGCTACATGGACGCGCGGACCGGATGAGTCTTCTGACCTTCTGACTCAGGTGAGAGCCATCCCGTCCACCCGATGCTGACCGCAGTAGCCCCTTATTATCTCTCTCTGACCTTATTCTTATTTTCCCTCCCAGGTCGCCTCGAATAGTTCTGGACGCACCCGTCCAGTACAGTACTCCCACCTTTGGCACGGGGTGCCCTGGTCGTTTACTGTACTTTTTACCACGTGGCCGACTTTGTATCCAGTAGTCGCCACCACGGTAAGACCCCCTGCCACTGTCCGTCATCACGCCGCTCGCACTCTCGTCCTCTGATAATCACCCCGTACTTGTTTTCTTTTCTTTAGTCTTCCGAAGAGCACCTGGACATCCACAGAGCGCAGCAGGTGAAACGTGCATCATTTTACATTCCTTCCGACTAGCGGTTCTTCCATGATTTCCTCAAACCCCCCCCCCCCCTCCTCTGTGACTTGTATACCTTTGTGGGGTTCTTCTTGTGTTATTGACACACAATATTAATATCCTCTTTCTATGTAGACTCGACTAAGGTCTCTCCCAGAGACTGTTTTTAGACCATGCACTACTTGAGCTTCTTACATGTCACTATATGACACTATATTACCTTCTCCTACCACTCTCCAGTGTCACCTGTGTAACTGCCTTTATTCATTCTCCAGTGCGTTTGTGTGCTTAATACACGTATCATTACGAACTCTCGACCTTTTCATTTACGTGACCCCCTTCTATTTGCCTGTAACTACGCTTGGCCTCGGGCTTGCAGTGTGTGTGGGGGCTTGCAGTGTGTTGGGGGGCTTGCAGTGTGTGTGGGGGCTTGCAGTGTGTTGGGGGGGCTTGCAGTGTGTGTGGGGGGGGCTCGCAGTGTGTGTGGGGGCTTGCAGTGTGTTGGGGGGCTTGCAGTGTGTGTGGGGGCTTGCAGTGTGTTGGGGGGGCTTGCAGTGTGTGGGGGGGGCTCGCAGTGTGTGGGGGGGCTTGCAGTGTGTTGGGGGGCTCGCAGTGTGTGGGGGGGCTCGCAGTGTGTGTGGGGGCTCGCAGTGTGTTGGGGGGCTTGCAGTGTGTTGGGGGGCTTGCAGTGTGTTGGGGGGCTTGCAGTGTGGTGGGGGGGTGCTTGCAGTGTGTGTGGGGGCTTGCAGTGTGTGTGGGGGCTTGCAGTGTGTTGGGGGGCTTGCAGTGTGTTGGGGGGCTTGCAGTGTGTTGGGGGCTTGCAGTGTGTGGAGGGGCTCGCAGTGTGTGGGGGGGCTCGCAGTGTGTGGGGGGGCTCGCAGTGTGTGGGGGGGCTCGCAGTGTGTGGGGGGCTCGCAGCGTGTTGGGGGGCTCGCAGTGTGTGGGGGGCTCGCAGTGTGTGGGGGGGCTCGCAGTGTGTGTGGGGGCTTGCAGTGTGTGGGGGGGCTTGCAGTGTGTGGGGGGGCTTGCAGTGTGTGGGGGGGCTTGCAGTGTGTGGGGGGGCTTGCAGTGTGTGGGGGGCTTGCAGTGTGTGGGGGGGCTTGCAGTGTGTGGGGGGGCTCGCAGTGTGTGGGGGGGCTCGCAGTGTGTGTGGGGGGGCTCGCAGTGTGTGGGGGGTTCGCAGTGTGTGGGGGGGCTCGCAGTGTGTAGGGAGGCTCTGTGGGTGTGTGGGGGGGCTTTGTATGGCTGTGTGTTTGGGGGGCTCTGTGTGGGTGTGTGTGTGGGGGGCTCTGTGTGGGTGTGTGTGTGGGGAGGCCTCTGAGTGTGTGTTGGGGGGGCTCTCTGTGGGTGTTTGTGTGTGTCATTTGCGAGAGATAAAGCTAGTGGCATTGCCATTTATTTATGTTAAAAAAAACATAAATAAAAATATTGTCAAGAGCAATGCCAATAGCTCAAACTTTAACAAATGCAAAACCATTGCATGGTAAATGCTTGTTAGGGCTCGACCTCTGCCAATACGCAAGCATTGCAGATGTCGAGACATATTGCAGCTTATCCAGAGCTTAACTAACGAACGTGAAAACGCGCGTGCACAGCATCAAAGCCACCAGCCTCCCTCCACAAGCTTACCCCAGCGTGCGCTCTGGCATTTCTCCTCCCCTAATTATTCACTGCCCACGGCCGGCCGGCACATCAAAGGCTGCTGCTCCCCGTGTGTCTCGCTTTTAGTGGTGTCATTGTCAGCTGGTCGTTTACTGTACTTTTTACCACGTGGCCGACTTTGTATCCAGTAGTCGCCACCACGGTAAGACCCCCTGCCACTGTCCGTCATCACGCCGCTCGCACTCTCGTCCTCTGATAATCACCCCGTACTTGTTTTCTTTTCTTTAGTCTTCCGAAGAGCACCTGGACATCCACAGAGCGCAGCAGGTGAAACGTGCATCATTTTACATTCCTTCCGACTAGCGGTTCTTCCATGATTTCCTCAAACCCCCCCCCCCCTCCTCTGTGACTTGTATACCTTTGTGGGGTTCTTCTTGTGTTATTGACACACAATATTAATATCCTCTTTCTATGTAGACTCGACTAAGGTCTCTCCCAGAGACTGTTTTTAGACCATGCACTACTTGAGCTTCTTACATGTCACTATATGACACTATATTACCTTCTCCTACCACTCTCCAGTGTCACCTGTGTAACTGCCTTTATTCATTCTCCAGTGCGTTTGTGTGCTTAATACACGTATCATTACGAACTCTCGACCTTTTCATTTACGTGACCCCCTTCTATTTGCCTGTAACTACGCTTGGCCTCGGGCTTGCAGTGTGTGTGGGGGCTTGCAGTGTGTTGGGGGGCTTGCAGTGTGTGTGGGGGCTTGCAGTGTGTTGGGGGGGCTTGCAGTGTGTGTGGGGGGGGCTCGCAGTGTGTGTGGGGGCTTGCAGTGTGTTGGGGGGCTTGCAGTGTGTGTGGGGGCTTGCAGTGTGTTCGGGGGGCTTGCAGTGTGTGGGGGGGGCTCGCAGTGTGTGGGGGGGCTTGCAGTGTGTTGGGGGGCTCGCAGTGTGTGGGGGGGCTCGCAGTGTGTGTGGGGGCTCGCAGTGTGTTGGGGGCTTGCAGTGTGTTGGGGGGCTTGCAGTGTGTTGGGGGGCTTGCAGTGTGGTGGGGGGGTGCTTGCAGTGTGTGTGGGGGCTTGCAGTGTGTGTGGGGGCTTGCAGTGTGTGGGGGGCTCGCAGTGTGTGGGGGGGCTCGCAGTGTGTGTGGGGGCTTGCAGTGTGTTGGGGGCTTGCAGTGTGTGGGGGGGCTTGCAGTGTGTGGGGGGGCTTGCAGTGTGTGGGGGGGCTTGCAGTGTGTGGGGGGCTTGCAGTGTGTGGGGGGGCTTGCAGTGTGTGGGGGGGCTTGCAGTGTGTGGGGGGGCTCGCAGTGTGTGTGGGGGGGCTCGCAGTGTGTGGGGGGTTCGCAGTGTGTGGGGGGGCTCGCAGTGTGTAGGGAGGCTCTGTGGGTGTGTGGGGGGGCTTTGTATGGCTGTGTGTTTGGGGGGCTCTGTGTGGGTGTGTGTGTGGGGGGCTCTGTGTGGGTGTGTGTGTGGGGAGGCCTCTGAGTGTGTGTTGGGGGGGCTCTCTGTGGGTGTTTGTGTGTGTCATTTGCGAGAGATAAAGCTAGTGGCATTGCCATTTATTTATGTTAAAAAAAACATAAATAAAAATATTGTCAAGAGCAATGCCAATAGCTCAAACTTTAACAAATGCAAAACCATTGCATGGTAAATGCTTGTTAGGGCTCGACCTCTGCCAATACGCAAGCATTGCAGATGTCGAGACATATTGCAGCTTATCCAGAGCTTAACTAACGAACGTGAAAACGCGCGTGCACAGCATCAAAGCCACCAGCCTCCCTCCACAAGCTTACCCCAGCGTGCGCTCTGGCATTTCTCCTCCCCTAATTATTCACTGCCCACGGCCGGCCGGCACATCAAAGGCTGCTGCTCCCCGTGTGTCTCGCTTTTAGTGGTGTCATTGTCAGCTCTTTACATTAGATGCTATCATGGTACATGAGACCGTACTTTTCTTTTGTTTTTTTTATGTACAGATCTTCTCGTATTATTCTGCCATTGTAGATTGCTTTTGAACTGTTGGACTATACTGGGAAGCTCCCTGCCGGTATTCTTCTTTAAAGAAATACTTTTAAAAAACATGGTGGTGGTCTTTATCCGACATCCGGGGTTTCTTTCTTATTGTTTTGAGACTTCGCACTGCATTCTGAATTAGAGAATGCTATGTTAATTTTACCCCTATTTGTAGTTTAGACTTGGTATTATTAACACGTGTGCAATGTATGTCTATTGATTGGGGTGGTTCTGGCACCCAGCAGATGCTTTTCACAGGACTCGACCTTGCAAAGTAGATTGTTTTTCTTGCAACTTTGTTCTATTGTAGTGATAATACGGTTCATACCAACTTGCTTATTTAGCTGCCGTTTTTAATTTTCACTTATTTCCTCTGTGGCCGCTACCGGTGATCACAATGCTTTGTAATCTTGGGGGGTTCTCCCGCTTAAACTTGTGCTCGCTGGTGTGTCCGTTCACAATTGCGGTCCTTCTCCGTTTTTAAAATATTGAACCAGATGTTATCCTAAACTCCAGGGTTTGTGATTTAATTTTTTTTTAATGTGCAGCCACATTTTGCTAATGCAAGATTTCTTATGTAACAGAATCTGGTGCATTTACTCTTGTGACGACCTTTCAAAATCTCAGTGGCCATCTTTTTTCCCCTTTTTAGGGCTCAACCTCTGCCAATGCGCCTGCCAACCCACCATACAGCTCCACCGATGCACCCACCACACAGCTCCGCCGATGCACCCACCACACAGCTCCACCGATGCACCCACCACACAGCTCCACCAATGCTCCAACTAAGCTCCACCAATGCACCCACCACACAGCTCCACCAATGCACCCACTAAGCTCCACCGATGCACCCACCACACAGCTTCACCGATGCACCCACCACAGAGCTCCACAGATGCACCCACCACACAGCTTCACCGATGCACCCACCACAGAGCTCCACCGAGGCACCACCACACAGCTCCACCGATGCACCCACCACACAGCTTCACCGATGCACCCACCACACAGCTCCACCAATGCACCCACCACACAGCTCCACCTACACAGCTCCTCCGATGCACCCACCACACAGCTCCACCGAGGCACCCACCACACAGCTCCACCGAGGCACCCACCACACAGCTCCACCGATGCACCCACCACACAGCTCCACCGATGCACCCACCACACAGCTCCACCGATGCACCCACCACACAGCTCCACCGATGCACCCACCACACAGCTCCACCAATGCACCCACTAAGCTCCACCGATGCACGCACCACACAGCTCCGCCGATGCACCCACCACACAGCTCCACCGATGCACCCACCACACAGCTCCACCAAAGCTCCAAGCTCCACCAATGCACCCACCACACAGCTCCACCAATGCACCCACTAAGCTCCACCGATGCACCCACCACACAGCTTCACCGATGCACCCACCACAGAGCTTCACCGATGCACCCACCACAGAGCTTCACCGATGCACCCACCACACAGCTTCACCGAGGCACCACCACACAGCTCCACCGATGCACCCACCACACAGCTTCACCGATGCACCCACCACACAGCTCCACCAATGCACCCACCACACAGCGCCACCTACACAGCTCCTCCGATGCACCCACCACACAGCTCCACCGAGGCACCCATCACACAGCTCCACCGAGGCACCCACCACACAGCTCCACCGATGCACCCACCACACAGCTCCACCGATGCACCCACCACACAGCTCCACCGAGGCACCCACCACACAGCTCCACCGAGGCACCCACCACACAGCTCCACCGAGGCACCCACCACACAGCTCCACCGAGTCACCCACCACACAGCTCCACCGAGGAACCCAACACACAGCTCCACCGAGGCACCCACCACACAGCTCCACCAATGCACCCACCACACAGCTCCACCGATGCACTCACCACACAGCTCCACAGATGCACCCACCACACAGCTCCACCTACACAGCTCCTCCGATGCACCCACCACACAGCTCCACCGAGGCACCCACCACACAGCTCCACCGATGCACCCACCACACAGCTCCACCGATGCACCCACCACACAGCTCCACCGATGCACCCACCACACAGCTCCACCGAGGCACCCACCACACAGCTCCACCGAGGCACCCACCACACAGCTCCACCGAGGCACCCACCACACAGCTCCACCGAGGCACCCACCACACAGCTCCACCGAGGCACCCACCACACAGCTCCACCAATGCACCCACCACACAGCTCCACCGATGCACTCACCACACAGCTCCACCTACACAGCTCCACAGATGCACCCACCACACAGCTCCACCCATGCACCCACCATACAGCTCCACCAAGGGACCCACCACACAGCTCCACCGATGCACCCACCACTCAGCTCCACCGAGGCACCCACCACACAGCTCCACAGATGCACCCACCACACAGCTCCACAGATGCACCCACCACACAGCTCCACTGATGCACCCACCACACAGCTCCACTGATGCACCCACCACACAGCTCCACTGATGCACCCACCACACAGCTCCGCCGATGCACCCACCACACAGCTCCGCCGATGCACCCACCACACAGCTCCGCTGAGGCACCCACCACACAGCTCCACCGATGCACCCACCACACAGCTCCACCGATGCTCCAACTAAGCTCCACCAATGCACCCACCACACAGCGCAACCACAGCATCACTCAGCGCAACCACAGCATCCCTCAGCGCAACCACAGCATCCCTCAGCGCAACCACAGCATCACTGGTTCAAATATGTTCTTTCAATGTTTCAAGCTGTTTTCAAGCTTTCACGCTTTATTACAAATCACAAAAAGATGTTAATATTTCACTTCTGTTCTTGGATTTTCGTCACATTAAAAAACACTGAACATAATCTTCACAAAAGTTATTTACAAAAGTTTAAGCTATTGCCATTACAAATTAAATAAATTATTTAAGTATTAATTATTTAAAACAATTAAAAGCCATTGTTATTTGTAATATCAATACATCTAAGTCGCGTAAATACAAAACATGTTGCATTACAAATGCTATAGGTGTCACATTTGCGAAAGTTATAACTATTAGCATTGTAAATGACAAAGCTATTAATTTAGCTATTTAAAAAAATAACACAAATAAAAAAAAATTCATTTATAAGACCAATAGCTCAAACTTTCCTAATGCGAGCCCTATTGCATTTCCAATGCTTGTTAACCCTTGGAGGACCGTCTTGCCGTGGAGTTACTCTACCATGGAAGGCTTCGCATTCATTTCTGCTGGTTACTAAGGGAGGGAGAGCTGCACAAACAGGTGCAGGTGCTTCAGAATCCAGAGACGGGCCATCCAAGAAGGAGCCTGTGTACCCACAACTGTGACCCCCACACAACAACTGTGCTCATCAAAAGAGACCTCTTCTGCCTCTCCTGTTCACCTACAGACTCTCTGTCAACACTCCTGTCTCTATTGCACTCTTCGGTCTCAACCCCCTTGAGCTCTTTCAGTATCCTTCCCATCCGCCACAAATGTCTTCTGAAGACCCCTGTTGTTCTCGGCTCCACATTCAGTGCCTTGTATTACTTACTATGTGAAGAAAGGATTCATTTTAAATCACTTTGCATTGCCTACAGAGCAGCACACGACTTGGGTCCTGTCCCATTGCAAGAGAAGTTTACTTGGTACAATCCCAAGAGGCAGCTCCGTTCCTCCAGCGCAAATTTATTGATGATTACCAGATTTAGGTGCTCTAGGATGGGGGGGGAAGGCTTTCAGTGTGGCAGCCGCTCATTTATGGAACGAGCTGCCCCAGAATATCAGACAAGCCAACTCTTTGGCTGAGTTCAGAAAGAGCCTGAAAACTTGGCTTTTTCCTAGGTCTGATTTCTAGCCCTCCTCTATTCCCCGTTGTCATCTCGGTTGATGTTTAGGTTGGCTTTTTAGGTCTGAGCGCCAGTAGGGTGGCAGTTGCGCTATATAAGAACCTAATTCAATTCAATTCAATGATGTATTTGAACTTCCATCCTTCTCTCCCTCCTAAAGCAAGCCCTCATCGCTCCACTGCACCACTGGTGAGCTGACACGTGCGCCTATGGCCACCTAACTAGACTACACCAGTCCAACAGACGCTCCGGAAATCACCTCCCATTTCAGGCACCATCACTTCGCAGACCCTTCGCACAAGACATTTAGCTGGATACAAGGGAGCTGTTCATAATCTCCATGATCCCACTTCTGGTCTACCTCGTCAAAGTTTGTACAGCAATAGGTACACAAAGCCTCCATCGCACAGGCACACGCTAAACAACATTTAATTGCAGCCTCAAATTCAACACCCCGCACATCCAATGAAACGAAGGGACAGACAAGAGGTAATGGACCTCGTCAAAAAATGACAAACTCTGCAGAGCACAAAACAGAGCAAAGTAATATTACCTGTGATACGAGTGAAGATGGAACCAGACAGGGTAACTAATGAGAAACAACACTGGGGAGAAAGACAACAAGACAGAGGTACACATCTGGATAAAATAATACTCACTACTTTTGGTTGGTGGTTTAAGGTCCTCCGTTTCAAGGCTGTTGGTGTCCACATGGACGAGGAGATGGCTCAGTCTACGAACACGCGAGTTGAAGATCGTGGCTCGGCTTTTCGCGCGCCGAGATGTTTCAGAGTTCTCGAGGTATTCAGTAAGGAGCCAGCAAAGAGGGCTCACACCACTGGAATCTAGAATACAACAAAAGATTTAAAGGTTTGGCCATGTCAGGTTAGACATTTGTAGAATTTGTGCTATTTTTAGGACAACTAGGTTTGGTGAAAAGTGGTTCTAAATTAATTATGTTCTTCAAAATGTTAGCTCTCTACAAAACAACTGAAAAAAAGATTTGCATAGGTCTTTTGTCAGATTTTCCACAGTTAACAGAAGAAAGTTTCAATAGGTTTACTTTTATTTTGTGCAGCATTTTATTGCGGTGTTTTCTTTATGGGCTAGTTCTTTAGCTCCATCACTAAAACTCTTATTGCAAGAAGCTGGCTTTTTATAAAGAGTACAAAAGTGAGGTACACTATGCAGGAAGTTCAGAAGACCCTTATTGGCTCACACGGCTTGAATTAATAATACCATATGTTCTATTTTGTGGCAGTGTGGGAAAGCAGTTTAGGCTCATCAGAGGGCAGCGTTAAGCATTTGTTGTGCACAATGAGCCAATAAATCAGAGATACACTCGACGAAACTCGACCAATTTTGAAAAATACACAGATTTATGTATATTTTTAGACAACAAGAACTTTGGTATCAGGTAAGGTCTTTAGACGTAGAATTTTACAGGCAAAACAGTAGAAAATCATAGCATGAACCTTAAACAAGGTAATGTTATCCTATGGGAGAAACATACACTGGATAGGGCCACTTGCAAATGACTTGTAGAACTGTTCTTCTGAACTTAAGGTAAGGAGGGGCAAAGGTCCTGAGAACCACCAGCAGTGTTTGTTTACCTGCCCTAGTGTGTCCGGCGCAGAGGTGCTGGTAGCAAGGGTAGCCTAGAACACTACAGCTAAAGACAATTGGAAAAAGTGCCAGTGAGAGAAAAAGGCTGCAATAGGGGCTGGGGGACCAGTCCGGCAGAAGCCAAAGGGGGGCTGAGCTCTAGAGGATCTCTGGAACAAGGATGAACCGTCGGTAGCCTAGGACTAGGGGTGTGTGGCTTGGGTACGGAGGTGTTTTGTCCAGCAGGTCACTTGTGTTAGAGCAGGGGTACTCACAAACACTTTGTGGTGTGCCAGAGGGCCACACTGATGCCAGCAGGGTGGGGGAACGGGGTCTAGGTGGGTCATGGATTGTGTAAGGAGTTTCAAAAACATGTTAAATAAACAGGCAAGCATTTATTTGAAGGTTAATAAACGATTGCCCATTTATTTAACATCTTTCTCTAAATATTAGTGCTAGCAAATAAACAGCAGCTTATGCTACTGTTCACTAAGGGGGTCGCATTTGAAGAGCAAGAGGGCCGCAAGCGGCCCGGGCCGTACTTAGAATATCACTGTGTTAAAGGCTCTCACTTCTTGGGTTTGACCTGGTGATGGGGACAGAACAGGACAGCAGGGTCACTGTTGGTTCTGGCCTTGGTGATGTCAATGTCCCTTGTCGGTAGGGTAGTCTTGGCAGGGTGGGCGTCCGGCCTGGACGCTTAACATGCCTTGGTTGCTGCAACTGCTCTGTTACCCAGGGCATTAGTGCTAGGCAGCTCCTGGGGGCCCTGGTGTTTCCAAACTTGGCAGTAAAATGTAGCTGACCTCCTGGAGCAGGAAGACCTCTTTTCTGGGGAGCTGCTCCCTTCGTGCACCTGGGGGTTGGCAAAATGGGGTACTAGGTATTTGAAGTTGGTGCCTGCAGACAAGTGACTCCTCCACTTCGAGGGAGTTTTGCAGCTGGTTGTTGGGATGCTGAATGGTCCTCCAAGGGTCCTGAAGAGGACGTGCAGCTTTTGAACTTAGCCTCTGCGATTGTCGAGGGCAAGCAGCCTGGCAGAGGTTGGCACCAATCTTTGGTGTGGGTCCTTTGTTCTCGCCTTGCCGGTCCTTCGTACTTTGTCTGTTCCCAGTAGTTGAATCTGAATTCCTGATGTCAAGGGGCCAGCTAAATACTCAATTTAGGGGTGTTAAGGGGAGTGTATGGTAGTAGCCATTGGGCTAACATACAAATGGTGTCATTGCACACCCTATATGACGCTTCCAATGAGGAGTGGGCATTACCCTGCCCCAGAATTCCTAATTTCACCAAAAACAAGATGGTGGAATCCTTCTTTCGTGCAGCACATCAGGCAGCCCGTCTGGGGGGTGCAATACGCCTACCTGAATAACTCATTTCCTGCCTGTCCTGATGCCAAAGGGCTTCAGGGCAGCGCAGGCCATCTCTAGGGGCCTGGGGAGAGCCAGAGACGCATATCGAAGGCAGCAGAGGCTTTGAAGCCTCTGGCCTTGGTGTGCAGATTGACTAACTATGGTTCAGCTCACCAAGGCCCGGGGGCTTTGGGTGCAGGGGAGCCTTTTGACATTGGATTCTTCTAGTCTGAGACAGTCACGGTCAGGGGAGTCTCTGGATTCGCACTGCAGTCGCGGTTGTTGAGGTCAGGAGAGGCCGGACAACGCAGGACATGAGGTCAGGTTCGCTGTGGAGACTTCACTGCATGGGTGAGTCACTCCAAGTAGGGCTGTGGGCGTCGGCGCAGAGTGGGCAGAAGACGCAGATCCACGTGGATCAGGAGTCCTTGGAGTTCAGTTCTTTGGGACAGGTCCACAGTCTAGAGGAAATTGTAGTCTTTTTCGATGGCAGCAGTCCTCCCAGGGTTTTCAGAGGTCGTTGCCTGCAAGATTGGTCGCAGCTTTGCAAATGCTGGAAACAAGGCAGGAGAGCTGGAGCCAAAGAAGTCAGTCTTCTCTGCAGGGTCGTCTTCTTGCTTCTTAGGTCGTCGCAGAACTAGTTTCTAGGTCTGGGGTACCACCTAAACACCAGATTTTTGGGGCGTTTTAGGAGAGTAGTGGGTATGGCCAATTAACACCTTACCAAGGGTGACTATACCCTCTGTTATGCCACCCTCCTGTGGGAGGGGGCATAGACCTAGCCCTGATCGGATAGGTCTCCCCATCTTCAAGATGGTGGGGACTGAAAGATGTGCTTCACTTCGCTTCCCCCATCTTGGGGGTGAAGTTGGCAGAGGTGGTCACACCTAGTCTTCTAAGTTTTCCCACCGAAAGTGGGGGTGTAAACCAGGGGCTGCCATCTGCTGCTAGCAGCAGAGGCTGGACTCTCATTACAAAGGTGGCAGGCCTTTGAAGCTCCCCTCTTCGAGCACTGGCCCATCCTGAGGGAGGAGGTGCGACACCTCTGCCCAGGATAGGCATGGTTTCTGTTCCCAGAGAGCAGGGACTCTCGATCTGGGTGTCCAGAAACATGTCTGTTGGAGGCGGTCTACAGCCGGTCAGAGACCACATCAGGGTTGTTAGGTTTTCAGGGGGCCCCTCGGAGGTGTCCTCTGGGTACATGGTACAAAAAAAATCTCACGCTAGCATCAGTGTGGATTTATTGAAAGGATTAGTTTGGTACCAAACACCCCTGTGTTCAGTGAACCCATCATGGTGCTGTGGAACTCGAGTTGACGAGTTTCCAGCCGATGTAATCCTTATGGCTTCCCTGGCACTTACTATAGTAAGGAATGGACCCCACTTTTGTAGGGACAGATCTTCTCATGCAGATATGCCCTCACCTTGGGTAAAGTGCACCCTTAGGGTTGTGAGGTCTGCTAGATGGGCGACTTACCTATGCCTTCAGGCAATGCTGGCTGGCATAGCACACAGGCAGGGTGCTGTGTCGACGAATACGATGCACCAGCAGGGTGGGCCATTAGATGTCGCACAGGTGTATAATAGTGTTACTAAAAGTTTTGTCTATGCTCAACGTCTTATGACCCCACTGACCTGCAGTCATGGATAATCCAAATACCAACAATAACAAATGAAAAGGAGCATCCAATTATAAAATCAGTTTAACTCAATTAACAGCATTATGACAAGTGCCATGCAATGCTCAATCCACATACATTCGCAGTTAGAGGTTCAATCAAATTACTCAGGAGTCGTATGCATGAGTTTGTCCTCTTTAATGAAGTGTTTTATTGTAACAATTGCAGATCAGCCCAGCCAATGTGTTTCGGCGTTATGGACTTCATCAGGGTTGGGTAGTTGCTCAATTCCTATTGTTGAACGAAGTGAAGAAATGTCAAATAGCTGACATTCAGTAATAGTAAGTAGGGTGGTATAGTACCCCCTGTTCAATCTCCTTTGTCCGAGTCAAAGTTCCATTTCCCGAGCAAAACAGAGCCCCCACCCTCCAAACTTCGAATTCATCCTGGACTCACAGGCGTCACCTGCAGCCTCTGTGCAGAGTAACATGCTGACCCCTCAGCTGTGGTAACTCCTGAACGGTGCGACCAAAGTGCACATTCCAAGGTATCAAACAACTCTTTACATTAAGCCCAACTTTTATCTCAAGTCAAAATTAATGTGGCCTTTTGCTGTGTAAAGATTTAGGAAAGCTGCCACTTTGCTACATTTAATACTCCTGTGCCTGCTGCAAGAGACCGCTTTCTGCCCTCCTGGAGAGACGTGCCAACAGCTCTCAGGAAGGAGAAACGAGGGATTTGCAGGACAGGGAGGTGTCCTCTCCCTCCTGCAGAAATCCACTTGGGTGTTAACCCCAAAAGGCAAGTTTCAAAGATGAAGATGGCTTTGTAGGCCCCCCCATTCTTGAGGTAGACTATCTGGCACAGGAAGCAGAGAGGGAAAACCAGTTGTCAAACCAATTTCCCCAGGGGTCTGGAGCCCTGAGGGAGCCACACCCTAGATGGGATAGTGAGGTCTTAACACGAGAGAGGGGTCTCACCATATTGGGAGAATCGTCCTGGGATAGCCAGCTGCAACACCCCACAGGAAGATGGGAGGGAACCTGACAGTCCATTGGCTACCAACCGCATCCTGCTCCGGCACTTTGAGCACAAAGAAAGCAACCCTGACCTCAGGTCCCGACCGGCTTGGGAGAAGGACAAAGGAGGAATGCCCTGGTGCACTGAGGGACCAGTAAAGAGAGGCTGCACCAACAAAGACAACACCTGTTAGCTAGCGAAGAGAGGTAGATTTGCTGCTAAGTGAGAAGCTGTCCCCAAAATTCAGTCAAGCCAAGAGAACTCCATGGGCCAGCTGACTGGCCTCCTGTTCAGAGAACAGGGACACAACAGCTGAAGAAGCATGCAAGGGCAAAGTCTTCAAGGCGCTACAGCTGCCGCCGTGCAGCACCGAGGACCAAGACACGATGCACAAAGTTGTACCAGAGTTTGTTGTCAGAGTTGCGGGACTCTCAGAAGGCAAGTTATCGACCAAGGAAGGATTGGCGTATGACCGTGACAATGAGCAACTGATTGTCCAGTAGCGACTGGGCTTAGGCCAGACCGTAGAGGACCTCATGGGACATCAACACTGTAACCAGGATCCTCTCACCATCTTCGTAGACCGAGGAATCCCTGCAGGAAGACCCCCGTCGACCGCATCGCATCCAGAGCATCATTGGAGCATTTTCAGCATCCTTCCTCCCTTGTATCCGGATCACACCGTCGGAATCCACTGGCAACGCAGATAAAGGGCCTGGAACTGCAGAAGGACGGCTTCTTCTAATAAGGTAACGGTTCTTGAGGACCTTGCAGGTCCCCCTGACTAACTCCCTGACAGAGGTGGCCGTCCCAAGCACTTCTAACTGACCACGTTGAAACGTATCTAAGTTTTCTTTGAAAAAGTTTCTAAGTGTCTAATTCTTTGACTTTGCCGAGGCTTGTTCGTGGGGGAGTGAAATTGCTTTAATTTATTATTGCTTGTGAAATCCATATCTTCAGAGCCCTCCAGTGGATCTTTTTCCCTATAGTGTCTAAATTCTTTTTTAAAAAACAGCCCATTTATATAAATTGCTGTCAAATTTCTTGACTGTTGTGTCGATTTCTTCAATTGTTTTGGTGCTGATTAAATGCGTAACACTTCTTCCTCTAGGTAAGTCTTGCTGCTCAGTGCCACAGCTACCCAGAGTTGACCTGAGGGTTTGACAGATGAAACCTACTGGTTGTAAAGGGGTTGGTAAGTGTATTACACAGTAAGGTTTCCCAACCACCCCATATAATACACCCAATTTCCTCACACTCAAAGTACAGCCTTTGATACAACCTTTCAAAACCCTCTTCTCTGAAGGACTGGTTTTTGTGGGGTTTGCTGCTGTTAAGGACTGAGCGGCTTAGTAAATTTGCTGTGTTTGAGGGCGGCGTTGCAATGACTATATGGCAACTATGGGCTTGACCACCGCCAAACCAATCTCCACGAAGGAATGAAGGCAGTCGCCAACTGGATGCAGGACAGCCGCCTGAAACTTAACTCAGACAAGACAGAGATCCTCATCCTCGGCTCCACCACCTCCGCCTGGGACGACTCTTGGTGGCCAGCCGCCCTGGGAGCTGCACCCACACCCAAAAACCACGCATGCAACCTGGGTTTCATCCTGGACTCATCGCTCTCAATGACCCAGCAAGTAAACGCCATCTTCCCCTCCTGCTTCAACACCCTGCGCATGCTCCACAAGATCTACAGATGGATCCCCACTGGAACCAGAAGGACGGTCACCCAGGCACTCGTCAGCAGCAGACTGGACTACGGCATCGCCCTCTATGCAGGAACCATGGCCAAACTCCAGAAAACTCCAACGCATTCAGAATGCCTCTGCACACCTCATCCTTGACATCCCTTGTCACAGCCACATCACCACCCACCTGAGAGACCTGCACTGACTCCCCGTCAACAAGAGGATCACCTTCAAGCTCCTCACCCACGCACACAAGGCACTCCACAACACCGGACCAAAGTACCTCAACAAACGGCTCTCCTTCTACACCCCGAACCGCCAGTTTCGCTCCGCCGACCTCGCCCTCACTACCGTCCCACGCATCCACAGGACCTCCACCGATGGCAGATCCTTCTCCTATCTCGCGGCCAAGACATGGAACACCCGCCCCACACAGCTGCGACAGCCCCAGGGCCTGCTGACCTTCATGAGACTTCTCAAGACCTGGCTATTCGAGCAGTAGCTGACCCCTCTCCCATCCCCCCGCCCTCCTCCCTCCCCCCTACTCTCAGTGCCTTGAGACCTGCACAGGTGATTAGTGCGCTCTACAAATTGTTGATTGATTGATTGACATTATAATCTTTCACTCCTTCAAGGGCCTCGGCAATATGTAGGACAAATAACCGGAATTTGTTCGATGGCAAACCTAGTAATTATTGCTGCACATCATGGCATTCACCAGAGATACATAGCCTGACGTGGCAGTGTAAAACGCTACTGGTTTAATCTGGTCACATACTGCATCTGTAGCATTGATAGAGCAGCAGACGCCGCCACTTTAAATGAGGTTTCCCACGTGGAAATGTCCTCTACTCTCTTCTGATGTTTTTCAGAAAGGTGCAGGAGGAGCTTGTAAATAAAGCCAGAAGACATGGCAGAGGAGTGCCTTGGACTTTGCCATGCACCACAAGGTTGCTGTTGCCATTGACTTGCTCGTTGCATAAGGCTTATGCTTTGCCTGAGGGTGGCTCCTCCGTGGTAAATGGATCTTTTTCAAGCAGTACAGGCGACCAGAGAAGCAGGAGGGACGTGCTGTGCTACAAAGCTGAGCATGTGGAGTAGCTTTATTTACAAGTGTTTTGCGTGGATTTAAGAAGTTCTCAGCAGATCGGAATCTTTTACCCGTTGAAATACTGAGCTGTTCTATCGGTGTTGGACAAGCTTTCAATGATGCTGCGATGGGAATATCATCTACATGGTACGCATGTGAGCACTCCTGCCCTGAGTGGCTGGACTACATATGGAATTAGAATCATGACTTCTTGCTTGGCCTTGTCATCACGCTAATCTAGAGGCCTGTCAAGGATAACAGGAAGCCCAGAACTTGTTCTGAAGAGAAATCGTGGACTATTGTCCAAGTATTGGGGTAGAGACCAACAGCAGAGGTGACAGCGTACAGAGTTCATACGACTCATTAGTGTGACCAGACCTTTTAACTTCCTGTGTCAAGGGTCATGCGGTTTAGTGACCCCTCTGATGTAAATCTTCACTTTTATAAGAGCCCATGATCCTTGTGTTATTAGTGCATGTTGAGTACGTGCATGTAGGGGATGGCTACCACACGTGTGGTGGTTAGACGGACTGGCATCAGCAGGCTGAGGCATTGCAGGTTTCTGCTATGGGATCACAGGTCACTCTCGAAACTGGAACCTAAATCTGTAACACTCTGAACCCAACACCAGATGACAAAACACTGCCCAGCACAGGATCTACCAGAACACAAGCTTTAACATAAAATATCAGATTATATGCAGGATTGGGAAAACTGGGTGACAAGTGTTTTAAGTTAAAGATCTCTGGCCAAGCATTGATGCACAGGCACACACACATGTTAAGGTGATTAAAGAACGGGGTCTGTGCTGAGGAATAATAAAAAGCTGGACACCAAGGGCAGAGAGATTACAAGGATGGAGTTAGTGTGGGCGCTGTCTTATTACAGAGACTCTGGGGCACCAACGTATGAATGGATTCCACTTCGCTGGTGTTCTTGAATACCTGGCACTGTGATATTGAGCACCAAGGGGTTGATGAGGGCCTCCCAGCATGTCCGCCCCAGGGCCTGCGCGGCTTCATCATCGGGCAGGAAGCGGTCTGCAAACACCTGCTCGTGCCGGAGAGCGCTGTTCAACCTGCATCAGAAAAAGAACCAGGACGAGTGACTGAGGTGCAACACAGCTGAAGAAAGAAAAAACAGCATCCACTTAGGAACCCTACCCCTCTAACGGAAATTATGCACTCTTATATGGGATGTAGCAGATGCCATAAACTACTTGAAATTAAAAAGAAAATTCCAAACTCTTAAAGATTTTCTAATATTAAGAACAGGTCTCTCAGCAACATCACTACATGCACCCATATCCCTTCTGCCGAGTATAGGAGACCTTAATTCTGACAAAGTCCGGCAGACTCCTTAAGCCCTGCTCCCCAGAGTGGGGACTTTCTTACTTGTTAAACAGCTGCAGCAGCTGCATCCGGTCCTCAGAAATCTCCTGGCACCAGGTGTGAGCCTTTGTGGTGTAGAACAGGTAGGTACGCCGGCAGAGCTGCTCCTTGAACACGGGCCAGAAGGTGGGCTTCGGGCCGAGCACCTCAATGCCACGGACACGAGTGTCTATGCCACCCTGAAAGAAGTAGGAAAATGACTAATTTGCAGGGCAACACTTCATGAAACCACACAGCCCAGAAGAGCCGAGCATTGTAAGCCTCAAACTAGCAAAGCTAAAGCTACAAAGTCACCAGCGATATTCGGCCCACATGTCTGATCATCAGAATGGATCTTGTGCTGGACCCCCTGAATTTTTATTTCAACATAAATACCAATTTTTTTTTTAACTCTTTCAAAAAGGTGCAACAAAAAAATAATGCTTTTGTATCAACATTTACACATGTAACTGTTACAAAGTAGGGTCTGCTATATATATGTACAATCATACGGTGATTCTGTCGGGAATGTACTATAGCAAAACATTTTTCTTTATTAGTAAGGGGTTCAATAAATCCCTTTTGCACGTTAATTAACCAAGAACACCACTTAACACAAAACAAACTGTATTTAAGAACTGTAGGGTGAAAAAGGAGCAGTGCCCGTGAAAGTAAGATCACAAACAAAACAAATGAACTGTATATATTACATAAAGAGGAGCTTATACACTTAAAGTACGCAATCAATGGTACAAACTGTCAACTCATTTTTCTCCCCCTTAGTAGCTCAGTTTATTGCAAGGTCGACGTTTTGTTCCGTGTAGCTTGACTTGGGAGCCGGGTCTTCATCACGACAACAAACAAGGGTATATAACCTTGAAACCACTTAAAGGTGAGCAGAGGTACTTGTAAAGGGCCTCGTGCTGATAGGGGAATGCGGCCATCCGCTGACAATAGAATCTGGGTGTCAGAAATGGGGGTCTCTGGGTGGCAGAGGTGTGCATCTTGTAGGGACCCTTCTGTCTAGTCAAGGTGAAGGGATTACAAGTCTTGATTAACACCAGTTCACCCACTTGGTAGCTTGACACGAGCAGTCAGGCTTATTGCAGAGGCTGTGTGTAAAGCACTTGCAAATAACACACAGTAATACAGTGAAGAAACGACAAAAGGACAACACCGGTGACAGAAAATTAGCCAATATTTATCTGTGTAAAACAAGACCAAAATGATAAAAATCCAACCTACAGTAATCAAAATACTAAGTTTGCAAGAGTAACTTTAAAATACAGTTCCTTAAAGTCTATAGCTCCGTCTGGGGCTATCAAGGCATTGTGAACAAACACATCCAACAGTTCAGTCTGACTGCAGAGTCACAGGCCAGCTAGGGTGTCCGGAAGACCCGTAAACTGTACCTTGGAAATGCAGGGCATCATGGACCTTGCGATGAGCTCCAAAGAGGAGGTGACGGTAGGCGTCTGTCCCAGAGGTCGGCACACAAGTCATCAGGCCCTAAAGTGACACATGTTGCAGATCTAACACCGTGAGGTTGAAGTCAGGAGCGCCGGCAGGCGTGAAGTGGAGCAGTGCGGCGTGCATTGCCCTCGGCTCACGGTGCAGGCAGCGGCTCGTGATTGCGTCTAGCTGCTTCCGTGTGACCAGGACTGCTGGTGCTCATTGCAGTGCTGGCAGGTCACGGCACAAGCAGTGGCGGCGTTGCTGAAAAGCTATCGTCGGTAGACGATCTGGAGTCAATGGTGCGGACGTTGGTGGGCCAAGGCTGCAGTGTGGGATGGGGTGGTGCGTCGAGTAACTTACGAGTGGTGCCTCTAGGCCACGGTGCAGGCAGCGGTCCCGATGTTGCCGTGGAGCGGCGACATCTGGGATACTAGGGCAGCGATATGAAGCAAGGCAGTGCAAAGTGGAGTGCCCTCAAGTCACGGTGCAAGCAGCGGCTAGGGGGTGGCAATTGTGACACCAGGGTTGCAGTGAGAAGCGGGCAGTACTCTCTGCGGTGCCAACAGGTCACAGAGCTGCAGTGGAATCGTTGACAGCGTCAGGATGCTTTTTCTTCTGTTAATGCACAAAACACACATTTCCCAGTGCTGGTAGCATATGCACTTGAAGTCTTTGCTGTTCCTGAGACTTCTTGAACACGGGGCA
Source organism: Lissotriton helveticus (assembly GCF_964261635.1). Taxonomy (NCBI): domain Eukaryota; kingdom Metazoa; phylum Chordata; class Amphibia; order Caudata; family Salamandridae; genus Lissotriton; species Lissotriton helveticus. The sequence continues at coordinate 11,394,433 of NC_136067.1, read as the reverse complement.
AGCTCTATCTCAAACCCTTGGAGAAATTCAAGAAATAAGTTTCAGAAAGTCCAGTCCAGTTCTTTCACTACCCAAGACAGAAGCAGCCACTGCAGGCCAACACATCAAAGTGGCAGTTCCTCCTCACAGCTTCTCCAGCTCTTCTTCTTGACAGGTTTCTTAGTCCAAACAATTCAGCCTGGCTATGGTCACCCAGGAAAGGCAGGACTCACCTCAATCCCCCTTGTGACTGTCTAGTGTGAAAGCACATCCCAGCTCCTGTCACTCTAAAACCAGACGGTGAATACATAAACAGGTAGAGGCACACGGGATGGTTAAGTACAAAAATGCCCACTTTCTGAAAGTAGCATTTTCAAACCTACAATTTAGAAACCACCTTTACTAAAAGATGTGTTATTAAATTCTGAGTTCAGAGAGCCTAAACCCCATTTCTCTAGCTTGTCTCAACGGAAAGTTACACTTGTAAGAGGTTACAAGGCCGCTCCCATGTTAACCTATGGGACAGACAGCCTTTCAATAGTGAAAAACGAAATGCACAGTAACTCACTATCAGGACATGTCAAACGCACTACTGCATGTCCTACCTTTCACATACACTGTGCCCTGCTCATGGGGCCAACCGTAGGCCTACCTTAGGGGTGACTTACATGTAAGAAAAGGGAAGGTTAGGACCTGGCAAGTGGGTGCACATGCCAGGTCGACATGGCAGTAAAAACTGTGTGCAGACATTGCAGTGACATGTCTGAAACACCTTTGAAAGGCTACTTGTGAGGGTGGCACAACCACTGCTGTAGGCCCAGTATATTGGAAAGCATCAATAGTTAGTCCAATTTACAAGCAAGGCGGACAAGAGCATCCCAGACAATTATCGACTCGTTGCCTTAATTGACAGAGGCGAAGTATTATGCGGGGTTAGTCCTAGAGGAACCAATATCCTGGGCATCATCAAAGCGCATTATTCCCGCAAACCAGACAGGGTTCCGCAGAGGACAGAGAACCACTATCAACATCATGGCGCTAACTCTGCTGATAGATGCAGCCAAGAGATCGCTGTTTTTAAGCTTCATAGACTATAGCGCAGCATTTGAGGACGTAGATCGCGCTAAACTATGGCAGAAATTGGAAAAGTGGGGGATACCAAAACCTCTTTTAAGTTAGTTGATCCTATTACATACTGATACCAGGGTCAAGATCGAGCTGGGACGCACCTCTCTAGGCGAATCAACACATCTAAAGGCCTATAACAAGGATGTTTACAGGGTCCCTTGCTTTTCAACCTCGTCTTAGCAAACCTTCCAGGAGGATTGGACAACAGTGCATCGCACGCCCCACATTTAGGAAAAATCTCGCTGTCCAATCTCCTATATGCGGATGTTTTAGCCGGACTCCAATCGGCCTCCAACACCTGCTGGATACCACTAATAATGTCTCACAACGTAATGCATTAAACATTAATGTAAAGAAAACAAAAATCATGACAGTGAGTTACCACAAGACGAAGAAGATCACGTGGTACTTGGACGGGTGCAGCCTAGACCGGGTAACTAACTACAAGTACCTCAGAGTTCTACTTGACGGCAGAGGCTCGTATAAACCCCAACTGGAGGCCTTTTGCAGAAAAATTAACAGCATATGAAGTTTATTCTCAAAAAGTCCCCTACGCTATGTGCGTATGTGTTTCTCGTTGTTTCTGACCAGAATTTGCTAAAAGTAGGGAACACCTGTCATCACGTGGCTCTTGGAAATGAACAAAGTAGTTCTGCATTTCCAGTTACTATTCACCAGGGCCCCCTCTCTACTATTTTGGCTGTTTTAGATTACATTTACAGTGTTACTGTTCAGGTTTTTCTTTTGTTTTTTAACAAAACTCTAAACACTTGATTTGATGGCCCCAGAAACTGTCTGGACAGACACAGATTCAGTCATGTATATTTAACACTTTCCATAAAGGAATATCAATAGTTTGAGATAGACAATTTTTAAATCGAGCACCCTACTTTGTTGTGTCTACTTCTGCCGAATGAAGCCTATATTGGATGTGCATACAAAAATCCACATTTTATTAAACTTGCTTGGGAGGGCTAGAACGTAGGGGTTACAGCTGTGGAAAAACAGCAAGACAGGCTCCCATACCTGCTGGCAGCGTTTGATCTTGATCTGTATGATGGGCCAGAAGCGACTCAAACCCTCCACAAGGATGACTCTGCTTGCAGACGGCATCACGTTAACCTGTGGCAAAGAACACAAGAAAGATTAAAACCAACACCTGTGTATGCCACCAGCTTCAGGCCCTTTCTGCATCCCATTCCTTAGGGTGTGGCGTGTAAGAGAGATTTAAGCACCAAACACGTCACTGATTTCAGACGTTCATTGCTCTGGTTGTGAAACATAAGAAATGCTACACAACAAGTGCTGAAAGCACTTCTACTGCCCAATGACTCCAAGTCCCTACTGTCCTCCGTTTGTGTAGTGCAGTCTGGGGGTGAGAGGCCTGCGTTGCCACACGCCTCCTACTCCAGGCCCACACACACACAGAACTTGTTCATATGAATCATTAGTTTGACCAGACCTGTTTTTCCTGTGTCAAGGGCAGTGCGCTTTGCTGGCCCCTCTAATGTAAAGCTGCACTTTTATAATAAAGCCTGGATTAAAGGACAGAACAGAGAGGAAAGTAGTGTGCACGTCAAACTGAATACCTCCCCTGTACATGCAACCCTGGATGCACACATCAGGGAACAGAAGGCCGCATCACATTCCGCCCCCATCAAATCCTGCAGCAATGAGGTAAATAACTGGCACAGGAGCCATCCAACGGCGAAGAGATGGAGGCTACAGCATTGACACACGCAGAGGTGCGGTGTCTCACACGTCGCTTACTGTAGATATATTTTACCCACTGTCTGCTCCGCCTAAAAAACAACCAAAGAAAGCAATGCATACGTTTGACAATGTAACTCACTGAGACCGTGCTAGACTCACCGTATTCAGCTCTGTGCTAATATTGGAAGGGTTGTCGCCTGCCATGACCACAACCCGCGCTGGCATGTAGCTGGAATCTTCGCTGGCGACAAGCAGAATCAGCTGCCTGGGGCGGCAAAAGAAAGAGGAGGAGAGGGAGATCAGAGTCTGGTATATGGGCATACACCTTAGGTCAGACTCAAAAACAGTGGAACTGTAAGCTACAAATAATTAGAGCTGAAGCATGTCCTAGCTGAAACCAGACAATCATACCAAAACCTGCAGTCATCAATCACTGCCGAAGTCCATGCTAGTCAGGGAAGACAACGGATCTTACAGCAGAAAAACACCTGTCTCAATCTTTCACACAAAGATATTCAGCTGGGAGCAGGTCCTACTGCACCCCACAAGGGGGCATGTGCCATGTCACCATGACAACCGCAGTGAACATCCATTTAACTTGCTCTAAACTGGACCTTAATACAAGAGAAGCCGCAGGATACCGGACAAGAAGCAAGTGCCGAGAAGCCTCACCTGACCACTACTCCGCGGTGCATGAAGATGTTTATGTAATGGGAGCCCGTGCTACCATTCGACTCCCAGTAGGTTTTAGGGTTCCTATCCGTCAGCTTGCTTGCCCGGTGAGGATTGGAGGAGACTTCCACCTTCTCCCAGCACTTGTCAGCTTTCACTTCAACGCTAGAGCCTATAAAAGGCACAAAAATATGTAATGCAGTTACACACATTAGGCATAGGCCTAAGGAAGTCGGTGTCTAGGTCCTTCAAGTATGCTGACTAAATGCATTCAAATGTCGCTCAGTGGAGATATCTCAGATGGGGACGTTTACACAATATTTTAGGGATGTGAATGGAACAAACCAACAAGAAGTACGTCCTCCTGCGAGCAGCTCAACTCTCCTGGCAAGAAGAAAGATTTTTTCCATGGCGCTGGAAAGCATTGAGGGCCACGTGTACGACCGCCAGATTTTGCAAATTCCTAATTGCGATGTTTTGCGACTCGCAGTTAGGAAGTCGCCAAATGCAACGTACCAATGTGTCTGAGACACATTTAGTGATTCCTAATGGGGTCGCAATTGACCTACCTCATCAATATTCATGAGGTAAGTTGTAATGTATGACCTATTGGGAACCACGAAAACACAGGGATGGATGACCTGCTGGGGACCATGTCTGTCATTGCCTTTTAAATAAACCAGTTTTTCTTTTTCTAATGCAGCACGTGGAGTTTCAAAAAGAAAAATGAAATGTTTTTTTCATTTTTTAAGAGTAGGCATTGGTCTGTGGGATCACTGCCTACTCTTAAGAAACGTTGTAACTACCATTCACACAGGGGAAGGACTCCCCCGCCCCCCCTTACCATTTGCAACTGGCTTACCACCAACTCAAAGTGGGCGGTAAACTGCGAATGTTTTGAGACAGCATTCCGGTCTCAAAGTATTCATACATCCTCCTGCAACTTGGTTTTAGGAAGGGACGCCCTTGAAACACGCCTCTTCCTAATACAGACTCACAAACCCTACTTTGTGAGTTGGTAATAGGTTACCGGCTCATAAAAAAAAGGTTAGTGCATGCCAAAAGGCTCTTTAGCAGTCTCAAATAGCCAATTCTCTGTTTCCAACCACTAAAACCTATCGTACATGTGGTCCATAGTCCCTTCCCTAGGTTCATGTTCAGTTCCCCACTTCATCAGCGGTCCACACCAACAAGAACTGTTGACAGACAAGCTTTGGTCGAACTTTAGAAGAGATGAGCGAGCAGAGGCCCCCTCCTTGTGAATTACCAACTGGAATGCTCATTATTAGATATGCATAAGTTAGTCGTGCAGACATACAACACTATCCTTAAAATGAGTACTAATGAAGAGGCGACCTACTGGAGAGTGAGAGGCTGAAGATGAAAAACAGACTGAAATGAGATGCTGGAAAGACATGGGCAGAGGAAGGAAAATGAGATGGGTCGAGGAACATCTTGCTGAAAGCTCATAAGTAGCGGATATATTTACTTTCCAAGTCATTCCTTCCTACCCTTACCGAGGCGGAATATAAAAACCATGACTTCATAAACCGCCTCAAGATTCAATAAAAGGAGCAGGTTTAGTGTGGTTATGTCAGGCAACAACTGAATATAGCTATAGCTGGCCTCGCTGGTAATAGGTCGATAAAAATACAATATTGTGCTGTTCCCAACAGAACGTCTAAGGAGCATCAGCACTCACCTTGGCAGAGATTTCTCAGAAAGACGTCAAAGAAGGGGATGTTGATTGGCTGGTGGTTGCGCCGATGCTCTTCAATCTGCCCTAAGACCATCTGTGGAAAAAAAAGAAAGTGATGCGACATCTGGGCAACAAATCAAATCATCTGCGGCCACATTGCTAGAACAGAATCAACAATACATCTATTACTACTGCATGGACCATGCATCTATGCGGTCGTCACACTCGGAACCTTTCCACTCTTGATTTCTCACTATGATGGTGTAAGAAAGTGGCTCTGTATATACTGGACCAAAGTGAGGTACAGTGTGCACAGAGTCCACAGTCCCCAGAGGTATGGCAGAGGTTAGAGTTAGATATAACCTCACTCTCTAAAGTGGTAGCTCGGTCGAGCAGTAAGGCAGGATCAGAGGACCATGTAAAGCATTTGTTGTACACACTCAGTCAGCAAATGGTCTCACACACTCAAGAACTGAACTCTAGGCCAATGGTTTTGTATCAAAATATATATAGTTACTTTATTTTAGAACCACAGTAGGTATCATAAATACTTTCTCAGAATGAGCGGTTGCAATTGAATACTTTCAAATAGCAGTTGACTTTTAAATGCAATAGATACAGATGTTGCAATATGCAACACAAGTTAAACACAAAATAACATGGAGCTTAACTGGAAGTTTTAAGTAAATGCAATAAAATCAGTTTACAAATGTTTTTCTCACTCAGGGCTGGATCCTGGATTCAGCCCTGCTGCATTTCCTGTAAACAGTTGAAAAATCTTTTTGTTACACAGGCGATTTTTAAGGAATAGTTGTATGTTTTGAAAATCGACACTCTGAAGCAATTTTGGGTGAAAACCAAGCAATGTAATCCTATGGAGGAAAATCAAGTTAACTGTAAGTTAAAGTTATGATTAGTTTTTAGGTTCAGTGCTGGGCTAAAAAATACAGCACTGTCATCTCTCCTGATAGCAGGTGAGTAATTTCATTTTAGTTGTTCGGACGATTTTTAAGGAATATTTCAAAGTTGCAAAACTCGACACTTGGAAGAAATTTCAAGTGAAAACCAGCCAATGTTACCCTATGGAGAAAATAAAGTTATCGGTCTTTGGGTAAATACTCGGCTGGCAGAGTTAAGGATCTGGGGGTAGACTCAGGGGTCTCCCAGGGTCAGGTAAGTACAGTTGTTACACTCTCAGCGGCACAGGGGCAGCGGGTTCAGAGAGAGTAGGCCCAATGGAATCATATGGAGGATAGGGGGCCTTCGGTTGGTTACTGCTAGCAAGCTGGCCACGGGGCTGTGGATGCTGAGCTCCCGGTCACCTACACAGGGCAAGTGGGGAAGTAGAGAAGGATAGTTGCTGCACTCCCAGTGGCACTCGGGCGGCTGGGTGAAGGGTGCTTTTGGGCCTTCAGGCGCCCAAAGTTATTCAATGGGAAAGCTGGAAGTTGAACAAAGGCTGCAGACTCAGGGACGGAGGTTCTTCAGGTGCGACCACCACTTCAAGAGGTAATTTGGGATGTTGAAGGATAGGTAGACACCCAGGAGGGGGCCGTGGGGCCCGGGGTGTCTTTTGACGTCTGGAAATCTTACCCTCAGCTGGTTGCGGTTGGAGGGGTCCCTTGTTGTGAGGCTGCAGGCATCGTCAGGAGCGTCTAGGAGGGTCGTTGGGCACGGGATTTCAGGTCACAATCGCCGGGGGGACGCCCTCATGGTCTTTGTTCTCTCAGGCACAGGCCGGGCTCAGCGGGTGTAGAGTGTGCTGGATTCGCGGTTCCTGGCTGGCACCAGGGGTGATACTTGTTTGAGCAGAACCACTGCTCGTGGGAGTCCCCGTCTTTAGATGAGCAAGGCAGTCAGGTCCTCCTGGGTTTTCAAGGTTTCTGTCCGCAGGAGACGCCGAGGTTTTAGCAGGAGCAGGTTCAAGGATCAACAGGCCGGTAGGGCTGGGGCCAAGTCAGTTGGTGTCGTCCTTTTGTTAGAAGCTGCACGGCAGGTCATCCTTCTTGTTTCAAAATCGGGATCTGAGGAAGGAAGGTTCAGGGTGCCCCTACACACTAAATTTAGGGGCATTACAGGTAGGGTAAGGGCAGGGACCAATGGGTATCAGTGTGGGTTTAATGTGCTGAGAAGTTTGATACCAAACTTCCCAGTTTTCAGTGCAGCCATTATGGTGTTGTAGAGTTGGTAATGACAACCTCCCAGCACCATATACTCTTAATGTCACTCAGTCAGTCAGTCAAAACACTTTATTCGATTATTTAAAGACAAGAATACAAACATTTCATATATATAAAATCAACAATGACAATCAATATACAATAAATACCCATAATTTCATATTAATAGTTAATAAAATCAGACAGGATTATTATTATTAGGGATCTTAATGGCATCACTGCACTTGCAGTGCCCAGGAATGGACCTGGGTACCGTAGGGGCACAGGGCTCATGCACCCGTGCCCACACCACTGGTATAGGGCACCAAGCTAGAGGGGTGACTGAAGTATGCCAGGGCAATGTTTTGTGGGCATGGCACACAGGGATGTGTGTCATGTCGACTCTCTGTTTAGTTCTGTGCTTAGACACTCAGCCTGCAAAGGCAGTGTGGGTGTGTCAGGGTACAGGGGCCCCTAAGGGTGGCACAATAAGTGCTGCAGCCCTTAGGGGTCTTCTCTGGTCGCAGTGCCCTGGGTACCCAGGGTACCATTTACCAGGGGCTGACATGTGGCCAGAGATGCCAATTGGGTTTAGGTTTCAATGCAGTTTTAGGGAAGGAACACAGGCCCTGGGTACCTGATTAGCAGGAGCCCAGGGCACACTCAGCCAAATCACATCAGCAATTCAGCAAAAGTGGAGACATACCATGCAAGAAAGATGGCACTTTCTCTCAGATGGATCAGGTCTAATATTGATGTTGCGTTTAGTTTTTCCTTTAGGAACTAGCCTGTCTGGGTTTGCGGTGCAAGTGTGGTAGGCATTTCACAAGCTCCTCCATTTACTACCAGTGGTACCGGTTGTATCTAGAGAGGAGGCCCGAAGAGTCAATGGGTGCATGCTACATGCTCCACCCTTTAGGAAAGTGGATTATTACGTGGCGTGGTTGAGAGAGCTCACCAAGTAATAATGTCACAATCTCGATCAGGTCCACTTATGCTCTTTAACAAACAAAAACCCTCAGCTCAGTCCTGGGCAGCTGTGAGACAGAGTAATCAAGCTAGGCCATAGAAGCACGTGTAAAACCCTTAGGAGTACCAAAACCGTTTATAAGAGACACAACAAAACAAAAATAAGACACCAATTTATAAAAATAGAGTGTATTTTTATCTGAAATTAGACACTAAAATGACAAAATACTATTGAGAGGAGCTGGAATATGATCTTTCAAACGTAAGTTAAATAATTGAACTTTAAGCAATTGGATGCAATACATTGCTGCAAGCGGTTAGTAGCCAAAAGGCTGTTAGAATATTCTTGGACTATCCACAACGGCTGGGGCCGGTCACACGGGCCATTAAGGTCCAGGGGGACAGTTTGCCTGTTGTCGTCAGCAGTCTTAGGGTCCTCTGTGTACTTTTCTCCTTTAGAGTGATCAAACTAGGAAGGGGCTCTAATGCTGGGTTTTGAAGGATGCTGCAAAGCGGAAGGGATACCGAAGAGATGCCGCGAGTTTTACTGCAGTTCACAAACTTCAGGGGTCGTTTCCAGCCTCCAGACTCAATGTCCACATTGCAGCTTGGGAACAGTGCAGGTTCAGTTGCTACTGGTCAACTGGTCTCCCAGTTATAGTACAATCCGCAGTAGCTTACAGGTAAGCAAATCCTTTTCTTTTGTGGCCCAGAGTCCACTTTGACTTCTGTTATCACGGGCTCATCATCGAGTGGCGGGCCAGCGTAGCAGGGAGCTGGGCTTTCGGGAAGTGCAGGTTCCTTTAACTTTTGGTGGCCCTAAACCTTAACAGGAGGCTAGCCGCCTAGCTCTTTAAGTCACGTCTACCGTCCTGGCACAAGTGGAGATCTTATCCATAAGAGCGGACCACAGGCACAATCCACTTTGTAGGTACCTTGAGTGCGACAGATACAGTCCAGTCTTTGGTGCAGCCTCTGTTTGCTGGGTTCAGGGAGCAGCAGGGAAGCCCTTCCATCTTCTTCTAGTCCAGCAGTAATCGAAGTAGTGGGGTCTGGGGTACTGCTTTAGAGCCATCCCGTTTGTGTGAGGAAAAGACTTCCTAGTCAATTGGGCAATAGCTTCCTCGGTGGTCCACCCACCAAACAATGCCAGGATACCCCTTTCTACCCTAAACCAAGATGGTGCAAGGGCTCTTTCTCGTCAAGAACTCCTGGGATGTACCGAGGATAACGAGCCATTTCTCCTGGACAACGGGTTCTGCTACGGTTTTCCCCCTGAGAAGGGGATGCCAGCCAGTCGGCCTCCACAAAGAAGCGGGAAGGTGAAGGTATGATCACAATTTGCTTCACTGAGGTGCCGAAAGTACCACCTGGAAGTCATCCTGTTGAGAGGTCACACCTACTCCTTTTAGAAATTCTATTTGTTCCCTGTTCATGGCAGAGCTTCACACTTCCTAGCAAGGGGGCAGCATGATGTCCTTGGTGAAATCTGCATCAGATAGACAGGAAAGGCTACCAAAGGTTTGGTAAACAAAGTGTTGACATTCTAAAGTGACATAAATCCATTAAAAGTTATCTTAGATCTGACCTCAGTAATGAGTCAGGTTTAATGTACCAAATAAGGTGATACCTTGAAATAATTAATATCTTTGGTGGTCACAAATGGAAGTTAGCATTTAGCAGGGTGGCTAGTAAAACTCCATATTGGCCAATGGGAGCAGTGAAGACATTGATTTAATGTTTTCACCGTCAAGGCATGTTAAACACAACAGGAACACTCCCAATCTTTTATATTAGGCAACCTGCCCGGTGGGATACTACGACCTTCCCTAGAGATGGATTATTAATTTTAACAAGGAAAGTAAGGCTTCCTTCTCTTCAGAGGTCATAGCAGCAAGGCTAACCCTGGGAAAAGGATTTCGCTAGCGTAGTTTGCGAAATTTCCGCTACTTCGCACTACGCTAACTGCACGTAGCACAGTGCAAACACGCGTAGCGTAGTGCAGCTGTCATTTTTTGCTTGCTCGTGGACCTCAACGTCAAGTTGGCGACTGTGAGCGAGCAAAATGACATCCCGGCAAGACTTTTTCCTCGTTCACGATCAGCAACATCAAGACACCGATCGCGAGCGTGGAAAATAAACCTCCCGGCGAGATTCTCAACGCGGGTAGGTCAGGTTTCTTATTGCGAGTGGTCGCGGATGCTCGTGACCGCTCGCGATTAGAAACTACCAGTCCGCGTTGAGAAAATTGCCGCTTGAGTAAAAATCTCCTCGAACGGCAGAAAACTACAGCTCACACTGTGCAAGATGCCGTTTTCAATTATTGCACAGTGCCGGATGCTTGTCCGCACTGTGCAATCATTGAAAACGGCATCTTGCACAGTGCGAACAGGGTACTACGCAGTTCGCATAGTGCTACGCGTAGCTCGCGTAGTGCGAAGTGCACTTCGCGAAGCTAGGCTTAGCGCTACTTCGCGAACTACTCCCAGGGTTAAGCAAGGCGACTCCACAGGATATCGCAGACTCAGGGACAGTCTGGAAAGAGGATGCAATCCGGCCGAGATTCTACTTTTAGTAGTTTTCCCACTGGGCATACATATTTCACTGTTGAGTCAACTGTTAACCAAGTATTGGCAGCAGAAATGTCCAATACATATACCCCAGTGGTGGCTCAAGCGGGTTTCCAGAACAAACCAGAGGATCTACTGGACTAATGGATCACAGCATTCACCAGTCTTTTTAAAAAACGCACATTCCCAACCATACAGCAGACATCCTTCCTACATATCCCAGCCATGATGGACCCCCACCTCCCCCATTACTGTGAACGAATGGACCATTTAAAGGGAGAGCCAGAAGGCAACCTCCCTGCACTAGTTGTCAGACTGAGTGGTTATGCTCTCAGACTAGGATATCAGAGATCAGCTGTGATGCGCAATAAAGATATCAAACATAGGCAGTAGCTCAAGTGGGCTAGGATGATTGCGGACCTCACCAGGGGTAACCACACTGGGCAAAAACATGCAAGGACAGGTGGCGAAAGCTCTGCAAAGTCAAGCTGAGGACTTCATTCCAACACCGGCCAGAGATGGGGTTAAAAAAGGCCTGTTATTCTGAACTGCAATCAGCTTCTGAAAGTCGCATCGTTTTCTGACATCAGGGGGCAGGAGCTAGTCTCGACTATTAGGGAGGGGCCTGTGAGTATACCTCTAGCTCTTCTCTCAAACAACTATAGGTAAAATGTGGAGCTCATCGAGCAGACTTGTCAAGTTCACTGGAAGTAAATAAGAGCGGCTTGAAACAATTAACAGGGCAGGGCGGCACAGATGCTCCTCTCGATGATTAGGGCATCTGTCCCAAACGCTGCACACAAGACGGTCTCCATTGACACAGAAACCCCAGCATAGCATCGTCGGCACCTCTTTAGCATAGACTATGGGCACAATCTTTGAGCTCAGCCTCACCTGGATGCAGCCGGCCAGGATGCTGGTGGTCATTTTCTTGTAGAGGCTGGCATACTTCTCGCAGTCAGTCACAAGATCTTTGAGCTCGGTCACCAGCAACAGGTTGGAGCTGTGCTTGTCCAGGGCTACAGACAGAGCTTCTTTAGTGCCAAGGCGGCACATCACTACAGCACAGTCTTTGTTCGTGGTCGCCAGCCGGTGCAGGAAGCGGATGAATTCCTGAACAACCTAAAGCGACAAAGAGAAAGTCACATTAGAAGACGAGAAAGACAAAAAGGGAGAAAAAGAAAGTGCAGCCAAAGGGCTTGTGCTCGTTCTTTAATATTATTAACAGCGTACATGGAGTACCCTAGTATGGTGTCTCTTCTGTACTCCATTTTACATGCCTCGTCAGGCACAACAATACTCCTACCAACGACATGAAGATTACAATATGCTGTCTCGCAATACAAGTGCGCACGATCACTCGCTCTAAGGGGGAAATGTAAGTATTTCCATTATCTGACCGGATACTAGGCCCAATTTACAAATTACAATTTTGGCCCATTGCTTTTTTTGTCATTGGAGCTTCCTTGTATCCTAGACTTCATTGGTCTCTTCAGCCCGCCGATCAGTCTGTCCTCCTCGCCCTCTCGCGAGAGACAGACTCTTGTACGGAAGCCAAGTCTCAAGGTGTGAAGATGAAACAAAAACCAAGATCACAGAAGGATTTCGGGACAGTTTTATGATAAAGTGGTATACAATTAACCTAAATAAGATGCATTTATGTAATCTGAAGTAATCATGAAATCTTCGTAGGGCTGTAGCCCCAGGGGACCACAACGGATACCCCAGTCCTTTGTGAATCAACAGACTTATGTAACGCTTGGGGCATCCACCACAACTACCCCCTTGGAGCAGGAGAGCGGCCCAGGGAATAGGTCAGCAGTTGATGGGAAAGTCAAATGATAATAGGCCAGCTTCCAATCCTGGTCTCGTTTCTCAATAATCTGCTCTATATCTGGGTATATCATTTTAGCACCTGGGCCCCCTGGTGAAGGTCCGTGCCCTGAGGTTTCACTCGAAGTTCAAAATCTGTGACACCACAGACTCCTCACAAGTGGTCATTCGTGCACCATAATTTGATGATGATATGCAAAGGCAGCAGAAAGTGGAAATCAGGCAGAAATTTGAGCTAGCACAACAAAGTAAAAAGCAGAGAAAAGAATAGCAAGAGAAAGATAGTAGCAGGAATGGAAAAACTCCAGCGTTCGCAAAAGCAATAGGTCTCGCCTTTGGGACCTATTTTTTCCCAATGGTTTTAGCCAATATGTTAATAAATTTAAAATAAAAAAAACAACAAAAATCTTTTTAGAAAGTGGAGGGAAGTAACATGGCACGACAGAGGAATAACAGGTAGGGATGGGTGTAGAAGTGACACAGGGGGGTGGAAGCAACATGGTGGGGGGGGGCGGAAGCTACATGGTGGGGGGGCGGAAGCTACATGTGGGATGCTGGGGGAGGAAGGATACGGAGAGGGAGCTAAGTTGAGCGCTAGAGAGGGAGAGCAAACGGGCAAAAAAGAGCAGGGAGGAGCTGGTAGGGAGCAACATATGGGCAAAAAAGCAACATAATTGAAGTGGGGGAGACACACAGGTAAGAGAGAAGAACAGTGTGTGCTGGGGAGAGAAGTAAAGGAGTGAGACACCTGGAAAACACATACACTCTTGTAGAGTGCTTAAACAAAGAAAAAAATAGTAGCAACTGAAAAGTGAGCAGTGGTAGGACACAAGCAATGTGTCCGTACTCTAGGGGAGAGATGAATACAAGGAGGAGGAAAGCCTACACACGCTAGTGAGTAAGACACAAGCAAATGTGACAATGAAGGTAAGCAAAGGGCGTCTCTGAACCCACTGTAAGCTAACAATACATCTTCAAAACAGACCGTGCTTGTAATGTCTAGTAGGGAGACCTAAAAACGAGACAAGGTATCAAAGAGTCAGGATAACAATCAAGGCAAATGAAGGGTCTAGGCTAAGAGTAGTTGGGTGAGAAGTTTAAATCCACTCAAATAATTGGTGATTAAAGCAATAAAGAGGCAAACACATTGGAAAGGAAATAACATCAGAGCAGGTAAGTAAAGAAAGGGACACGTGTAAGGATTACACCTAACAAAAGGTGATGGCAAAGAAAAATAAAAGGGGGAGGGGGGATTCCCAGATTCCCCGTAAAAAAAAACAAATTAAAATTGGATTAAAACTAAGTTATGAACCTGATGCTAAGCAAACACTAATAAAAAAGTAACAAAAAAAGAATAACCCTCACATTAACCCTGAAGTAATGGTCTCGATTTAAACACATGGAACCACATTTATGGAGGACAGATAAAAAAACCAGCTGAATATATCAGAATGGTTCTACAAAAAGGTTTTCTAAAGCAAGAACCTGTGTGGTGAAATCAGTAATGCAGACAAAGCTATAGAATGGATCAAGACTGATCGGTTTGTGAACGGGCTCGCCCTTCTGGTCCTGCCATTTCTCGCTCACCTCTCGGTCAGTGTTGTGGGCGGACATGGACGACAGGCAGGGCTCGATGCTCTCGTGCCAGGGCAGCACGTCCTCCTGGTAATTATCCAGGAACTTGGTCAAGATCCTGAAGAGCAGATAAACAAAACACAGGAATATTAAAAAGAGGGCAGGAAAAACACATCACAACCTCAGCACACTAGACCCATGACCACAATCCTGCCAAGCTAAACCAGCACTGGCAAAGCCAATAGATCTGGCTTGTGTTTAAAACATTAAAAAAAGTCTGCTGAACATAAAAGGACATGACATTTTTAAGGCTTGCAATTTTCAGCGTTTACTGATTTTTGCAGATAAAAAACAATTATTTTTTATGTGTATATTTGTTTTTAAATCTGGAAAAATAAAACGGTTTACTTCTGGATGATTCTCATTACTGTCGGTCATGCGTGCTAGACTTGCAGACTGACCGGCACGAGAGCTAAAAAACAGAAAAACGAATTCCTAGTGAAGTGTAAATAACTGCAGCCGTTCAGCTGTTTGAGATTTAGAATGTAATTGATTTCAGATGACTGTTGTACTGTGAATGGTTAAAAACCCACCGAACATTCACACAACAATAAACGTGGAAATATACCATTGCAGGTTTATTTATTACACTAAACACAAAATAGATCTGGATAAATACAGATAAATTAGTTTAAAGTAAGTATGTTGAATGCTGATAAAATAGGCTTAAAATAAATATGGATAAATACAGACGCAAAAACAACCAAGAGCGAAATGTATAACCTAGCAGCTGTCGAAAAGGCAGAAATATCTGGGCCTTGTGAAGGAATGAACTAACCCAAATGACAGTAGGATAGGACGGGAGGAGGCCGGGAAGGGAAGAATTAAAATATTTGGTTTGTTTATCATAGTTACCAAAATGGACCCACAATGTGGACTGCTGCCCCTGATAATAACCTCCTACACGTCAGTGACTGACGTCAGTGGTGCACTGTATTTGGCAGTGGGAGGAGACAGGTACGTCAAGATAAGTGTGAAGTGGAGAAGTGTGGCTCAATGGTTAGAGCGGCAGACCCTGATGCAGAGGTCTGGCCCGGGACCAGGGTTCAATTCCCCGCCTCGGCGGGTCTTGGGCTCAAAATTCCACGGACCTGATAATTCTCGCCTCGGTGCCTATTCCAATCATGGGTCCCACTCTGCAACTCTGGGTAATAGCTTGCTTAATCTCCACAACGGCCCCCACAACGCTAAGGATGCCTGGCTTCACCTTGGGGGTGCCCAGGAGTGGGCATTTCACAGGAAAAAGAAGCCAGGAGGGTTCCATAGCGGTATGCGTTACAGCGCCAGGACACCCCAGTTGGGGTATAAGTGCGCTTTACAAGTACAAATTACAAGAGGAAGGTCCATGAGAGGTCAAAAATCCACTATTACCAGGTTTAAAGAGAAATTATGGAACGAAGGCCTACCCAATCAGGCGGGGAGAAGCACATCAGGATGAAAGAAAACTTTATTCCCCCTTAGTGCCTCTCAAACATGGTCATATCCAGAGGCCGCTACGGGCCCACAGCTCAGACCACAGATCCATCCATCCCCCGCCAGGGTGCTGCCAAACACAAACCTTACCTCAAAATGCCCACCTGCACAGGCTTCTCTGTGCGCAGCTGCTCAAGATTTTTAAGTAGCAGCAAGAAGGCGTCGCGGTCCTTCATGAGTTCCGCGATGTCGCCCTGAATGGAAACCGTTTCCTCACAGATGACGCGTTCCAGGGCCAAAATAATCTCTTTGGACAAGCTGGTCTCCTTCAAACTGATCAACAATTTCTTCAAGTCCATCTCTTTCAAGTCGAAGAGCACAGCAGAGTCTGTAAGACAAAACAGATCAATGTGAGCTTTTCACAACTTCAACAGAAGGAGCAGCTCAAACGCAAGGCGTTGTACGCAGACGACTGTAATGTATGGGAGTCACCTGAAACCAGACCGCTGAAATCAGATGTGGAGGCAGCAGATGAAGGAAGCAAGCAGTTCAGCACCAGATGTCTGAACGTTGCACAAACTTACAATTAGAGGGACACAGATTGTGAAGTGCCCATAATCATACAATAAGTAGTGAAGTGCAGTAGCCACGATTGTGTCCAAGAGAACGGGCGGAATCCATCAAATTAGATTTGATCCTCTTGTTGCACGTGGCAAGCAAACAGTGAACCGATGGCCCTGCCTATCTGAAGAAAAAAGCAGGCAGATTGCTGGCTCTGAGGCGAGAAATCCTGGTCTTGATGGCAAAGAGGGAACGTGGAAGGTGGGTACACGTAACTCAGCTTGCAAATACGCCCCTTCAAACTACTTCAACATCTCACCGTAGAAGCAGACAAGGAAGCTCTTATTTTTGGGGGGTTTACTAAATCAACCCTCAGAGTGGAAGTAGAGTTCATTTAAATGCAGTGGAGGGAGACAGGAGCCATTTCTCTGGTGGCTCACTTCAGCATCCTTCAAAGTGGAGATAGCAGCACTGACAGGGAATTCTTACCAGACAGTCCCTTAATTTACCTCCAGTGGAAGGAGGAGGCCTTCTCTCGTCTGGTGACTAACTTCACCTACGTCCAGTGGACCCAGAGGACAACACAGAAATCTTGTATTGGTCAGCTTGGTTCACCGACTGTTGGACCTTTGGTGGCTAAAAGCTAAAGGTAGGAAACTCTGGTGTAACGGCTTACTTCATCTATCCCCAGAGAGTCGAACGGTTTAGTGAGCCACCCCATCTATTGTGATTTAAGTAGCAAAAGGAAGCAGAAAGCCCTCACCTGGTACAACACTTCCCTACTATCAGAGTGATGGCAGCAGAGCCGGGAGGAAGAGGTTACTCAATGGTTGACTTCATTGGCACCCACAGCATAAAAGTTTTTCTGGTGGGGACAATCTACCAAGAGTGGAGCAGCGTAAACCCACGATCTTACCGGGTGGGTCAGATCCTGTGTTGCCCACGTCAGGGGGCAACTTGTGTGCGGAGAGGCGGTTCTTGACGATCAGCGCCAGCATCTCATGTTGGGGGCTGGAGGAACTCTCACAGCAGCTCTGCAGCACAGCCTGGATGCCACAGTTTACGAACTGCTCCGCCAAGCTCTTGTGGTTGTTTATCAACATGCTGACCACCAGAAGGCCATTCTGTACTGCGGAGTAACACCTGGAGGAAGGAGAGGAAGCAAGGGGTCAGTCTCATCAAAGTTTAAATGTAACAGCTGTGCTTACATGCCGGATCCTGGGTCACATCTCCATGCATAACATAGTACTATAAAAGACATGCAGCTCAAACCGTAATTTAAATCTCTGAAATGAGCAGAAAACACTAAGCTATTACCTTTCAGTAGAAAACTTTAACACTGATTTGTGAAGGAAACCATGTGGCACACAGGCCTAGAATGCTTAGCAATATTAGTTACGCGCTTTATTTTGAACAAAAGGGCAGATACAAATCCAAATAAAACAGTTTCTAGCCATGTTTCCAGAGTAAAAGGGCACGCTGTACATAAATATCAAGGAAGAAAGACAAAGCGAAGTTCTATAATTGAAAGAAAGTACTTTTCTTTCTCTGTGCCTAACTCTTGCTCTTCATTAAGAGTAGAACAGAATACCAAACTCATCCCTGCTAGGAGGAGGGCGAATGAGCAGTGAACAGAAGATCACCACTAAGAAATACTCAAACTAACCTGCTTGGACGGAGTGGCCTAACTATTAGAGGGCAGCTCTTATTTAATGTTATTGTATTAAAATGGGAAAGAAATCATTTCAGTACAGACATACCTACTTGTAACATTTTTACTAGGGCGAACCTCCAATTAACATCGATAAAGATTGACCAATACGCTTGGGTACAAGTTACAGATTATTGCTCCATTACATTAAGAGTCTTTCACTGTTCTTACTCAGAGATTCCCTATATGTGGATATTTAACCTATAACATATATATGTAGGAGGCTGGATTCATATACAGTGCACACTAAGTGCAGCACCTTGCATTCATTTAGATATCCCTTATGGTGATTTTAGCGTCTTAGGCAACCATGGAAAGCTCTGTAAGTGGCAGCTGTGGACAGCAGCCTTCAGGCTTATCCAGGTGGACTGCCAAGCAGCTTGTTTTACCAGTTTAATCTGTAGTGTAGGTTAAATGAGAGTGAGAGAAATGAGAGGAGTGAGTGAGAGGAGTGAGGGGAGTGAATATATATATATATATATACAATGTAATATGTTTAATTTCACAATGCTTGTGGGTATACAATATGTTTTTGTTCCATTGTGGGTGCAGATATAGATATGGTCTGGTTTGCCGACTCTAGAACACGCAACATATAATTGTCTATGTGAGAAGCAATCCGTGTCTAGATCTAAACCGCACAATTCTAAAGCTTGGCCCGGAGCTTTGTCATTTTTTTTTATAACACATTTTATTGAAAACTACAGTTAGTAATACATGTATCATAGCAAGTACTCAAGGTATTTTCCTTTTTGCTGCTTGTTATCCAGTTTTTCCCGATATAAATTTGATACATATTTAAATCATATCACATCAGTTGATATAACAGAAACAATCAGTACAGATGGTAGATATTGGAAGCATCCTTAATATAGAACATGTAATAGAACCGCAGGTCGCGGTTGCATTGTGTTCTTTTAAATTATGTTGCAAACTGAACCAACTCCTCCCCCCCCCTCCATCCACTTCTTGGTCTGCCACCCTGACACCAACTGTCCATCCTAATATATGTAGACTATTGTCTCTAAGTGTCCCTTGTAGTTGTTGCGCAGCAACCAAATCGACAGGATCTGTTCGGGCTTTTGATTAAAAACACGTGTGTATCGGACACGTGCGTATTGGAATCCAACGTTGTGTATATAAAAACACACGCTTAATCAAATCCAACGTTGTGTCAAAATTTCAAAGCAATCAGTGAAGAAGTTTCGGAGATTTAAGATTTTGAACAAACGAACATTTACATTTTTATTTATAGAGATATATCTCATCCTGCAGTCTTTGTAGGACTAGTCCGACAGTTATCAGCACTGAGGATTTCGTGGCCAACTCTGAAGACTTCAAGACCAGTATCTATTTCGGCTTAGACACCAAGGGCTTTGGCTCCAATGGGTGAGTCAGTGCCGAGACTGGACCGAGCAATGCCAAAGAAGCAGTCTCTGGGGTTTCTTCGGCGTCAAGCCGAGGCCACCTATTGCATTCAAGACAGAAGTTCGGTGCCGACCATGGCGCGAAGAACATGATGGTCTAGATGTTGTGCTCTGTGGGTCTAGAGAGGCTGGACACTCTTTCACAGAGGGCTGCTCGATATGCGAGCGATGTCGAGGGAAGGGGGAGCCCTACTCACGACCATCTGTGCTGGCGGAAGGTCTTCAATTTCCAAATCGTAACCGGCGGCAGACGAAAATATCTCGTCAGCTGCCAATGGCAGCGCATGGTGATGCCCCACGAGGTCCTGGGTGCTGAAGAGGTCTGGGGTGTCGTCTCCGTTCCTGCGAGACATCTTGAGGTGACGCACCCAACGGTCGAGGAGAGTCTTTTTTGAGCCGAAGTAGCGTCAGACAGCTTTACCCTGCTCGGGCGAGAGGCAGAGGTTACAGACCGGGTGGAGATCAGTCCAGGAGTATTTCATGTGACAGCGAGGACAGTATCTGAAGGGCGTCCGTGCCATCACAGTCAAGGCATTGTCGGGAAGCGGAGTAGGCGATACGGAGGCCGTATGAGAGGCTGAGGACGACAGAGTCGCACGGAGTGATGGAGTCCAGACGTTTACCCAAGACGGCAGTTCAAGGAAAGTGAATGGAAAACAATACCAACAGAAGGAGAGGAACGGTGAAGTCCGAGAAGAGTACGGACTGTGTCAAGCTGGAGCATACGTAAGAACCAGATGGTGGTAAGGAAACAATCTAATAATGGAGTCGATACCCAGGCACATTACCAACAAGAGTAGGAGTCACAATATCTTGTGAATCAAAAGACTTCTTTGAAGAAAAGCAGCTTGCCCACATCTGGGCCCAACACTAGATGGCAAGTGTATGCAGAGCATGTGTATCTACAGCCAAACATGCCTGAAACAGGAAGTTCTTAGCCTATGGGTTATTTCACATCCACCTCAGTACAACAGCAGCGAAGGAAGTTCTTGCCCAGCGGCTTCAGATACCCTCAGTATAATGATAGGCAAGGAAGTTCTAACCCGGCGGGTCACTTCATCTACGCCCAGTACAATGGCAGGGAAGGAAGTTCTTGCCGGGGGAGCGCACTTAATTTGCCTGTAGTACAACGAGAGGGATGGATCTTCCATGTGCCCCCAATATCCTTCAGATCATTTGATCTGCCTTCAGGACAATGAGTGGGAAGAAAGTTCTTAATCGGCGGCTTATTTCATCTACCCTCAGTGGAACGAGAGCGAATACATTTCTCATCTAGTGGCTCACTTCACCTGCCCTCACAAGAATGATAGTGAAGAAAGTGTTTATCTGTCAGCTCACTTAATTTACAATCAGCGGAACGAGAGGGAGGGTAGTTCCTACCCAGCGGCTCAATCCATTTATCCTCTGTGGATGCAACAGAGAGAGCTGAAAGAACTTTATTGGGGGCCGTCCTCTTCTACCCTAGGTGGAGGCAATGGATTGAGAAGCAGAAAGGATAAATTACTTACCTGTAATCCTAGTTCTCTTCCAGGGGATCAAAGTCATAGTGGAGTGGTGTGGCTCACTGGTTAGAGGCGGCAGGCCTGAGAGCAGAAGTCAGCCCGGGACCAGGGTTCAATTCCCGACGCGGCAGGGTCGTGGACCTTGGTCAGCGGACTCGATAATTCTCGCTTTGGTGCTTACTCTAATCAGGGGTTCCACTCGGCAACTCTGGGCATTAGCTTGCCTAATCTCCACAACGGCCCCACCAATTCCGGGGATGCCTGGCTCCACCTTGGGGACTCCCAGCAAGGGACCATCCCACAGGGAAAGCCAGGACGGGTTCCCCAGAGTTATACAGCGCCGGGACGCCCCGTTGCTGGGGCAGCTGTGCGCTTTACAAGTATACTACATTTACATTTACATTTACATTTACATTTACATAAGCACTGAATAATCCCGCCCACTGTCCATGTACCGCCAATATCCTTCAGATCATTTCATCTGCCTTCAGGATACTGAGAGGGAAGAAAGTTCTTAATCGGTGGCTTATTTCAACTACCCTCAGTGGAACGAGAGCAAAGGGATTTCTCATCTAGTGGCTCACTCCACCTGCCCTCAGAAGAATGATAGTGAAGAAAGTTTTTATCTGTCAGCTCACTTAATTTACAAATCAGCAGAATGAGAGGGAGGGTAGTTCCTACCCAGCGGCTCACTTCATTTATCCTCTGTGGATGCAACAGAGAGAGCTGGAGGTACTTAATTGGTGGCCGTCCTCTTCTACCCTAGGTGGACGCAATGAATTGAGAAGCAGAAAACATTATCTAACTGGTCATTTCATCCACTCTCAGTGGCCACAGCACAGAATACAATAAGCTTTTAACAGGCAACTCACTTCCTTTAGCCTCCAATACCCTTGGTGGTACAAGTCAAAAATGTTCTGACAGTACAGTACGTTGGAAGAGGTGTGGTGCACTCTGGAACTCGGAGGCTCACAGTTCGGTCCCCGGCGCCGGATGAGCCCAGCACCATGCAACACTGGGCAATAGCTCACTTATTCTTCCCGACAGCCCCCAGCGCCTTCACGCCCTTGGGTACTAGTTCACGATTTACAAATACCGGACATTTACATATCGATAAAGCAAGAAACTAGTGTTATCATATGATAGCATATGATGCTCCAGTCTAAAATCATGCTTTTTTAAACAATGGTTCAGGGTAGGCCTAATAAGGTCCTAAAAAGAAGGATGAGAATAGCGAGTACTTAATAAACGCTTGTTGATGTTGTGTGACAGTCCGTTCACTTTGATCACTTATGTCACGTCCTGCACCGTATTATTCACTTGAGCACCTGAAATACAGTATAAAGATTTGTGTATATATATATATATAAAAAAGAAAGAGTAAATAAAAGTTCCTACCTGTACCTACACTTTTCGCTCCCTAGCGTTTATTAAGTACTCGCTATTCTCATCCTTCTTTTTAGGACCTTATTAGGCCTACCCTGAACCATTGTTTCTTAAAAAAGCATAATTCTACCCCAGGTTCAACTTTATGGGGTCCCCTTGTCTATAAAAAACACAACACACCAGTCTAAAATCAGCCTGCCCATCGAAAGAGTACAGCTATGCTGTAGGATCAGTTTTTACAAAATCACATTTAGCAGCAAGATTGATTGAATTCAATTTTTTTAAGTTTAAGTGAGGAATGTGTGAGGAATAGTCAATCTATAAATATAAAAACCAAAGTATGTCCGTTTGTCCTTTATGCATTACTACACCATTCATCCGATCGGCATGAAACTATGGGAAGTTGTTGAGTACACTCACGCGAAGGTTTCTGGCAAAAAAATCAATTAAAATTTTTTTTTAAATATCGGCCCCCTGGCCAGCCAGGGCCCTCATAATCTTTCCAATGCTGAACTTTTACACTTTCCGGTGCGACTCGCTTTTGCAATGACCATCAACAAAGCACAAGGACAATCGCTGCAAGTGTGTGGACTAGATATGGAGAATCCGTGCTTCTCACATGGACAACTGTATGTGGCCAGCTCACGCGTCGGAAAACCTTCTGATTTATTCGTCTACGCACCAGACGGAAAAACAAAAAATATCGTGTATCCACAAGCACTTGAATAAAAAAAACAGAATTAAAACACTTTGAAATGTTTTCCATATTAAAATGAATAAGTTTCAATAAAAATGACACAATGTAAATTGAATGTTATCATAACAAGTTTCCTTGAATTTAATTTCTTCTGAGATCGCAGAAACGCGCGACGGGTAAGCTAGTTAACTATAAATCAAAGACTGAACGCCCAGAAACAAAGCACACATTTGGTATTCTATCTGCCGGAGTGTTTACTAACAGCAATGCTTTCAGAGACATCTGCTCTTACCCAGGGGTTGTCAACATCGTGTTGACGGCAGCTGGAACCACGGCGAGCAGGTTATCGGAGCCGATGCCGGCTGCAGAGCCGATGCTGGCGAAGATCTCCCGCATCACCTGGGCATCGGAATGGCTGAGGGTGTAGGATTTGGCAGATCCTTCCAGCTGGCTGTTACCAACACCAGTCAACACCTTCAAGACCTGAGAAACAGTAATCCAGATGTGAAAAATCACGCACAGAGTGCCCAAATGCATCACTTCATTCTAAAGACAATAATAGAAAGAGGAAGGAGAAGTAAATAGAAAAAAGTAGAAGCATAAATAGGGCTATGATAGGTGACTTAAGGCCTTTCAGTGGAGGAGTTTTCAACCTAGCCAGAGAGCAAAAAAGCACTACACGGACGCACCAGGTAGCGAGAGAATTAAAGTTTAAGCACATGGCACCAAGGACGGCAAAGGCAATAGAACTAGATAAGAACTAGATAAGATAGAGAGCAAGAGTCAACTTTGGAGCACATTTCGTTGAGGGATGAGTATAGGCTGGCAGGGTTGGTACCAGTTCAGCTGCTTCTACTCTCCGCTCTGCTTTTTCGGCTCTTCAGTGTCCCCTCTTCTTTGGTCACCAGTATCAGCCTCTTTTGTTCTATGGACTCCACTAAATACTGAATTTAGGGACATTAAAGGAGTGTAGGGTAGTGGACAATGGGCTACTGAATCTTGAGGTCACTAGACCCCTATATGACCACTTCCTGGTGGAAGTGGGCATAACTGTGTACCAGAATTCCTAAGAATCCCATCACAAAAATGCTACTTCCGAAAAATTGTGTCTGCCTCACTGTAGCTCACCTTAGGGGTGGTACTAGCCTGGAGGAGGCACACCTGCCTGACTAGCTACTTTTTCTGCCTATCAAAGTGCAGAGGAGGCCCTAGACAAAGGGGTTGGCTTCCTCTCCTGCGATGGGAGCCAGATTCACATGGCGGAAGCCCTTAGAGGCTTGCCACCCAAGAAAGGCTAATCAGCAGGTCATCCTGTGTATGTGTACACCCTCTTTTGTTCTGGGCATCCTGAGAGCAGAGGCTCTCGCCCTAGGAGGTCAGAACAGTGCCTCGGGGGCAGGCTGGCAGAAACCAGTCAGGAAGCACACCAGAGGCTGGTAGGTTTTCAGGGGGGACCTCTAAGGTGCCCTCTGGGTGCATGTATTGGCAATTCCATCACTGCCATCAGTGTAGGTTTATCAATACAAGAGATTTGATACCTAACATCCCTATCTTCAGTGAAGCCATCATGGAGCGGGGGGACTCGTTTTCATCAGTCTCCAGCACGTTTTAGAATGGCTTCCCTGGTCTCTTGAACGTGCAGTAATAGGACTGACCAACACAGGGGTATGTTTGTTCATGCAGGTATGCCCTCACATGTAATATCCAGCTCCCAGTCTTAGGGCTGTCAGGCCTGCAGGCCAGGTGACTTTCAAATATTGCATTTAGTGTTAGGAGACATGGCACACAGGCATGTGTGGCTTGTCGTGTTTTCACTTTTGCCTGCACCAAGACACGCAGCCTGCAATGGCAGTCGTGCCTGTGCTTGGTGAGGGGTTTCTAAGGGTGGTACCATTAGTACTGCAGCCATTAGGGACCCTCTTTAGTACCTCAGGCCATAGGTACCAGGGTACCATTTACTTGGGACTTAGAGGGTACCCAAGGTTTTGCCAATTAGGAGAACAAGTGTACAGTTTTAGGGAAAGAGTACTGGTACTGGGGAGAACCCAGAACACTTCAATCAAGGTTGCATCTAATACCAGGTATAGCGTGTGTGGGTGGGTAGGGTGTTGGGGTGGGGGGGGCATTAGGAGGATCCTGCAACAAAAATCTAGTTTCCTACAGTCCCTGCCAAGTGTAAAGTTTTTCTCTTCTAAGGTCTCTGCCAGGTGTAAAGCTTTTTCTCTTCTTAGGTCTCTGCCAGGTGTAAAGCTTTTTCTCTTCTTAGGTCTCTGCCAGGTGTAAAGCTTTTTCTCTTCTTAGGTCTCTGCCAGGTGTAAAGCTTTTTCTCTTCTTAGGTCTATGCCAGGTGTAAAGCTTTTTCTCTTCTAAGGTCTCTGCCAGGTGTAAAGCTTTTTATCTTCTAAGGTCTCTGCCAGGTGTAAAGCTTTTTATCTTCTAAGGTCTCTGCCAGGTGTAAAGCTTTTTATCTTCTAAGGTCTATGCCAGGTGTAAAGCTTTTTCCCTTCTTAGGTCTCTGCCAGGTGTAGAGCTTTTTCTCTTCTTAGGTCCCTGCCAAGTGTAAAGCTTTTCTCTTCTTAGGTCTCTGCCAGGTGTAAAGCTTTTTCTTTGCTTAGGTCTCTGCCAGGTGTAAAGCTTTTTATCTTCTAAGGTCTCTGCCAGGTGTAAAGATTTTTCTCTTCTTATGTCTCTGCCAGGTGTAAAGCTTTTTGTCTTCTAAGGTCTCTGCCAGGTGTAAAGCTTTTTCTCTTCTTATGTCTCTGCCAGGTGTAAGGCTTTTTCTCTTCTTAGGTCTCTGCCAGGTGTAAAGCTTTTTCTCTTCTTATGTCTCTGCCAGGTGTAAAGCTTTTTCTCTTCTTATGTCTCTGCCAGGTGTAAAGCTTTTTCTCTTCTTATGTCTCTGCCAGGTGTAAAGCTTTTTCTCTTCTTAGGTCTCTGCCAGGTGTAAAGCTTTTTCTCTTCTTATGTCTCTGCCAGGTGTAAAGCTTTTTCTCTTCTTATGTCTCTGCCAGGTGTAAAGCTTTTTCTCTTCTTATGTCTCTGCCAGGTGTAAAGCTTTTTCTCTTCTAAGGTCTCTGCCAGGTGTAAAGCTTTTTCTCTTCTAAGGTCTCTGCCAGGTGTAAAGCTTTTTCTCTTCTTAGGTCTCTGCCAGGTGTAAAGCTTTTTCTCTTCTTATGTCTCTGCCAGGTGTAAAGCTTTTTCTCTTCTAAGGTCTCTGCCAGGTGTAAAGCTTTTTCTCTTCTTAGGTCTCTGCCAGGTGTAAAGCTTTTTCTCTTCTAAGGTCTCTGCCAGGTGTAAAGCTTTTTCTCTTCTTAGGTCTCTGCCAGGTGTAAAGCTTTTTCTCTTCTTAGGTCTCTGCCAGGTGTAAAGCTTTTTATCTTCTTAGGTCTCTGCCAGGTGTAAAGCGTTTTCTCTTCCTAGGTCTCTGCCAGGTGTAAAGCTGTTTCTCTTCTAAAGTCTATGCCAGGTGTAAAGCTTTTTATCTTCTAAGGTCTCTGCCAGGTGTAAAGCTTTTTCTCTTCTTATGTCTCTGCCAGGTGTAAAGCTTTTTCTCTTCTTAGGTCTCTGCCAGGTGTAAAGCTTTTTCTCTTCTTATGTCTCTGCCAGGTGTAAAGCTTTTTCTCTTCTTAGGTCTCTGCCAGGTGTAAAGCTTGTTCTCTTCTTAGGTCTCTGCCAGGTGTAAAGCTTTTTCTCTTCTTAGGTCTCTGCCAGGTGTAAAGCTTTTTCTCTTCTTAGGTCTCTGCCAGGTGTAAAGCTTTTTCTCTTCCTAGGTCTCTGCCAGGTGTAAAGCTTTTTCTCTTCTTAGGTCTCTGCCAGGTGTAAAGCTTTTTCTCTTCTTAGGTCTCTGTCAGGTGTAAAGCTTTTTCTCTTCCTAGGTCTCTGCCAGGTGTAAAGCTTTTTCTCTTCTTAGGTCTCTGCCAGGTGTAAAGCTTTTTCTCTTCTTAGGTCTCTGCCAGGTGTAAAGCTTTTTCTCTTCTTAGGTCTCTGCCAGGTGTAAAGCTTTTTCTCTTCCAAGGTCTCTGCCAGGTGTAAAGCTGTTTCTCTTCTAAAGTCTCTGCCAGGTGTAAAGCTTTTTCTCTTCTTAGGTCTCTGCCAGGTGTAAAGCTTTTTCTCTTCCTAGGTCTCTGCCAGGTGTAAAGCTGTTTCTCTTCTAAAGTCTCTGCCAGGTGTAAAGCTTTTTCTCTTCCTAGGTCTCTGCCAGGTGTAAAGCTTTTTCTCTTCTTAGGTCTCTGCCAGGTGTAAAGCTTTTTCTCTTCTTATGTCTCTGCCAGGTGTAAAGCTTTTTCTCTTCTTATGTCTCTGCCAGGTGTAAAGCTGTTTCTCTTCTAAAGTCTCTGCCAGGTGTAAAGCTGTTTCTCTTCTAAAGTCTCTGCCAGGTGTAAAGCTTTTTCTCTTCTTAGGTCTCTGCCAGGTGTAAAGCTTTTTCTCTTCTTATGTCTCTGCCAGGTGTAAAGCTGTTTCTCTTCTAAAGTCTCTGCCAGGTGTAAAGCTTTTTCTCTTCCTAGGTCTCTGCCAGGTGTAAAGCTTTTTCTCTGCTAAGGTCTCTGCCAGGTGTAAAGCTTTTTCTCTTCTTATGTCTCTGCCAGGTGTAAAGCTTTTTCTCTTCTTATGTCTCTGCCAGGTGTAACGCTTTTTCTCTTCTTATGTCTCTGCCAGGTGTAAAGCTGTTTCTCTTCTAAAGTCTCTGCCAGGTGTAAAGCTTTTTCTCTTCCTAGGTCTCTGCCAGGTGTAAAGCTTTTTCTCTTCCTAGGTCTCTGCCAGGTGTAAAGCTTTTTCTCTTCTTATGTCTCTGCCAGGTGTAAAGCTTTTTCTCTTCCTAGGTCTCTGCCAGGTGTAAAGCTTTTTCTCTTCTTAGGTCTCTGCCAGGTGTAAAGCGTTTTCTCTTCCTAGGTCTCTGCCAGGTGTAAAGCTTTTTCTCTTCTTAGGTCTCTGCCAGGTGTAAAGCTTTTTCTCTTCTTATGTCTCTGCCAGGTGTAATGCTTTTTCTCTTCCTAGGTCTCTGCCAGGTGTAAAGCTTTTTCTCTTCCTAGGTCTCTGCCAGGTGTAAAGCTGTTTCTCTTCTAAAGTCTCTGCCAGGTGTAAAGCTTTTTCTCTTACTAGGTCTCTGCCAGGTGTAAATCTTTTTCTCTTCTTATGTCTCTGCCAGGTGTAAAGCTGTTTCTCTTCTAAAGTCTCTGCCAGGTGTAAAGCTGTTTCTCTTCTAAAGTCTCTGCCAGGTGTAAAGCTTTTTCTCTTCTTAGGTCTCTGCCAGGTGTAAAGCTTTTTCTCTTCTTATGTCTCTGCCAGGTGTAAAGCTGTTTCTCTTCCTAGGTCTCTGCCAGGTGTAAAGCTTTTTCTCTTCTAAGGTCTCTGCCAGGTGTAAAGCTTTTTCTCTTCTTATGTCTCTGCCAGGTGTAAAGTTTTTTCTCTTCTTATGTCTCTGCCAGGTGTAAAGCTTTTTCTCTTCTTATGTCTCTGCCAGGTGTAAAGCTGTTTCTCTTCTAAAGTCTCTGCCAGGTGTAAAGCTTTTTCTCTTCCTAGGTCTCTGCCAGGTGTAAAGCTTTTTCTCTTCCTAGGTCTCTGCCAGGTGTAAAGCTTTTTCTCTTCTTATGTCTCTGCCAGGTGTAAAGCTTTTTCTTTGCCTAGGTCTCTGCCAGGTGTAAAGCTTTTTCTTTGCTTAGGTCTCTGCCAGGTGTAAAGCTTTTTCTCTTTTAAGGCCTCTGCCAGGTGTAAGGCTTTTTCTCTTCTTAGGTCTCTGCCAGGTGTAAAGCTTTTTCTCTTCTTAGGTCTCTGCCAGGTGTAAAGCTTTTTCTCTTCTAAGGTCTCTGCCAGGTGTAAAGCTTTTTCTCTTCTTAGGTCTCTGCCAGGTGTAAAGCTTTTTCTCTTCCTAGGTCTCTGCCAGGTGTAAAGCTGTTTCTCTTCTAAAGTCTGTGCCAGGTGTAAAGCTTTTTCTCTTCCTAGGTCTCTGCCAGGTGTAAAGCTTTTTCTCTTCCTAGGTCTCTGCCATGTGTAAAGCTGTTTCTCTTCTAAAGTCTCTGCCAGGTGTAAAGCTTTTTCTCTTCCTAGGTCTCTGCCAGGTGTAAAGCTGTTTCTCTTCTAAGGTCTCTACCAGGTGTAAAGCTGTTTCTCTTCCTAGGTCTCTGCCAGGTGTAAAGCTTTTTCTCTTCCTAGGTCTCTGCCAGGTGTAAAGCTTTTTCTCTTCTTATGTCTCTGCCAGGTGTAAAGCTTTTTATCTTCTAAGGTCTCTGCCAGGTGTAAAGCTTTTTCTCTTCTAAGGTCTCTGCCAGGTGTAAAGCTTTTTCTCTTCTAAGGTCTCTGCCAGTTGTAAAGCTTTTTCTCTTCTTAGGTCTCTGCCAGGTGTAAAGCTTTTTATCTTCTAAGGTCTCTGCCAGGTGTAAAGCTTTTTCTCTTCTAAGGTCTCTGCCAGGTGTAAGGCTTTTTCTCTTCTTAGGTCTCTGCCAGGTGTAAAGCTTTTTCTCTTCTTAGGTCTCTGCCAGGTGTAAAGCTTTTTCTCTTCTAAGGTCTCTGCCAGGTGTAAAGCTTTTTCTCTTCTTAGGTCTCTGCCAGGTGTAGAGCTTTTTCTCTTCTTAGGTCTCTGCCAGGTGTAAAGCTTTTTCTCTTCTAAGGTCTCTGCCAGGTGTAAAGCTTTTTCTCTTCTTATGTCTCTGCCGGGTGTAAAGCTTTTTCTCTTCCTAGGTCTCTGCCAGGTGTAAAGCTGTTTCTCTTCTAAAGTCTCTGCCAGGTGTAAAGCTTTTTCTCTTCCTAGGTCTCTGCCAGGTGTAAAGCTTTTTCTCTTCCTAGGTCTCTGCCAGGTGTAAAGCTTTTTCTCTTCTTATGTCTCTGCCAGGTGTAAAGCTTTTTCTTTGCCTAGGTCTCTGCCAGGTGTAAAGCTTTTTCTTTGCTTAGGTCTCTGCCAGGTGTAAAGCTTTTTCTCTTTTAAGGCCTCTGCCAGGTGTAAGGCTTTTTCTCTTCTTAGGTCTCTGCCAGGTGTAAAGCTTTTTCTCTTCTTAGGTCTCTGCCAGGTGTAAAGCTTTTTCTCTTCTAAGGTCTCTGCCAGGTGTAAAGCTTTTTCTCTTCTTAGGTCTCTGCCAGGTGTAAAGCTTTTTCTCTTCCTAGGTCTCTGCCAGGTGTAAAGCTGTTTCTCTTCTAAAGTCTGTGCCAGGTGTAAAGCTTTTTCTCTTCCTAGGTCTCTGCCAGGTGTAAAGCTTTTTCTCTTCCTAGGTCTCTGCCATGTGTAAAGCTGTTTCTCTTCTAAAGTCTCTGCCAGGTGTAAAGCTTTTTCTCTTCCTAGGTCTCTGCCAGGTGTAAAGCTGTTTCTCTTCTAAGGTCTCTACCAGGTGTAAAGCTGTTTCTCTTCCTAGGTCTCTGCCAGGTGTAAAGCTTTTTCTCTTCCTAGGTCTCTGCCAGGTGTAAAGCTTTTTCTCTTCTTATGTCTCTGCCAGGTGTAAAGCTTTTTATCTTCTAAGGTCTCTGCCAGGTGTAAAGCTTTTTCTCTTCTAAGGTCTCTGCCAGGTGTAAAGCTTTTTCTCTTCTAAGGTCTCTGCCAGTTGTAAAGCTTTTTCTCTTCTTAGGTCTCTGCCAGGTGTAAAGCTTTTTATCTTCTAAGGTCTCTGCCAGGTGTAAAGCTTTTTCTCTTCTAAGGTCTCTGCCAGGTGTAAGGCTTTTTCTCTTCTTAGGTCTCTGCCAGGTGTAAAGCTTTTTCTCTTCTTAGGTCTCTGCCAGGTGTAAAGCTTTTTCTCTTCTAAGGTCTCTGCCAGGTGTAAAGCTTTTTCTCTTCTTAGGTCTCTGCCAGGTGTAGAGCTTTTTCTCTTCTTAGGTCTCTGCCAGGTGTAAAGCTTTTTCTCTTCTAAGGTCTCTGCCAGGTGTAAAGCTTTTTCTCTTCTTATGTCTCTGCCGGGTGTAAAGCTTTTTCTCTTCCTAGGTCTCTGCCAGGTGTAAAGCTGTTTCTCTTCTAAAGTCTCTGCCAGGTGTAAAGCTTTTTCTCTTCCTAGGTCTCTGCCAGGTGTAAAGCTTTTTCTCTTCCTAGGTCTCTGCCAGGTGTAAAGCTGTTTCTCTTCTAAAGTCTCTGCCAGGTGTAAAGCTTTTTCTCTTCCTAGGTCTCTGCCAGGTGTAAAGCTTTTTCTCTTCTTAGGTCTCTGCCAGGTGTAAAGCTTTTTCTCTTCCTAGGTCTCTGCCAGGTGTAAAGCTTTTTCTCTTCCTAGGTCTCTGCCAGGTGTAAAGCTTTTTCTCTTTTAAGGTCTCTACCAGGTGTAAAGCTGTTTCACTTCTAAAGTCTCTGCCAGGTGTAAAGCTTTTTCTCTTCTTAGGTCTCTGCCAGGTGTAAAGCTTTTTCTCTTCTTATGTCTCTGCCAGGTGTAAAGCTGTTTCTCTTCTAAAGTCTCTGCCAGGTGTAAAGCTTTTTCTCTTCCTAGGTCTCTGCCAGGTGTAAAGCTTTTTCTCTTCCTAGGTCTCTGCCAGGTGTAAAGCTTTTCTCTTCTTATGTCTCTGCCAGGTGTAAAGCTTTTTCTTTGCTTAGGTCTCTGCCAGGTGTAAAGCTTTTTCTCTTTTAAGGCCTCTGCCAGGTGTAAGGCTTTTTCTCTTCTTAGGTCTCTGCCAGGTGTAAAGCTTTTTCTCTTCTTAGGTCTCTGCCAGGTGTAAAGCTTTTTCTCTTCTAAGGTCTCTGCCAGGTGTAAAGCTTTTTCTCTTCTTAGGTCTCTGCCAGGTGTAAAGCTTTTTCTCTTCTTAGGTCTCTGCCAGGTGTAAAGCTTTTTCTCTTCTAAGGTCTCTGCCAGGTGTAAAGCTTTTTCTCTTCTTATGTCTCTGCCAGGTGTAAAGCTTTTTCTCTTCCTAGGTCTCTGCCAGGTGTAAAGCTTTTTCTCTTCTTGGGTCTCTGCCAGGTGTAAAGCTGTTTCTCTTCTAAAGTCTCTGCCAGGTGTAAAGCTTTTTCTCTTCCTAGGTCTCTGCCAGGTGTAAAGCTTTTTCTCTTCTTATGTCTCTGCCAGGTGTAAAGCTTTTTCTCTTCCTAGGTCTCTGCCAGGTGTAAAGCTTTTTCTCTTCCTAGGTCTCTGCCAGGTGTAAAGCTTTTATCTTCTTATGTCTCTGCCAGGTGTAAAGCTTTTTCTCTTCCTAGGTCTCTGCCAGGTGTAAAGCTTTTTCTCTTCTTATGTCTCTGCCAGGTGTAAAGCGGTTTCTCTTCTAAAGTCTCTGCCAGGTGTAAAGCTTTTTCTCTTCCTAGGTCTCTGCCAGGTGTAAAGCTTTTTCTCTTCCTAGGTCTCTGCCAGGTGTAAAGCTTTTCTCTTCTTATGTCTCTGCCAGGTGTAAAGCTTTTTCTTTGCTTAGGTCTCTGCCAGGTGTAAAGCTTTTTCTCTTTTAAGGCCTCTGCCAGGTGTTAGGCCTTTTCTCTTCTTAGGTCTCTGCCAGGTGTAAAGCTTTTTCTCTTCTTAGGTCTCTGCCAGGTGTAAAGCTTTTTCTCTTCTAAGGTCTCTGCCAGGTGTAAAGCTTTTTCTCTTCTTATGTCTCTGCCAGGTGTAAAGCTTTTTCTCTTCCTAGGTCTCTGCCAGGTGTAAAGCTGTTTCTCTTCTAAAGTCTCTGCCAGGTGTAAAGCTTTTTCTCTTCTTAGGTCTCTGCCAGGTGTAAAGCTTTTTCTCTTTTAAGGTCTCTGCCAGGTGTAAAGCTT
Organism: Lissotriton helveticus; assembly: GCF_964261635.1. Classification (NCBI taxonomy): domain Eukaryota; kingdom Metazoa; phylum Chordata; class Amphibia; order Caudata; family Salamandridae; genus Lissotriton; species Lissotriton helveticus. The sequence goes on along the minus strand of NC_136067.1, from coordinate 11,361,745 downwards.
TTTCTCTTCTTAGGTCTCTGCCAGGTGTAAAGCTTTTTCTCTTCCTAGGTCTCTGCCAGGTGTAAAGCTTTTTCTCTTCTTATGTCTCTGCCAGGTGTAAAGCTTTTTCTCTTCCTAGGTCTCTGCCAGGTGTAAAGCTTTTTCTCTTCTTAGGTCTCTGCCAGGTGTAAAGCTGTTTCTCTTCTAAAGTCTCTGCCAGGTGTAAAGCTTTTTCTCTTCCTAGGTCTCTGCCAGGTGTAAAACTTTTTCTCTTTTAAGGCCTCTACCAGGTGTAAGGCTTTTTCTCTTCTAAGGTCTTTGCCAGGTGTAAAGCTTTTTCCCTTCTTAGGTCTATGCCAGGTGTAAAGCTTTTTCTCTTCTAAAGTCTCTGCCAGGTGTAAAGCTTTTTCTCTTCCTATGTCTCTGCCAGGTGTAAAGCTTTTTCTCTTCTTAGGTCTCTGCCAGGTGTAAAGCTTTTTCTGTTCTTAGGTCTCTGCCAGGTGTAAAGCTTTTTCTCTTCTTATGTCTCTGCCAGGTGTAAAGCTTTTTCTCTTCTTAAGTCTCTGCCAGGTGTAAAGCTTTTTCTCTTCTTATGTCTCTGCCAGGTGTAAAGCTTTTTCTCTTCTTATGTCTCTGCCAGGTGTAAAGCTTTTTCTCTTCTTAGGTCTCTGCCAGGTGTAAAGCTTTTTCTCTTCTTAGGTCTCTGCCAGGTGTAAAGCTTTTTCTCTTCTTATGTCTCTGCCAGGTGTAAAGCTTTTTCTCTTCTTATGTCTCTGCCAGGTGTAAAGCTTTTTCTCTTCTAAGGTCTCTGGCAGGTGTAACGCTTTTTCTCTTCTTATGTCTCTGCCAAGTGTAAAGCTTTTTCTCTTCCTAGGTCTCTGCCAGGTGTAAAGCTGTTTCTCTTCTAAAGTCTCTGCCAGGTGTAAAGCTTTTTCTCTTCCTAGGTCTCTGCCAGGTGTAAAGCTTTTTCTCTTCCTAGGTCTCTGCCAGGTGTAAAGCTTTTTCTCTTCCTAGGTCTCTGCCAGGTGTAAAGCTTTTTCTCTTCTTAGGTCTCTGCCAGGTGTAAAGCTTTTTCTTTTCTTAGGTCTCTGCCAGGTGTAAAGCTTTTTCTCTTCTTAGGTCTCTGCCAGGTGTAAAGCTTTTTCTCTTCTTATGTCTCTGCCAGGTGTAAAGCTTTTTCTCTTCTTAGGTCTCTGCCAGGTGTAAAGCTTTTTCTCTTCTTAGGTCTATGCCAGGTGTAAAGCTTTTTCTCTTCTTATGTCTCTGCCAGGTGTAAAGCTTTTTCTCTTCTTAGGTCTCTGCCAGGTGTAAAGCTTTTTATCTTCTAAGGTCTCTGCCAGGTGTAAAGCTTTTTCTCTTCTAAGGTCTCTGCCAGGTGTAAAGCTTTTTCTCTTCTAAGGTCTCTGCCAGGTGTAAAGCTTTTTCTCTTCTTAGGTCTCTGCCAGGTGTAAAGCTTTTTATCTTCTAAGGTCTCTGCCAGGTGTAAAGCTTTTTCTCTTCTAAGGTCTCTGCCAGGTGTAAAGCTTTTTCTCTTCTTAGGTCTCTGCCAGGTGTAAAGCTTTTTCTCTTCTTAGGTCTCTGCCAGGTGTAAAGCTTTTTCTCTTCTTATGTCTCTGCCAGGTGTAAAGCTTTTTCTCTTCTTAGGTCTCTGCCAGGTGTAAAGCGTTTTCTCTTCCTAGGTCTCTGCCAGGTGTAAAGCTTTTTCTCTTCTTAGGTCTCTGCCAGGTGTAAAGCGTTTTCTCTTCCTAGGTCTCTGCCAGGTGTAAAGCTTTTTCTCTTCCTAGGTCTCTGCCAGGTGTAAAGCGTTTTCTCTTCCTAGGTCTCTGCCAGGTGTAAAGCTTTTTCTCTTCTTAGGTCTCTGCCAGGTGTAAAGCTTTTTCTCTTCTTATGTCTCTGCCAGGTGTAAAGCTTTTTCTCTTCTATGGTCTCTGCCAGGTGTAAAGCTTTTTCTCTTCTAAGGTCTCTGCCAGGTGTAAAGCTTTTTCTGGTCCAAGGTCTCCCCCAGTACAAAGCTCTTTCCAATCTAAAGTCTCCATCAGGTGCTCTGTAACTCCTCCCAGCAACGGCTGATTACTGGGCATTCAAACACCACGTGCAAAAAGAATTGAACAAAAAAAGTCCTTGAACATGCATCCAGATCAGGCTGCTGTTCTGAAGCCATAATCATTTCGGCACAGGATATGTCCAACGTGGATAGTTAAATTGGGTATTCTTAAATCTGCCGTGCCTGGAAATACCTGAGAACACTAAAGGGACTAAGTTCCCCCAGCCCCTGTCATCGAACTCCTGTCTCTAATCCACCTCCACTCAATACTTAGACCAGTCACAGTATTCTTGGTCATAGTGAAGAGGGATTTATAATGCCAGGTCGCCATTTTTCGGCCTCCCTCACAAACAGCAAATGCATCGCTCTGTGCGTCTTGGGGTTCAGTCTCTCCAGTCCCGAATCTCTCCTGCAACTTGATGCAGAATACGCTACATAACGTCTGTCCAGAAGAGAGGTCACCTTCCGACATCGCAACAACCAAGTTTTTGAAATCTTCAAATCTATTCTAGATCTATCTATTGTGCACTTCAGACACTACCACCCTGTCCTCAAGGCACCTTACTCATTTGGCAAGGTCAAGCACCTGCTTCTAGAGCGTCTGCGGACAGACTTATTTTATCTGTTGATTACTCTGCGTACTTTACTCCGATAGCTTTCTTGGATCGTGACAAAGCAGTCCTACATCAGTTATTATTATTGTGTCCATTGTGGAGTCCAGAGCTTCCTTCCGGTCAGAGATGGCCTTGAAAATACAATCCAACTTATACGCCAATGGGGCTGCTGCACTTCCGCCTTCAAGTTTATGATGGATGTTATCATAGGGTTCGGAGCTGGCAGCCTCAACTAAGGCCCCCATTTTCTTGGTCTTGCACATAAAAGATTCAACTACTTATGTCTGATTTGCGAACCATCCAACCCACCAAAGGACAGCTGTGTGAGCCTATACCTCTGCCTCCAGTAGAGTCTCTGATAGTGATTATCAAATCAGCAGCTTCAAGACAGATTCCCCACAAAATGGGCATTCTTTTCCCTCCAGTCTCAACTGTGCAAGGCTTTGCAGACATGCATCCTCAAAGGCACTTTTGTTCTGCCAGGGCTCTCTTTCACCTTGGTCCAGTGCCTTATCTTCGCCCTTTACTGCCCCGGTAAGGGTTACAGTGTACAGTCCCATGACCACATTTCCTGCCAGGACCTGCTTTTGACTGGCTCTCTGCCACTCATTAGAAAACATGTGGAGGCAGCGGATGCTGGGATAATGCTTCTGGCCGATAGGAGCCCTTGACGAAGTAAGCGGCTCACTTTGTGGGTTCGTTTTTACTCTACAATGAATTTCCTAAAAAGGAACCTGAAACCTCTTTCCTAATCTTCTAGCGTGCGACCACAGGGCACGCCAACTTCCAAGACCTCCATGGGGTGCTCCATGCGGGTCACCCATAGCACTAGTAAGTGTTTGGGATAAGAGCATGTTCACATACCATTGTGCTCACCACTACCACCAGTCCGTTCCACTTCCCTCAACTCACGAGTGCTTTGTTTTTGCAGTGTCACACGAGCATGAGTGCAGGATATATAGACCAGACCCATTGTTCTCACTTGTGTGTCCAGGAACTCTGATATTCTTCGACACTTTGCAATAAGTTGGCACGAGTATTACTCAGTCTGCAAACCGACTAACAAATATATATTGGTGTGTGTCTTATTCTTCTTTCCCACCCACAGGTAACAGCTTGAGCTCATAGAGTGAGATCCACCTGGAGGCTTTATACTTTAGAGAGAATGACTGGATGCATGCGTGTGAGAGTCTATGACCAAGGGATCACAATCCTGAGGAAGGCTGCCGACCCATATGGGCCCAGTGAGACAGCTAAAAAGTGTTAAGTTGGGAACAAGAACAATTCCTTCGATTCCCCATTCTTGTTTTTAATATCCCACAGCATTTGACCCCCAGAATATAACTTATATTAACAGGTATCACTGAAGGGATTTTTTATTTACAGGCTAACACCCACTGACCTCACCAACAGGTGAGCCACAAAACTACAGCAGTGCTCTCAATTAGGTCAATCGAGCCCGCCCTCCCACCCACTAACCTATTGGGAGGATGCAGACAACCCTATGATGAACGATGATACCTAGGTTAGTGTATGCAGGTACATCTATATTTTTAAAGACTAACCAGCCATACACCAGTTTCTTGTTGTGATGGTCCCCATACCATAGCCAACACAAGAAGATGATGGTCCAGGGAAGAAGTGGCTTGGCAGTTCGGGCTGGACTGTTCCCCTGAGGCACAGTGTCAAGATGGATTTGCATTTAGCTGTGTCTGAACTGGGGTGGCTGAGTGGGTTAAAGAAAGATGATGGATTCAACCCAGATCTGTGACTGGGGTGAGTGCCTGCAAAGTTTCAGCGCTCTGTCTATCAGCTCCTTGTGTTTCCTTTGTTCGCCCTAAGTTGGCAGGGTATGCCCAGACGTAGGTCCCTTGCTCACTTTGCCACTGGATCCAAGCTTGCCTGGCTGATGAGGGGTGTTACCCCAAACCCGGTCCCAGGATGCTTATTTCCGGTAAAGGGAAGACCTGTCTTGGCAGCTCAGGCTGGACTGTTTCCAAAAGGCACAGGGTCCAGACTGATTTGCATATAGCTGTCTCTGAACTAGGGTGGTTAAGTAAGCAAAAGAATGATGATGGATTCCACCCAGATCTAATAGTGACTTGGGGTCAGTGTCTGAAAAGTTTCCGCGCTCCCTCCATCATCTCCTGGTGCTTGCTTTGGTCCCCATACCAATTCAATCGTCCTATTGGTCTTCTGCGCCACGTTAGACACCTGAGGAAGTTATTGTTTTGCTACTGCTTCCTATAATCTAGTCACTGCAGGGACAACCCTATGTGATACTGGATAACTGGAACTTTTACACATTTCTCTCTGAGGCCTTGTGGGTTTCAAGATAATATTCAAGAGTAATTTCACTAATGCGAAAAGAAGGCAAAAACGGTTTCCTTTAACATGGCCTGTTGTAGGTTTTAGGATGCAGTCACCTAGGGATATATTATTGTGGCATTACTTAAAACGTTAAATGTGTGCACTGTAGTTAGTCATTCTTTCACCATGTTTCAAAAAGTCAGAGTGCATGAGCTGGGTGGATTTCCAGCAGTCTCCCAATGGTCAAAGTCTAAAACACCAGCAGAAAAAAGATAAGGGACACTCAACACAACTGCTTTCTCACAATGCACATTAAATATTCACCAGACTGTTAGCCACTGAAGTATAAGCATTAGCTGGAAGAGTGGTCAGTACCAAGAAGAGGATTTGCAAGTTACTGCGATTTTACAACCCAGGTCTACTCCCTGCCAGGGTAACGACTGAGTTCACTACACATGGAGTTGATGGTGAGAAGGGTTGGCAGAGACCGCAGAACACTTACCGCCAGGGCCGCCTGCTGCACCAGTGGGGATGTGGCGTACTCCTGCATGCCCACCATCACCGCTCTCACGCCTCCCTCGGTAGCGAACAGAACACGCCAGTCATGCTTCGACATCAGGACATACAACAGCTGCAGCGCCATTACCACCAGCGTCTTCTCTTTCACCTGGTTGGTCAGAAGTTCCACCAGCATCTTTACAATCTTCTCCCTGGTACACAGGCCAAGAAATACGAATTATTGAAATGGGGACATGGAATACGAATCACAGCTTCTCAATGGAGCAGAGATCGTGAAATATTAGAAACAGCTTCTCGATGGAACATGGATCACAAAATAATAATTACAGTTTCTTCCTGGCACATGGAAAATGAAATACCGATTCATCCTGGAATAAGGGCAATGAAATAGTAACTATAGCTTCATGTCTGTCCTAAGCGCATCGATTATGAAATAAAAATGACATTGTTATAATATCCTCTATAGCAAATGGGTGCTAGAAACAAATTACTGCTATCAGTGGAACATTTGTCTTTGAAATACAAATCTCAGCTTCAACAGTTTCTCTGTAGGCAATGAAGGAAAATGTTACTTGCCCTGCTAGAGTCTGCTTGTAGCTTGGAGTGCTGAAGATTCACATGCTCTGTATCCTCCTGCCATCTGTTAGGCGCGTACATTTGCAAGCTGTTTTTCTTTGAAGAAGTCTGCTGTCTCAAGATAGCTCATCCCTTAGCCCCCATTGCACAAGGACAAAGACTCTGCCACATCAGCGGGAAATTTGAAACAAGGTGCTTAAGATAGTTTGGAAAACTAAAGCCTCTTAACAGACTTAAATATCAGGAGGTCTGTTCACAGTGGCAGTTTTACGTGTGGATGGACTGACATCTCCAGAAGCATTGAACTTCAAGGTAGTTTGGTGGGACGGCCAGAATGAGGGTTGTAGGAAGGTTGATCCCTGACTATGGTTGCCCCCAACTTTTTGCCTGGTGTTTTGCTGGTTTTCTGACTTAGTTGACCTGAGGCCCTGCTGTTCAGGACCTCAGGCCCACTGCTCTCTCTGTAAAATGGATTCCATGTACCTTAGGTACATATCTAAATTGGATACTGAGCCACCTTATCAGTCCCTGTACAGTGTACCTTAGGTACCCAGGGCATAGGTACCCAGGGCCTACCAGGGGCTGCAGCATGTATTATGCCACCCCTGGCTGGCCATCCAAATCTGACACAACTGGCTGCTTGACAGCTGGGGCAAGGTGGTGTAATCACCCTTTGCTTTAGATATAGTATACCTATATCTAACCCTAAAATGGACACATAGATCTCCTATCAGTCACTCCTATGGCAGGCCTTAACAATCCTGAAGGCAGAGTGCTTGGAATCGTGTGAGATGGTGCTCTGGCATGAGCTGAGCCTGTCTGCGGCTTTCGGGATCCATCCCTTAGCCGTTTCCATGATATCGCATACCATATACTCTTAAGTGCATTATAATCCTCGCGGTTATGTGCCAACTCTGGTATCGCTTTATCAAAACATGTCGAGTAAGGTGTCATACGAATTGGAATACTAACCCCTCGCCAATTCTGGCGACGGGGTTAGCATTCCACCCTTCTAGAGGGACACGACATGTATGTAACCCCTAACCCCGGTTAAAGTCAGACAGAGCCTTAGCATCCACAAAATGGATGCTGCCACCGAGACACAAGTCTGCCCTCCTGCTGCTGGGAGTCCTCCCAGAGCAGGAGATAAGGACAAAGGGTTTCCTGCCAGGGGCGGTGCCAGCACCGTCCCAGACAGGGTTTTGTGTATTGTAGGTAGGCAGGGCTTTAGAGGAAGGTGACTGCCCGTGGCACCCCGGTGCTCACTGTGCATAGGCTGGCTGGAACCAGTTCCAGGGTCACTCCAGACCCTGTGCTGGGGAAAAGCCCGCCAAGGAAGTGGGTGTAACCACCCCCCTCCCAGTCCCACCCATAGGGCAGGACTTAGTCGCGTGCCAGCCCCTTTTTACAGGATAAAGGTAGAGACTGGCCCCCTTCCAAATCAGATCATCTTTGAATCCTGAAACTACTTTCCACGAAAGGAACTCAAGACTTCTTCCTAAGATTTCTCCCTTGTGACTAAGGAGTAGTCACCCTGCATCCGCAGGCACCATCTAAGAACACTGCGGTCTGCTGCAAGTCCTTCCTCCGGAATCCGACTGCCCAGCTCGACGAGAACCGGCTTCCCTGGCACCTCTGACCTCAACCCACCTCTACAGCCCAGCTGAGAACCGTGGGTGCGACGAGACCTCGAGGGACCGGCCATCTTCAAGACTGCACGACTTCTTTCCAGCAAGCCCGCCGAGTGAATTCCTGGTGAGTGCTTTGGGGTCCGAGAAGCCCCCACCCTGAGCAGCTCCAGCACCGAAGAGCAGCCCCCCAGCATCTCCACGATCTGCGTGGGGCCCTTCTGCTTTTTGCTGCTCACCGCGTTGTTTGGCTACTAGCCCGCTGGCTTGTGGCCTTCCTGACGACGCCCGACGACATTTCTGCTGCTGGTCTGGTTGCTCCAGACTGGCCCTTGCTTCCCTCCATCGGAGAAGTACCCTGGACCCTCCTGGTCCACTCAAGACGCCATTTTAGGTCCACCGCGTGGGCCTTGCATTTGCCAAGACTTGTTGCCCAATCCTGGGTCCAGCGACGTCGACAGCAAGAACCTTCGTGGGACAGCTCGCACCTCCATCCTGGTCGCCGACAACGCCTCCTGGTCCGAGAGACTGCAGAGCCCAGCAGCGCCCACTCACCTGACTGCGGTGACTTCGCCCGGTGCCATCCTGGTGCCCACTTAATCACTGGCTAGTGATTCAAGAACTTGGTCCCCTCTGCTTTCAGGTTTTCTTCTTCCTTGATCCAGGCTTGGATCCATCGAACTTTTCTTCACTGGTCGCCTGCCAGCAACTTCTTCCTTCCAGGCTCCTGGTCCGGCAACGAGATCCCCGACGTCTTTTCAGACCTATGCAGCTGCAGCCCCTGGGCTAGGTAACTTCGGCACTTCGGTGTCCCAGCATAGCCTCACTATCCTAGGGTCAGGATCCACTGTCGTTTTCTTCCTACCAGGTCGGGTTCGCCCGTGAACACTAACTTTGCCTTTACTAGCCTCCATAGACTTTGTCCCGCATCCCGCGTGAGAGTGCACACTCTGCACCCGAGTCCCCTGGGTCTCCTAGTAGTAATCTAACGATTCCCTAGTCCAGTCCTAGCGATTCCAAAGCCTATTAGAACTGTTACTTACCTGCTAGTAATTCGCATTCCACTTTTAAAGTATATGGTTTTTCGTGCCCCTCGGGCATTTGTGTATAACGTGCTAACTTAAGTATTTTCGTAAGAGTTTTGTTGTGTGCCTAGCACCCTGTCCTCATAAAGAGTACAGGGTTGTTGTGATCCTAATAAATACACTGTTTATTTTCATAACACTTGTGTGGTGTCCTTTCACTGGGTGTTCAAGGGGTAATGTGATGGTAAAACAGCTGGCTTAACACGCCTTCTAGAGTCTTAGCCTTAGACTGCTCGTATCCATGCTACTAGGATAGCTGGTCTATAAGGTTGACTTACAACCAATCATCAATAAGGGTTGTTTGGACTGATATATAGTGATCACTAGAATAGTGAGCACTGCACATCAGGCCAACTTCTCACATTGGTGGCAGCGGTGGGATTTGAGCTTGCTGTTGTTTTACCACACATGCCCTAAGAATATCTTGTGAAAGATCACATAAGTACTAAAGGTACATATAACTTAGCTTAGAATACTCTGAGTTCTACTGAACCAGCTGTTGTAGCTCCTAGGGCCTAGCACACCCTAAACTACAACTCTAGCAAGGGATCAGTAGGCAAACATATAGTGTAGGTAAGTGCACCACTTACACCTCACTAGAAAAGCATGTCTACCCAGGGAGATTCTACTGAGACTCCCCTGGTCAGTGTTGACCCTCCACAGGTCACTTCAAGATATGCAGCTCTCAGTTTCCAGGAGATGAGACAGATCTGTGTCTCCAGAAAACTGAAGCAGGGGTCTAACCCCACCATTCCCTTTCTGATAGGTCTCTTAGAGACATATGATGCCAGAAAGCTTTCTCAGTTACATGAGAACATGCCAGCCTTAGAGGGAACCTCTGGGGATCCAGACCTCCCCAACACTGATTCAGCAGTTGAGGAGGAGGATCAGGAGGTACTCTCTGGGGATGAGGTAGACAAAGGTCTTGAGGTAGTCAGAAGGCTAACCAGGGCCAACTTAGACTTACTTGGGCTAGGATCTGGGGGACCCCCAGTACTAACCCGAAGTGGGCCTAACCTTGGAGTTAGGAGAGATAGATCTCTTTCTAGGGACTCCATTAGATCTCTGCACTCTAATGCCTCTTCTCAGGGGAGAAGGAACTCTCCCCAGAGGAGATTGACTTCCCCTCAGAGAAGAGAGCATGAAGCAAGGATGAGACAAGCTAAACTGAGGATTGAAAGGGAAGAACTTGCCCTGGCCAAAGAGAAGCTTGCCTTTGCTAGAGAGCAGCAGATGTGTGGGTTAGCTCCCACTGGTGGCAGCAATCTCCCAAGAGATAGAGAGAAGGGTTTAGATACTAAACACCTGACTAAAATAGTGCCCCCCTTTAAGCAAGGGGATGACATCCAGAAATGGATGGCTGCTCTGGAGAGGGCCTGCACTGTGCAGTGCATTCCCCAGAGTCAGTGGGCAGCTATACTGTGGCTCTCCTTTGATGGCAAAGGTAGAGATAAGCTCCTCACTACTAGAGTTGAGGATGCTAACAATTACCAGGTCCTGAAAAATGCACTGGTTGATGGGTTTGGTTTAACCACTGAGCAGTACAGGTTGCTGTTCAGAGACACCCAGAAAACTCAGTCTCAGGACTGGTCTGACTTTGTTGATTGTGCCACTAAGGCTTTGGAAGGCTGGCTACTGGGTAGTAAGGTTACTGATTTCAAGGGATTGTATAATCTAATTATGAGAGAGCAAGTCTTAAATAATTGTCAGAACCAGTTATTACACCAGCACCTGGTAGACTCTGATCTGACCTCTCCACAAGAATTGGGTAAGAGGGCAGACAAATGGGTCAGAACCAGGATTAGGCCCAAGAACCAAGGTGGTGACCAGAAAAAGGAATCAACCAAGCCTCAAGAGAAGGGTGGGAATAAATCTACAGATCAAACCACATCAGGGCCCCAAAAATCCTCTGAGGGGGGTGGGTCCCAGAATCCTTCCAACAACCAGAAGAAACCTTATTGTTATCCCTGTAAACAGGTGGGTCATTTAAAAACTGACAGCAGTTGCCCCAAGAATAACAATAAGGAAAACATACCCCCAAGTAACATTCCCAAACCTCCTGTTACTACTAGTAGTAATCCCCCAGGTGGTGGGAGTGCCCCCAAGAATTTGGGTGCATTTACTTTGGGAGTTCCTGGGGACTCTGGCCTAACCAGGTCCCCAAACTTAGATACTCTTGTCTGTGAGACTGGCATGGGGTTTGCCAACTTCACAACTTGTCCCAACACTTTGGGCAAGTACAGACAGGAGCCCCTCATCAATGGTATAAAAGTTGAGGCCTATAGAGATACAGGGGCTAGCATCACTATGGTGACTGAGAGTCTAGTCCCCTCAAGGCAACTTTTACCTGGTGCCACATACCAGGTGACCAATATTGATGGAGTACAGAGAGATCATCCCATGGCAGTGGTCAATCTCAGCTGGGGAGGTGTCACTGGCCACAAGAGAGTGGCAGTGTCACCAAACTTGCCTGTAGATTGCCTACTGGGGAATGATTTAGAGCTCTCAGCCTGGGCTGAAGTAGAGCAAGAAACCCATTCTAGAATGGTTAACATCCATGGTAAGGGTAGTGGGGCAGTGGTAGCCACAGCCCCAGTCCAAGATATCCTCCCTGAACAGGTCAGGAGGGTTGTGCCAGTCACAACCCAATCTCAGACAACTTCCTTCCCAGAACAGGTTGTCAAGGCTGTGATGGTCACAGCCCACACCCAAACTGAGTCCCCTCCTGAAAAGGTTGGGAGAGTTGTGATGGCCACAGCTCAAACTCAGACAGATGACAGTGTTGTGAAGCCTGAAACTATGGATCACTCCACTCAGACAGAGAGTATTGAGGAGGAAGAGAAATCTCCCTCCCACCAGACTTTAGGAAAGGATCAGCCTCCTCAGGGAACTGATCTGACCCCTTGTGAAGAAACTGCCACAGAGGTAGTCAGGCCTAGCCTGGCAGAACCCCTGATGTCAGTGGACCCTTCCAAGGTGGGACCCAGTCTGGAGCAGGTAACCTGCCCCTCTCTACCCTGCCTCAGTCAGCCCAGGGCTGTAGAGGTCAGGGAGGCCAGTGTTGGACCCCAAGGGGCCCCCTGTCCAAAAGAATTTCCCAATCAGCAGATTAAGGGCACTGACACTAGTAGACCTAGCCAAGTGAAAATAAGACACACTCCTGAGGGATCCCCCTTAAAATTAGTTAGGGACCTCCCACAGATGGACACTGTTGGGCACAGCCAAACTTGGGACCTGAGGGCCCCAGACCTGAACTGTCCCTCCAGTAAGCCAAACAGAGGGACCCAACCTCCAGCTGTAGGTAGCCAGAGGTTGACCCTGAGAGCCCAAAACAACTCAGTCTTGGAAAGAAAGGCCTCTATGGTGGATAATGATTGGAGGAAGCTGAGCCCAAAGTTAGTGGAGCCTCACTTCAGTACTCCATTTCAGCACCAGCCTTTTTCTTTGACAAAACACACCACAGGTAGAGATTCCCTATGGTGGAGACCCTCAGACACCCTTAGGGTGAGGGATTGCTTAGTGGACCATGACATAGGGGGTAACCATGCCAGTGCTGGTACTTCCTTAAATGGCCACTTAGGCAATATAGGCTTACCTGGACAAGGATAGCCTTATCTCCTTTCGTTTGGGGGGGGGTTATGTAGGAAGGTTGATCCCTGACTATGGTTGCCCCCAACTTTTTGCCTGGTGTTTTGCTGGTTTTCTGACTTAGTTGACCTGAGGCCCTGCTGTTCAGGACCTCAGGCCCACTGCTCTCTCTGTAAAATGGATTCCATGTACCTTAGGTACATATCTAAATTGGATACTGAGCCACCTTATCAGTCCCTGTACAGTGTACCTTAGGTACCCAGGGCATAGGTACCCAGGGCCTACCAGGGGCTGCAGCATGTATTATGCCACCCCTGGCTGGCCATCCAAATCTGACACAACTGGCTGCTTGACAGCTGGGGCAAGGTGGTGTAATCACCCTTTGCTTTAGATATAGTATACCTATATCTAACCCTAAAATGGACACATAGATCTCCTATCAGTCACTCCTATGGCAGGCCTTAACAATCCTGAAGGCAGAGTGCTTGGAATCGTGTGAGATGGTGCTCTGGCATGAGCTGAGCCTGTCTGCGGCTTTCGGGATCCATCCCTTAGCCGTTTCCATGATATCGCATACCATATACTCTTAAGTGCATTATAATCCTCGCGGTTATGTGCCAACTCTGGTATCGCTTTATCAAAACATGTCGAGTAAGGTGTCATACGAATTGGAATACTAACCCCTCGCCAATTCTGGCGACGGGGTTAGCATTCCACCCTTCTAGAGGGACACGACATGTATGTAACCCCTAACCCCGGTTAAAGTCAGACAGAGCCTTAGCATCCACAAAATGGATGCTGCCACCGAGACACAAGTCTGCCCTCCTGCTGCTGGGAGTCCTCCCAGAGCAGGAGATAAGGACAAAGGGTTTCCTGCCAGGGGCGGTGCCAGCACCGTCCCAGACAGGGTTTTGTGTATTGTAGGTAGGCAGGGCTTTAGAGGAAGGTGACTGCCCGTGGCACCCCGGTGCTCACTGTGCATAGGCTGGCTGGAACCAGTTCCAGGGTCACTCCAGACCCTGTGCTGGGGAAAAGCCCGCCAAGGAAGTGGGTGTAACCACCCCCCTCCCAGTCCCACCCATAGGGCAGGACTTAGTCGCGTGCCAGCCCCTTTTTACAGGATAAAGGTAGAGACTGGCCCCCTTCCAAATCAGATCATCTTTGAATCCTGAAACTACTTTCCACGAAAGGAACTCAAGACTTCTTCCTAAGATTTCTCCCTTGTGACTAAGGAGTAGTCACCCTGCATCCGCAGGCACCATCTAAGAACACTGCGGTCTGCTGCAAGTCCTTCCTCCGGAATCCGACTGCCCAGCTCGACGAGAACCGGCTTCCCTGGCACCTCTGACCTCAACCCACCTCTACAGCCCAGCTGAGAACCGTGGGTGCGACGAGACCTCGAGGGACCGGCCATCTTCAAGACTGCACGACTTCTTTCCAGCAAGCCCGCCGAGTGAATTCCTGGTGAGTGCTTTGGGGTCCGAGAAGCCCCCACCCTGAGCAGCTCCAGCACCGAAGAGCAGCCCCCCAGCATCTCCACGATCTGCGTGGGGCCCTTCTGCTTTTTGCTGCTCACCGCGTTGTTTGGCTACTAGCCCGCTGGCTTGTGGCCTTCCTGACGACGCCCGACGACATTTCTGCTGCTGGTCTGGTTGCTCCAGACTGGCCCTTGCTTCCCTCCATCGGAGAAGTACCCTGGACCCTCCTGGTCCACTCAAGACGCCATTTTAGGTCCACCGCGTGGGCCTTGCATTTGCCAAGACTTGTTGCCCAATCCTGGGTCCAGCGACGTCGACAGCAAGAACCTTCGTGGGACAGCTCGCACCTCCATCCTGGTCGCCGACAACGCCTCCTGGTCCGAGAGACTGCAGAGCCCAGCAGCGCCCACTCACCTGACTGCGGTGACTTCGCCCGGTGCCATCCTGGTGCCCACTTAATCACTGGCTAGTGATTCAAGAACTTGGTCCCCTCTGCTTTCAGGTTTTCTTCTTCCTTGATCCAGGCTTGGATCCATCGAACTTTTCTTCACTGGTCGCCTGCCAGCAACTTCTTCCTTCCAGGCTCCTGGTCCGGCAACGAGATCCCCGACGTCTTTTCAGACCTATGCAGCTGCAGCCCCTGGGCTAGGTAACTTCGGCACTTCGGTGTCCCAGCATAGCCTCACTATCCTAGGGTCAGGATCCACTGTCGTTTTCTTCCTACCAGGTCGGGTTCGCCCGTGAACACTAACTTTGCCTTTACTAGCCTCCATAGACTTTGTCCCGCATCCCGCGTGAGAGTGCACACACTGCACCCGAGTCCCCTGGGTCTCCTAGTAGTAATCTAACGATTCCCTAGTCCAGTCCTAGCGATTCCAAAGCCTATTAGAACTGTTACTTACCTGCTAGTAATTCGCATTCCACTTTTAAAGTATATGGTTTTTCGTGCCCCTCGGGCATTTGTGTATAACGTGCTAACTTAAGTATTTTCGTAAGAGTTTTGTTGTGTGCCTAGCACCCTGTCCTCATAAAGAGTACAGGGTTGTTGTGATCCTAATAAATACACTGTTTATTTTCATAACACTTGTGTGGTGTCCTTTCACTGGGTGTTCAAGGGGTAATGTGATGGTAAAACAGCTGGCTTAACACGCCCTCTAGAGTCTTAGCCTTAGACTGCTCGTATCCATGCTACTAGGATAGCTGGTCTATAAGGTTGACTTACAACCAATCATCAATAAGGGTTGTTTGGACTGATATATAGTGATCACTAGAATAGTGAGCACTGCACATCAGGCCAACTTCTCACATTGGTGGCAGCGGTGGGATTTGAGCTTGCTGTTGTTTTACCACACATGCCCTAAGAATATCTTGTGAAAGATCACATAAGTACTAAAGGTACATATAACTTAGCTTAGAATACTCTGAGTTCTACTGAACCAGCTGTTGTAGCTCCTAGGGCCTAGCACACCCTAAACTACAACTCTAGCAAGGGATCAGTAGGCAAACATATAGTGTAGGTAAGTGCACCACTTACACCTCACTAGAAAAGCATGTCTACCCAGGGAGATTCTACTGAGACTCCCCTGGTCAGTGTTGACCCTCCACAGGTCACTTCAAGATATGCAGCTCTCAGTTTCCAGGAGATGAGACAGATCTGTGTCTCCAGAAAACTGAAGCAGGGGTCTAACCCCACCATTCCCTTTCTGATAGGTCTCTTAGAGACATATGATGCCAGAAAGCTTTCTCAGTTACATGAGAACATGCCAGCCTTAGAGGGAACCTCTGGGGATCCAGACCTCCCCAACACTGATTCAGCAGTTGAGGAGGAGGATCAGGAGGTACTCTCTGGGGATGAGGTAGACAAAGGTCTTGAGGTAGTCAGAAGGCTAACCAGGGCCAACTTAGACTTACTTGGGCTAGGATCTGGGGGACCCCCAGTACTAACCCGAAGTGGGCCTAACCTTGGAGTTAGGAGAGATAGATCTCTTTCTAGGGACTCCATTAGATCTCTGCACTCTAATGCCTCTTCTCAGGGGAGAAGGAACTCTCCCCAGAGGAGATTGACTTCCCCTCAGAGAAGAGAGCATGAAGCAAGGATGAGACAAGCTAAACTGAGGATTGAAAGGGAAGAACTTGCCCTGGCCAAAGAGAAGCTTGCCTTTGCTAGAGAGCAGCAGATGTGTGGGTTAGCTCCCACTGGTGGCAGCAATCTCCCAAGAGATAGAGAGAAGGGTTTAGATACTAAACACCTGACTAAAATAGTGCCCCCCTTTAAGCAAGGGGATGACATCCAGAAATGGATGGCTGCTCTGGAGAGGGCCTGCACTGTGCAGTGCATTCCCCAGAGTCAGTGGGCAGCTATACTGTGGCTCTCCTTTGATGGCAAAGGTAGAGATAAGCTCCTCACTACTAGAGTTGAGGATGCTAACAATTACCAGGTCCTGAAAAATGCACTGGTTGATGGGTTTGGTTTAACCACTGAGCAGTACAGGTTGCTGTTCAGAGACACCCAGAAAACTCAGTCTCAGGACTGGTCTGACTTTGTTGATTGTGCCACTAAGGCTTTGGAAGGCTGGCTACTGGGTAGTAAGGTTACTGATTTCAAGGGATTGTATAATCTAATTATGAGAGAGCAAGTCTTAAATAATTGTCAGAACCAGTTATTACACCAGCACCTGGTAGACTCTGATCTGACCTCTCCACAAGAATTGGGTAAGAGGGCAGACAAATGGGTCAGAACCAGGATTAGGCCCAAGAACCAAGGTGGTGACCAGAAAAAGGAATCAACCAAGCCTCAAGAGAAGGGTGGGAATAAATCTACAGATCAAACCACATCAGGGCCCCAAAAATCCTCTGAGGGGGGTGGGTCCCAGAATCCTTCCAACAACCAGAAGAAACCTTATTGTTATCCCTGTAAACAGGTGGGTCATTTAAAAACTGACAGCAGTTGCCCCAAGAATAACAATAAGGAAAACATACCCCCAAGTAACATTCCCAAACCTCCTGTTACTACTAGTAGTAATCCCCCAGGTGGTGGGAGTGCCCCCAAGAATTTGGGTGCATTTACTTTGGGAGTTCCTGGGGACTCTGGCCTAACCAGGTCCCCAAACTTAGATACTCTTGTCTGTGAGACTGGCATGGGGTTTGCCAACTTCACAACTTGTCCCAACACTTTGGGCAAGTACAGACAGGAGCCCCTCATCAATGGTATAAAAGTTGAGGCCTATAGAGATACAGGGGCTAGCATCACTATGGTGACTGAGAGTCTAGTCCCCTCAAGGCAACTTTTACCTGGTGCCACATACCAGGTGACCAATATTGATGGAGTACAGAGAGATCATCCCATGGCAGTGGTCAATCTCAGCTGGGGAGGTGTCACTGGCCACAAGAGAGTGGCAGTGTCACCAAACTTGCCTGTAGATTGCCTACTGGGGAATGATTTAGAGCTCTCAGCCTGGGCTGAAGTAGAGCAAGAAACCCATTCTAGAATGGTGAACATCCATGGTAAGGGTAGTGGGGCAGTGGTAGCCACAGCCCCAGTCCAAGATATCCTCCCTGAACAGGTCAGGAGGGTTGTGCCAGTCACAACCCAATCTCAGACAACTTCCTTCCCAGAACAGGTTGTCAAGGCTGTGATGGTCACAGCCCACACCCAAACTGAGTCCCCTCCTGAAAAGGTTGGGAGAGTTGTGATGGCCACAGCTCAAACTCAGACAGATGACAGTGTTGTGAAGCCTGAAACTATGGATCACTCCACTCAGACAGAGAGTATTGAGGAGGAAGAGAAATCTCCCTCCCACCAGACTTTAGGAAAGGATCAGCCTCCTCAGGGAACTGATCTGACCCCTTGTGAAGAAACTGCCACAGAGGTAGTCAGGCCTAGCCTGGCAGAACCCCTGATGTCAGTGGACCCTTCCAAGGTGGGACCCAGTCTGGAGCAGGTAACCTGCCCCTCTCTACCCTGCCTCAGTCAGCCCAGGGCTGTAGAGGTCAGGGAGGCCAGTGTTGGACCCCAAGGGGCCCCCTGTCCAAAAGAATTTCCCAATCAGCAGATTAAGGGCACTGACACTAGTAGACCTAGCCAAGTGAAAATAAGACACACTCCTGAGGGATCCCCCTTAAAATTAGTTAGGGACCTCCCACAGATGGACACTGTTGGGCACAGCCAAACTTGGGACCTGAGGGCCCCAGACCTGAACTGTCCCTCCAGTAAGCCAAACAGAGGGACCCAACCTCCAGCTGTAGGTAGCCAGAGGTTGACCCTGAGAGCCCAAAACAACTCAGTCTTGGAAAGAAAGGCCTCTATGGTGGATAATGATTGGAGGAAGCTGAGCCCAAAGTTAGTGGAGCCTCACTTCAGTACTCCATTTCAGCACCAGCCTTTTTCTTTGACAAAACACACCACAGGTAGAGATTCCCTATGGTGGAGACCCTCAGACACCCTTAGGGTGAGGGATTGCTTAGTGGACCATGACATAGGGGGTAACCATGCCAGTGCTGGTACTTCCTTAAATGGCCACTTAGGCAATATAGGCTTACCTGGACAAGGATAGCCTTATCTCCTTTCGTTTGGGGGGGGGTTATGTAGGAAGGTTGATCCCTGACTATGGTTGCCCCCAACTTTTTGCCTGGTGTTTTGCTGGTTTTCTGACTTAGTTGACCTGAGGCCCTGCTGTTCAGGACCTCAGGCCCACTGCTCTCTCTGTAAAATGGATTCCATGTACCTTAGGTACATATCTAAATTGGATACTGAGCCACCTTATCAGTCCCTGTACAGTGTACCTTAGGTACCCAGGGCATAGGTACCCAGGGCCTACCAGGGGCTGCAGCATGTATTATGCCACCCCTGGCTGGCCATCCAAATCTGACACAACTGGCTGCTTGACAGCTGGGGCAAGGTGGTGTAATCACCCTTTGCTTTAGATATAGTATACCTATATCTAACCCTAAAATGGACACATAGATCTCCTATCAGTCACTCCTATGGCAGGCCTTAACAATCCTGAAGGCAGAGTGCTTGGAATCGTGTGAGATGGTGCTCTGGCATGAGCTGAGCCTGTCTGCGGCTTTCGGGATCCATCCCTTAGCCGTTTCCATGATATCGCATACCATATACTCTTAAGTGCATTATAATCCTCGCGGTTATGTGCCAACTCTGGTATCGCTTTATCAAAACATGTCGAGTAAGGTGTCATACGAATTGGAATACTAACCCCTCGCCAATTCTGGCGACGGGGTTAGCATTCCACCCTTCTAGAGGGACACGACATGTATGTAACCCCTAACCCCGGTTAAAGTCAGACAGAGCCTTAGCATCCACAAAATGGATGCTGCCACCGAGACACAAGTCTGCCCTCCTGCTGCTGGGAGTCCTCCCAGAGCAGGAGATAAGGACAAAGGGTTTCCTGCCAGGGGCGGTGCCAGCACCGTCCCAGACAGGGTTTTGTGTATTGTAGGTAGGCAGGGCTTTAGAGGAAGGTGACTGCCCGTGGCACCCCGGTGCTCACTGTGCATAGGCTGGCTGGAACCAGTTCCAGGGTCACTCCAGACCCTGTGCTGGGGAAAAGCCCGCCAAGGAAGTGGGTGTAACCACCCCCCTCCCAGTCCCACCCATAGGGCAGGACTTAGTCGCGTGCCAGCCCCTTTTTACAGGATAAAGGTAGAGACTGGCCCCCTTCCAAATCAGATCATCTTTGAATCCTGAAACTACTTTCCACGAAAGGAACTCAAGACTTCTCCCTAAGATTTCTCCCTTGTGACTAAGGAGTAGTCACCCTGCATCCGCAGGCACCATCTAAGAACACTGCGGTCTGCTGCAAGTCCTTCCTCCGGAATCCGACTGCCCAGCTCGACGAGAACCGGCTTCCCTGGCACCTCTGACCTCAACCCACCTCTACAGCCCAGCTGAGAACCGTGGGTGCGACGAGACCTCGAGGGACCGGCCATCTTCAAGACTGCACGACTTCTTTCCAGCAAGCCCGCCGAGTGAATTCCTGGTGAGTGCTTTGGGGTCCGAGAAGCCCCCACCCTGAGCAGCTCCAGCACCGAAGAGCAGCCCCCCAGCATCTCCACGATCTGCGTGGGGCCCTTCTGCTTTTTGCTGCTCACCGCGTTGTTTGGCTACTAGCCCGCTGGCTTGTGGCCTTCCTGACGACGCCCGACGACATTTCTGCTGCTGGTCTGGTTGCTCCAGACTGGCCCTTGCTTCCCTCCATCGGAGAAGTACCCTGGACCCTCCTGGTCCACTCAAGACGCCATTTTAGGTCCACCGCGTGGGCCTTGCATTTGCCAAGACTTGTTGCCCAATCCTGGGTCCAGCGACGTCGACAGCAAGAACCTTCGTGGGACAGCTCGCACCTCCATCCTGGTCGCCGACAACGCCTCCTGGTCCGAGAGACTGCAGAGCCCAGCAGCGCCCACTCACCTGACTGCGGTGACTTCGCCCGGTGCCATCCTGGTGTCCACTTAATCACTGGCTAGTGATTCAAGAACTTGGTCCCCTCTGCTTTCAGGTTTTCTTCTTCCTTGATCCAGGCTTGGATCCATCGAACTTTTCTTCACTGGTCGCCTGCCAGCAACTTCTTCCTTCCAGGCTCCTGGTCCGGCAACGAGATCCCCGACGTCTTTTCAGACCTATGCAGC
Organism: Lissotriton helveticus; assembly: GCF_964261635.1. Taxonomy (NCBI): domain Eukaryota; kingdom Metazoa; phylum Chordata; class Amphibia; order Caudata; family Salamandridae; genus Lissotriton; species Lissotriton helveticus. The sequence goes on along the minus strand of NC_136067.1, from coordinate 11,341,282 downwards.
TGCAGCCCCTGGGCTAGGTAACTTCGGCACTTCGGTGTCCCAGCATAGCCTCACTATCCTAGGGTCAGGATCCACTGTCGTTTTCTTCCTACCAGGTCGGGTTCGCCCGTGAACACTAACTTTGCCTTTACTAGCCTCCATAGACTTTGTCCCGCATCCCGCGTGAGAGTGCACACTCTGCACCCGAGTCCCCTGGGTCTCCTAGTAGTAATCTAACGATTCCCTAGTCCAGTCCTAGCGATTCCAAAGCCTATTAGAACTGTTACTTACCTGCTAGTAATTCGCATTCCACTTTTAAAGTATATGGTTTTTCGTGCCCCTCGGGCATTTGTGTATAACGTGCTAACTTAAGTATTTTCGTAAGAGTTTTGTTGTGTGCCTAGCACCCTGTCCTCATAAAGAGTACAGGGTTGTTGTGATCCTAATAAATACACTGTTTATTTTCATAACACTTGTGTGGTGTCCTTTCACTGGGTGTTCAAGGGGTAATGTGATGGTAAAACAGCTGGCTTAACACGCCCTCTAGAGTCTTAGCCTTAGACTGCTCGTATCCATGCTACTAGGATAGCTGGTCTATAAGGTTGACTTACAACCAATCATCAATAAGGGTTGTTTGGACTGATATATAGTGATCACTAGAATAGTGAGCACTGCACATCAGGCCAACTTCCCACAAGGGTCATGGATGCTTTCCTCCACTTCCCTTGATATCAAACGTAGGGAAGAAAATGAGGTAAAGTGCAGACAAAAATCCTGGACGAATTCATCTATATAGGGCATTGTCCACAGACTGGGTACCTCGAGACGAAGCTTTGCCATTTCCGGTGGTAGCGAACAGATCAACTGCAGCCACGCATCCTTTTTGGAAGTCCTTGTCAAGTCCTTGGGGATTTATCTCTTATTAGTGGATCTACAGCGAGCACAACTACCTGCTGGACGAGTCCAAATCCAGATTCTGCAGCAACCACAGCACAGAGACAACCCCGATTGCGGCCACAGATGACACCTCCTCAACAAAGGAGAGACAGCCACCCTTATCCTCATCGATCTCTCAGCAGCCTTCGACACACAGTCTCTCACCACATCCTCCTCACCAGCCTTCATGACACAGGCATCCAATAAACAGCTCTAAAATGGATCGTCTCCTTCTTCACCAACAGGTCACGAGTCCACCTTACAACCCTACATCTCTGAACCCAAAAACCAATCATCTGCAGAGTCCCTCAATGCTCATCACTCAGACACTCCCTCTTCAAAATCTACATGACCCCCCCACCCCGGCCAACATAGTCAGACCCCACAGGCTCAACATTGTATCCTACGCCGACGACATGAAATTCATCCTCAACCTCTCCGAAAACTTCAAAGCCGCCAGAACCAACTTCCACCAATGGATGACCAGCGTCGCCAATTGGGTGAGACAGAAACCTCTATATCACCCAGAACAGCAAACTCACTGTGAGGTGCCAAGTCAACCCTATGGCATCCTCCTGCTTCTTCATCCTGCACATTTTATGTAAGATTTTTAAGCGGCTTCTCAAAGCACAAGACGCACCAACACCCTAGCCACTAGTCGACTGGACTACGGAACGCCCTCTACGTGGGAATTGAGGCCCACCTAGTTCAAAGTCTACAGACCATCCAGTACGCTGCAACAAGACTCTTCCTGGATCTCTCTTCTCGTACGCACATCACCCCCACCTCGAAAAACTCCACTGGCTCCCGCTCCAGAAGCGATCCCAGTTCAAGCTCCTCACCCACGCGTTCAAGGCCCTGCACGACTACTAACTCACCTACATCAATCACCTAAGATTCCACAAATCCGCCAGACACCTTCACTCCGGCGCCCTCATGCTGGCCCACACACCCCACATATGGCACAGAACAACATGAGGTTGCTGCTGCTCCTGTCTCGCAGCTAAAGTCTCGAACGGATTCCTCCTGCACCTCAGGACCTCCTCTACTCATCGGTAGTTCCTAAGAACGCAGAAAACCTGGCTCTTCGACTGAGACCCTGAACCCTGCTAGAGCCTGGATACCCTCACGGGTGACAAGTCATGCTCTACGAGTCAACTTATGCATTGAGTGATTTATTTGTTGATGCAGCTGCTTAAGAGATCTATAAAATCATTGCTCAGTCTAGGCAGATGCTGTCCTTAAAAATTAATATGACTGTGAACGATTGAATGCCAAATGATCTGAGCTAGCAATGCAGCTGGTTCAAATGGGTCTCGCCTTGTTTCCTACTAAAATACATCATGGCAATGTTGTCTATTTTTATGAGGACTCTGATTCCCCGAATCAAGGTTAAAACACCCTGCGGGCCAATTGGATAGTTGTAAATTCCAGGTAGTTAACACGGCAACCCTGGGAAAGCAGAATTATTTGTTTCCATGCATTAATGCCAGTGCTTTAATATGAACACTCTAATGCTCATCTATGCCTTAACATTTAATTATATGTTCAACATTTACATTGCAATACTGTTTTTATATTAACTGGAAGAGTACATAAACTTTAATAAGTCTACAAAGTTTCATGTATTTCTGAAGCCCAGAAGCCATTTTATCAAGTGTTGACAATTAAACTTTTCCTGCACTCTGTAGAAAGTGCAGCCTTGTCGTGAGGTTTGTGTAACTGCAACAAATTATGGACGGAATGCTGAATGATTCAAACATTCTCCGCCAGTCAAGAGAACTGGGTTAAATCCATTGTTCTTTGGCCCATTACGTCACCCCAGTTCAGACATGGCCATATGCAAATCAGTCTGACCCTGTGCCTCATGGGAACAGTCCAGCCCGAACTGCCAAGCTAGAGATACAAGATGGTGTTCTTGTTCTTAAACTCCTGGCAGGCAGTGGATGCGGACTCCTCATGCTCTTGGGACAGGCTGCAGCCACAGACCTAATGATGATTCCACCATGGGGATTTACAGTTTGAATATACCTGGAAGGGTGCATCTCCCATAGCCCCCTCTCCCTACAGCTATTCTTAAGACCCGATTCCTGGACAGGAAACCACTTCATATTGTATATGAGATGAAGCGACATTGTCGCTGATGCAGTAGATAATTCTTCCATCACTGGATAAGGATCTTTGACCAGCACCCAAAGGAGTGGAGAACTCATCAACTGACCCAGAGCTCGAGCTGAGATGTCCGAACCCAATGGCGAAATTCTAACTTGAGGTGGAGTATTTGTCCCGGTGCATTGTGGACTAATGGGGGAACCATGACATATCGCAAGGCTGAATACTTATTTGAAGAAAACAATTAGCAAATGTTGCGCCCAACACTACTTAGCACAAGTTGGTAGAACATGTGTATCTACATCAACACAAGCTACAAACTTATTATAATATCTTACAACAAAACTCTAAAAGCCAGATTCACAAACTGTATTTTGAAGTATGTAAAGTAGTACTATCATAGTCCTACTTACGGACTACAAAACGCAATTCATAAACATACGAGTGAAAACCTCCATCTTTCCTATCTTTAGTATTGAAGATCCTCACCCATGTAAGTTTACTACCTACTGGGGCTGACAGTGTTGCGCTTTAAAAAAGCAGTTTGTTTGTGGTAAATGTGGGAGGGAAGGGGGGGGCTGGAAAAAGATAAATACTACTAAAGAGAGGAGTAAGGATGTGTTTAGGGAACGACAGGCACTCATCCACAAGAGTAAGCCCATGCAGATTCAAAAACTGCACTTTAAAGTTACTGCAGCCATAAAGGACTCATAACTGGAGTAGGTCCACCATACCGCACATGGTCAACCACTGGTAGCGATACCATGCCTAAACTAGTGCTGAGATGCAGACATGTCCTCCAGAGTGAGGTTCGATCTCTTGTGCTGGATGCAGACATGTCCTCCAGAGTGAGGTTCGATCCCTTGTGTTAGGATGCAGACATATCCTCCAGAGTGAGGTTCGATCTCTTGTGCTAGGATGCAGACATATCCTCCAGAGTGAGGTTTGATCCCTTGTGTTAGGATGCAGACATATCCTCCAGAGTGAGGTTCGATCCCTTGTGTTAGGATGCAGACATATCCTCCAGAGTGAGGTTCGATCTCTTGTGCTGGATGCAGACATATCCTCCAGAGTGAGGTTCGATCCCTTGTGTTAGGATGCAGACATATCCTCCAGAGTGAGGTTCGATCTCTTGTGCTGGATGCAGACATATCCTCCAGAGTGAGGTTCGATCCCTTGTGTTAGGATGCAGACATATCCTCCAGAGTGAGGTTCGATCTCTTGTGCTGGATGCAGACACATGCTCCAGAGTGAGGTTCGATCCCTTGTGCTGAGGTGCAGACACATGCTTCAGAGTGAGGTTCGATCCCTTGTGCTGAGGTGCAGACACATGCTTCAGAGTGAGGTTCGATCCCTTGTGCTGAGGTGCAGACACATGCTCCAGAGTGAGGTTCGATCCCTTGTGCTGAGGTGCAGACACATGCTCCAGAGTGAGGTTCGATCCCTTGTGCTGAGGTGCAGACACATGCTTCAGAGTGAGGTTCGATCCCTTGTGCTGAGGTGCAGACACATGCTCCAGAGTGAGGTTCGATCCCTTGTGCTGAGGTGCAGACACATGCTCCAGAGTGAGGTTCGATCCCTTGTGCTGAGGTGCAGACACATGCTCCAGAGTGAGGTTCGATCTCTTGTGCTGGATGCAGACATATCCTCCAGAGTGAGGTTCGATCCCTTGTGTTAGGATGCAGACATATCCTCCAGAGTGAGGTTCGATCTCTTGTGCTGGATGCAGACATATCCTCCAGAGTGAGGTTCGATCCCTTGTGTTAGGATGCAGACATATCCTCCAGAGTGAGGTTCGATCCCTTGTGTTAGGGAGATCTCTCCCATAGATCTAGATGGATGCAGGGCCTCAAATAGCACCGCAGAGGAGATAATACTAAATTAAAGTCTATTTTTAATTACAAAAAATATAAAAATGAATTTGTGTTATAAATATATATTATACACTTTTTGAATTGTTATTAAATGTAACTTTAATTTGTTAAAGCAAATATTAAATTAATGTAATCTAATTCTAAACTTCAGAACATTTTTTGATACATAAATATAAACATTTGACTTTGGGTGGGGATTTTTTGGTGAAGTTTAAAAAAAATCTTTAATATATTTACATAAACTAAATATTCAATTTATAATGTTAATAATGCTGTAACATTTTTTAAATGTTATACATGCAATATATGTATATGAAATTTAATTACAATAATAAAAAATTTCAAGTTTAATAAATGCTTTAGTATTCCCTATAATTTGCCAAAGAGCGGTCACCACCCCGGTGGCAGAGATCTCCCAACTATAAAGTATAGGCACAAAAGAAAAAGTTCATTAAACATAAAAAAAATACAGGCAAAATATTTAATGCTGAATATTACTTAATTAAAATGTACTATTTTTTTATGTATTAAATTATTAAAATCCCAGCTAAAGTCCCAACATACTTATTTATAGATATTGCAAGTGGTGTATACAGTTAATTTTAGGCACTTTAATGATATATTAATAAAAGTTAACCTTTAATTTTGAAACTAAAAAATGTGTTTACAATTCTGTTTATTTTTTAGAAAAGAACGTTTTATTTTTCAATTATTTTTTTGAGCATAAAATGAAATTTATAGTTTTAACTATTTAAAATAATTTACTTTAACATTATTTCCTAAGAGGTTTTATTGTAAATCCCTGCCTCGATTATTTTCTAGGGATAGAACCTCACGCTGGAGGATATAGCTGCATCATGGCACGAAGGATCGAACCTCAAACTGGAGAATATGTCTAAATCCTAGCACATCGGTTTGAACCTCACTCAGGAGGACATGTTTGCATCCTAGCGCAAGGGATCATGCCCCACTGTGGAGGATAAGACGGCACCTTAGCACAAGGGATCGCACCTCACTCTGGAGGATATGTCTGCATCTCAGCACAAGGGATCGAACCTCACTCTGGAGCATGTGTCTGCATCTCAGCACTAGGGATCGAACCTCACACTGGTGGATATGTCTGCACCTCAGCACAAGGGATCGAACCTCACTCTGGAGCATGTGTCTGCACCTCAGCACAAGGGATCGAACCTCACTCTGGAGCATGTGTCTGCACCTCAGCACAAGGGATCGAACCTCACTCTGGAGCATGTGTCTGCACCTCAGCACAAGGGATCGAACCTCACTCTGAAGCATGTGTCTGCACCTCAGCACAAGGGATCGAACCTCACTCTGGAGCATGTGTCTGCACCTCAGCACAAGGGATCGAACCTCACTCTGGAGCATGTGTCTGCACCTCAGCACAAGGGATCGAACCTCACTCTGGAGCATGTGTTTGCACCTCAGCACAAGGGATCGAACCTCACACTGGTGGATATGTCTGCACCTCAGCACAAGGGATCGAACCTCACACTGAAGCATGTGTCTGCACCTCAGCACAATGGATCGAACCTCACTCTGGAGCATGTGTCTGCACCTCAGCACAAGGGATCGAACCTCACACTGAAGCATGTGTCTGCACCTCAGCACAATGGATCGAACCTCACTCTGGAGCATGTGTCTGCACCTCAGCACAAGGGATCGAACCTCACTCTGGAGCATGTGTTTGCACCTCAGCACAAGGGATCGAACCTCACACTGGTGGATATGTCTGCACCTCAGCACAAGGGATCGAACCTCACACTGAAGCATGTGTCTGCACCTCAGCACAATGGATCGAACCTCACTCTGGAGCATGTGTCTGCACCTCAGCACAAGGGATCGAACCTCACACTGAAGCATGTGTCTGCACCTCAGCACAAGGGATCGAACCTCACTCTGAAGCATGTGTCTGCACCTCAGCACAATGGATCGAACCTCACTCTGGAGCATGTGTCTGCACCTCAGCACAAGGGATCGAACCTCACTCTGGAGCATGTGTCTGCACCTCAGCACAAGGGATCGAACCTCACACTGGTGGATATGTCTGCACCTCAGCACAAGGGATCGAACCTCACACTGAAGCATGTGTCTGCACCTCAGCACAATGGATCGAACCTCACTCTGGAGCATGTGTCTGCACCTCAGCACAAGGGATCGAACCTCACACTGAAGCATGTGTCTGCACCTCAGCACAAGGGATCGAACCTCACTCTGGAGCATGTGTCTGCACCTCAGCACAAGGGATCGAACCTCACTCTGGAGCATGTGTCTGCACCTCAGCACAAGGGATCGAACCTCACTCTGGAGCATGTGTTTGCACCTCAGCACAAGGGATCGAACCTCACACTGGTGGATATGTCTGCACCTCAGCACAAGGGATCGAACCTCACACTGAAGCATGTGTCTGCACCTCAGCACAAGGGATCGAACCTCACTCTGGAGCATGTGTCTGCACCTCAGCACAAGGGATCGAACCTCACTCTGGAGCATGTGTCTGCACCTCAGCACAAGGGATCGAACCTCACACTGAAGCATGTGTCTGCACCTCAGCACAATGGATCGAACCTCACTCTGGAGCATGTGTCTGCACCTCAGCACAAGGGATCGAACCTCACACTGAAGCATGTGTCTGCACCTCAGCACAAGGGATCGAACCTCACTCTGGAGCATGTGTCTGCACCTCAGCACAAGGGATCGAACCTCACACTGGTGGATATGTCTGCACCTCAGCACAAGGGATCGAACCTCACACTGAAGCATGTGTCTGCACCTCAGCACAATGGATCGAACCTCACTCTGGAGCATGTGTCTGCACCTCAGCACAAGGGATCGAACCTCACACTGAAGCATGTGTCTGCACCTCAGCACAAGGGATCGAACCTCACTCTGGAGCATGTGTCTGCACCTCAGCACAAGGGATCGAACCTCACACTGAAGCATGTGTCTGCACCTCAGCACAAGGGATCGAACCTCACTCTGGAGCATGTGTCTGCACCTCAGCACAAGGGATCGAACCTCACTCTGGAGCATGTGTCTGCACCTCAGCACAAGGGATCGAACCTCACTCTGGAGCATGTGTCTGCACCTCAGCACAAGGGATCGAACCTCACTCTGGAGCATGTGTCTGCACCTCAGCACAAGGGATCGAACCTCACACTGAAGCATGTGTCTGCACCTCAGCACAAGGGATCGAACCTCACTCTGGAGCATGTGTCTGCACCTCAGCACAAGGGATCGAACCTCACTCTGAAGCATGTGTCTGCACCTCAGCACAAGGGATCGAACCTCACTCTGGAGCATGTGTCTGCACCTCAGCACAAGGGATCGAACCTCACTCTGGAGCATGTGTTTGCACCTCAGCACAAGGGATCGAACCTTACACTGAAGCATGTGTTTGCACCTCAGCACAAGGGATCGAACCTCACTCTGGAGCATGTGTCTGCACCTCAGCACAAGGGATCGAACCTCACTCTGAAGCATGTGTCTGCACCTCAGCACAAGGGATCGAACCTCACACTGAAGCATGTGTCTGCACCTCAGCACAAGGGATCGAACCTCACTCTGGAGCATGTGTCTGCACCTCAGCACAAGGGATCGAACCTCACACTGAAGCATGTGTCTGCACCTCAGCACAAGGGATCGAACCTCACTCTGGAGCATGTGTCTGCACCTCAGCACAAGGGATCGAACCTCACACTGAAGCATGTGTCTGCACCTCAGCACAAGGGATCGAACCTCACTCTGGAGCATGTGTCTGCACCTCAGCACAAGGGATCGAACCTCACTCTGAAGCATGTGTCTGCATCTCAGCACAAGGGATCGAACCTCACTCTGAAGCATGTGTCTGCACCTCAGCACAAGGGATCGAACCTCACTCTGGAGCATGTGTCTGCACCTCAGCACAAGGAATCGAACCTCACTCTGAAGCATGTGTCTGCACCTCAGCACAAGGGATCGAACCTCACTCTGGAGCATGTGTCTGCACCTCAGCACAAGGGATCGAACCTCACACTGGTGGATATGTCTGCACCTCAGCACAAGGGATCGAACCTCACACTGAAGCATGTGTCTGCACCTCAGCACAAGGGATCGAACCTCACACTGGTGGATATGTCTGCACCTCAGCACAAGGGATCGAACCTCACTCTGGAGCATGTGTCTGCACCTCAGCACAAGGGATCGAACCTCACACTGAAGCATGTGTCTGCACCTCAGCACAAGGGATCGAACCTCACACTGGTGGATATGTCTGCACCTCAGCACAAGGGATCGAACCTCACACTGAAGCATGTGTCTGCACCTCAGCACAAGGGATCGAACCTCACTCTGGAGCATGTGTCTGCACCTCAGCACAAGGGATCGAACCTCACTCTGGAGCATGTGTCTGCACCTCAGCACAAGGGATCGAACCTCACTCTGGAGCATGTGTCTGCACCTCAGCACAAGGGATCGAACCTCACTCTGAAGCATGTGTCTGCACCTCAGCACAAGGGATCGAACCTCACTCTGAAGCATGTGTCTGCATCTCAGCACAAGGGATCGAACCTCACACTGAAGCATGTGTTTGCACCTCAGCACAAGGGATCGAACCTCACTCTGGAGCATGTGTCTGCACCTCAGCACAAGGGATCGAACCTCACTCTGGAGCATGTGTCTGCACCTCAGCACAATGGATCGAACCTCACTCTGGAGCATGTGTTTGCACCTCAGCACAATGGATCGAACCTCACTCTGGAGCATGTGTTTGCACCTCAGCACAAGGGATCGAACCTCACTCTGGAGCATGTGTCTGCACCTCAGCACAAGGGATCGAACCTCACACTGAAGCATGTGTCTGCACCTCAGCACAAGGGATCGAACCTCACACTGAAGCATGTGTCTGCACCTCAGCACAAGGGATCGAACCTCACTCTGGAGCATGTGTTTGCACCTCAGCACAAGGGATCGAACCTCACTCTGAAGCATGTGTCTGCATCTCAGCACAAGGGATCGAACCTCACTCTGAAGCATGTGTCTGCACCTCAGCACAAGGGATCGAACCTCACTCTGGAGCATGTGTTTGCACCTCAGCACAAGGGATCGAACCTCACTCTGAAGCATGTGTCGGCACCTCAGCACAAGGGATCGAACCTCACTCTGAAGCATGTGTTTGCACCTCAGCACAAGGGATCGAACCTCACTCTGAAGCATGTGTCTGCACCTCAGCACAAGGGATCGAACCTCACTCTGGAGCATGTGTTTGCACCTCAGCACAAGGGATCGAACCTCACTCTGAAGCATGTGTCTGCACCTCAGCACAAGGGATCGAACCTCACTCTGGAGCATGTGTCTGCACCTCAGCACAAGGGATCGAACCTCACTCTGGAGCATGTGTCTGCACCTCAGCACAAGGGATCGAACCTCACACTGAAGCATGTGTCTGCACCTCAGCACAAGGGATCGAACCTCACTCTGGAGCATGTGTCTGCACCTCAGCACAAGGGATCGAACCTCACTCTGAAGCATGTGTCTGCATCTCAGCACAAGGGATCGAACCTCACTCTGAAGCATGTGTCTGCACCTCAGCACAAGGGATCGAACCTCACTCTGGAGCATGTGTCTGCACCTCAGCACAAGGAATCGAACCTCACTCTGAAGCATGTGTCTGCACCTCAGCACAAGGGATCGAACCTCACTCTGGAGCATGTGTCTGCACCTCAGCACAAGGGATCGAACCTCACTCTGGAGCATGTGTCTGCACCTCAGCACAAGGGATCGAACCTCACTCTGGAGCATATGTCTGCATCTCAGCACAAGGGATCGAACCTCACTCTGGAGCATGTGTCTGCATCCTAACACAAGGGATCGAACCTCACTCTGGAGCATGTGTTTGCACCTCAGCACAAGAGATCGAACCTCACTCTGGAGCATGTGTCTGCACCTCAGCACAAGGGATCGAACCTCACTCTGGAGCATGTGTCTGCACCTCAGCACAAGGGATCGAACCTCACTCTGGAGCATGTGTCTGCACCTCAGCACAAGGGATCGAACCTCACACTGAAGCATGTGTCTGCACCTCAGCACAAGGGATCGAACCTCACTCTGGAGCATGTGTTTGCACCTCAGCACAAGGGATCGAACCTCACTCTGAAGCATGTGTCTGCACCTCAGCACAAGGGATCGAACCTCACTCTGAAGCATGTGTCTGCACCTCAGCACATGGAGCATGTGTCTGCACCTCAGCACAAGGGATCGAACCTCACTCTGGAGCATGTGTCTGCACCTCAGCACAAGGGATCGAACCTCACTCTGGAGCATGTGTCTGCACCTCAGCACAAGGGATCGAACCTCACACTGAAGCATGTGTCTGCACCTCAGCACAAGGGATCGAACCTCACTCTGGAGCATGTGTCTGCATCTCAGCACAAGGGATCGAACCTCACTCTGGAGCATGTGTCTGCACCTCAGCACAAGGGATCGAACCTCACTCTGGAGCATGTGTCTGCACCTCAGCACAAGGGATCGAACCTCACTCTGAAGCATGTGTCTGCATCTCAGCACAAGGGATCGAACCTCACACTGAAGCATGTGTCTGCACCTCAGCACTCTGGAGGATATGTCTGCTTCCTAGCGCAAGGGATTAAAGTTATCAATCTTTTGATGACTTCCACAGAGCAGGCTCTCAAATCACTTGGATTGCAATGGAGCAGTGGCAAGGTTATGTAAGAGCATGGACTTACGAAACTCTTATCAATACCAGGTAAAGCATAGTAAAGCAGAACAGGGAGAGGTCTTCAGCAAAACTGTGAAACCTTCACTAACTTTAATTACAACCTGGAAAGATTAACATCCAAAGGCCAAAATCACAGTAGTGGAAATAGGGTCTGCCTGAAGGCTGTGGAGTACTGGATTCAAAAATGGGATTGAGTTTTGTACGGTCAAACCAGAAAAAGCAAGATGGATGCCAGCATACAGCCAATTTTTATTACACTTTTCCCCCAATCTACTGTATGATTTTGGGGTGATCTAGTTTTATGCAGACATAGTCTAACTTCTAAATAACTTGACTGTGGAAAAGTGAGGCTTGAGTGACAAGGTTTTCCCACCCCAACTGCCTGCATCTCTCAACCCCTTTTAACTTCGATCAAAAAAGGAAATGTGTAGAAAGTGTAAGTTATATAACTGTGCCACTATGTAGGTCTTCCTGCGGCTTACAGAGGTACTATGGAATAATTTTTTTGAACCACACAAAGTGGTACTAAAAAGTGTCCAGTAACAGAATACTTTTTTTTATATTCAGAGATCCTGGGAGTTCGAAAAAATCTATGTTTTTCATTGATCTCGATGGAGGTGGATATGGTATCACGCAGCACGCGGAGGCTACCACAGCAGGGCTTGTTGTGCTATTTTATACTTCTCGCTAGAAGGGAGATATCTATATATTGGATAGATCCATCTCCTCCGTCACCTGCGGGCTGGTTAAAAGCTGTGTGCTACACTTGGCGGACGGATGTGGCAAGCAGCCCTGGTGAGAGGAAAGGGTTATGGGCTGATCTCTCCAGGTGACACGGCATGACGTTAAAGGAAACGTGAAAGGTCCCATGATTACACCAGCGCTTGGTTATTCCAGGCAGGTGCTTCAGTCCTGTTTGGTGCAGTGAGGCCACGCCAAATGCAGCAGGCTGGGGGCCAGACATCCATCATATGGCAGCCTGAGTTTGCAGAAGCCATGGTGATATGAGGACTTTTTAAAATAAAAAAAACTTATATCCTGCCAAAAGGACTTCCCCATTCTCAAGAAAGCTGAATGTTTTTGTTAAACTGACACTTTGCATATAGTCAGATTATAAAGGAAGGTCTTTGTGACACAGAGTATAGATTCTGCCCTTTGTAAATCACTATGCCTGTGAGTTAGTAAAACAAGGATACTGTGGTAATATGTTCCGTAGCATGTCCAGATTTAACAGAAAGATGGTGATTTTTGTGTCTATGCAGTGACAGACACTAAGGTCTGACTCACCTGATCGTGGGCCCACTCTCGGTTTTGATGATCTGCTTCTCGCGGCCGGGCTCTTCCTCCAGGAGTTTGATGATGTATCCCAGAGCCGTCAACTGCAACTCAACTTCAGAGCTCGACTTACGGATCAAGTCCACAATTTCCCCACACTTCTCCAAGCAGTTCTTTTTTCCACTCCCCTTCACGCTGCTGAACGCTGCTTAGGAAAAAATTGTATTTATTGGTAATAAAAATTGTACGCTACACACCAGAAGCAGAGCTTCCAGTCTTCATATTGTGTCGTATATTATTTGCAGAAAAACAAGTGATCCACATCATATATAGACATGTTACAAAGAAGGAAAACAATCAGTCATGTTTAACCACACATCTCTCCTTCGCTTCCATTTAACAAGTTTATTTCGGTTCAGTAAATCATAAAAGTGCACAATAACAGCTCAATAAAATACATAAAAGTGTCCAGTGCATTTAGACACATCTCTGCAGTAAAATTAACCGCATCGATGCGGCGGCTTTTCCCGCTGTACGCGGCAATTTTGAAATTACCGCGTTACATGACGAGCTCAGCTCGTCATGAGCGCACGGCAGGTTACGCTCATGACGAGCTGAGCTCGTCATCAGCCTGGAAGGGGTTAATAACCTAAAAGGTCTTTATAATAAAGGTATAGCGCAAAATGCATCCGTACAACAGGGTGATTCCATAACAACTAATACATGATTCATTGCAGAGTAACTCCCTGCTAAACTGAGTCCAGGAAGGAAAAACCCTCAAAGAGAGGACTAAAAATAGGCTCTAGAAGGGTCCGCTATGCTTCCCACTTATTTACAATGCACAACTGCTTTAGGACAATATACCAAAATAGAAAAAACAAGCCACACTCTAACTTCAGAGTAAAAATACAAGTTTGAATGTATCGGCACAAACTTTTGGAAACAAATACTGTGCCATGAATTTTACTCACAGTGACAAGTAATCAAGGGGACCGTTTAATACGGAGGAACTGCAAAACCCACCTTTGGTCTTTTCATCCACCATTTCTGGCAGCTGCAGGACCTCAGCTTTGAGCAGCTCACTGAAAAGCTGTAGGTCGGTTTTCTCAGTTGTGGACGGAGTTGATGGGCTGGTGGCTGCTGACAGAGGTTCCTTCTTCGGTTTCTTTGAGACCATGGCCCCTTGGAATGAGCTACCGGCTCCAGAGAATTCCGTAGGGGTAGAAACTCCAGTCAAGCTATCCTGTTCAGAGACACCTTTGGCCAGGAAGTATTTTGTGTAGACGTGGGAGCTGTGAAGGTCGCTCAAGGTGCAGCCGTGGCAGTGCTTGTTCAGGAACCACACTAGCTTCTGTGCCAGCTCCACAGGCACAGACAACTGCACCAGGGCTTCTTCCGACAACAGCTGGAAGTAGAGAGAGAGAGACACAACAATTGTATATAAGCCAAAAGCAGACTCCCACATTGTTTAGGTCAACTCTGAATACCTTTTCTATGGAACAGAATATATGAATTATCCCGTTAGTGGATGAGATCTTTATAAATCAACACCAATAACAAGATCCTGGTGTAGAATCTATCTTCGTCTCCTGCCTGAGAGTTGATCATCAGATAGCAGTTACATTTTATCACATTTCCCAATGGTTATAAGAGGACAACCCAGTTAGAGAGACGCTATGTACTTCACAAATTAAAGTCCATTTGGAAGCTGTCTTAGAAATTTCAGGTTGAACTAAAACAACAAATTAACACGCACCCGGGCGCTGAGCTTACCTCTCAATAAAGACCGCTCAATAAAGTAAGAACGTGGCATCATGGGCAAAGTAAATAAAGATATGCTTCTGTTTTGATACAGCATCTAACGAATAGTTTTACCTGTCGGTGTAGTTTTGCAGCTTGAAGATCTTTCTGGATTCACTATGCTGTGCATTATTCCGCGGTCTTGTGGTTAAGTCCGGATTCGTAGTCTTTTCTCTGTTTTTTTTGTTGTTTTTTTTGTAGCCCAGGTGGGCGTCGGCGTCACACCCCTTTGGGTGTATTTCCGGTGACGTCGGCATGCTTCCTGCGGAAGCTCCCACTCTTGGGCGCCATCTTCGGGTTCTTTTTTTCCGTGTTTTTTTCGTTTCCGAAGTAATGGCAATGTTCTATTTAGTTGGTATTTTACCGCTTTGTACTTTCAAAGTCCTTTTCAATTTTTATTTTTTATTTTTTTATTTCCACCTCTTCTCTCTCCAGCCTCATCTTTCTGGCGGAGGTGGGTGGGTTCGCTAGTGAATCCAGAAAGATCTTCAAGCTGCAAAACTACACCAACAGGTAAGAAAACTATTCGTTTTGCAGCGTGAATCTTTCTGGATTCACTACGCTGTGCATAGATTTTGTAGCGGTTTTTCATCTCTGTGGCGGCTGGGTGGAAGATGAGCGTTGGGTGTTGAATATGTGCTGTAGCACCTTCTGTCCAACTTGAGCTAGCTTGTTCATTTGTATGTCCACACAGTAGTGCTTCGTGAACGTGTGCACCGAAGCCCATGTTGCCGCCAGGCATATGTCCTCTATGGGTGTGTTAGCCAGGAAGGCTATTGTAGCGCCCTTCTTCCTAGTGGAGTGGGCACGTGTCCCCTCTGCCAGCTCTTGACCTGCACGCTTGTGGCAGAGTTGAATTGTCTGTGCGATCCATCGTGCAATCGTCTTTTTGGTTACTGCTTTCCCCATGAAGCTGTTTGCGAATGACACAAAGAACTGTTTTGTTTTCCTGTGTCCCTTCGTCCTCTCAATGTAGTGCATGACTGCCCTTCTGGCGTCCAGGGTGTGCAGGGCTCGCTCTGCGCTAGTATCTGTATAGACTGGTTCATGTGAAATTTGGATACCACCTTCGGCATGAAGTGTGGGTCAGTCCTCATCACAACCCTATCATTGTGTATTTGTATGAAGGGTTCTTGTAGCGTCAGCGCTTGAAGCTCGCTTACTCTGCGTAAGGACGTTATTGCAACCAGGAAGGCTGTTTTCATAGTTAGCATCTTTAGGGAGGCCTTGTGAAGTGGTTCAAAGGGCTCTTTCATGAGTTCCGTTAGGACTGTGTTCAAGTTCCATGCAGGTGGCGGCACCCGCTTGGGTGGTGCGATCCTTTTCGCTCCTTCCAGGAATCTCTTCACCACCTGTGATGTGAAGAAGCTCCTGCACGTTTCTCCCCTTGTGTAGGCGACTATCGCTGCCAAGTGAACTCTTAAAGAGGATGAGCTAAGGTTCTTCTCCAGCAAGTGCGTCAGGTACCTTAGCACTGTGGAGTCCCTCTTCATTTTATTGTGAAGTCTTTCCTGTCTGCACCTTATTGTGAATCTTTTCCATTTCGCAACGTAGCACTTCCGAGTGCTGGGCCTTCGTGCCTCCCGAAGGACCCTCAGGGTGCTTTCTGGCAGTCTCAAATGTGCGAACTCTATGTCCTCAGGAGCCACGCTACTAGGCTCATGCTCTCTGGCTATGGATGTAGTACCTCTCCGTTCTGCATGGAGAGTAGGTTTTTCCTCCTGCTGAATCTGTGGGGTGCACACTGTGTCATCTCCATGATCTGCGAGTACCATGTCTGCCTCGCCCACTGTGGTGCGACCAGTATCAGCGTCATGTTGCTCGCTCTGCACTTGCTCAGCACTCTGTGCATCAGTGGTATCGGGGGAAAGGCGTAGGCAAATGTCCCGGACCAATCTATCCATAGGGCATTCCCCAGTGACCCCTCCTCGGGCTGCCTGGATGCGAAGCTTTGGCATTTTGCATTCTGGCGTGTGGCAAACAGGTCCACCGATGGTGTCCCCCATCTGTCGAACAGGTACCTTGTCTCCTGAGCATTGAGCTCCCACTCGTGGGATGCCGATGTTTGCCTGCTGAGCCAATCGGATTGTATGTTGTCCTTCCCTGGTAGGTGTATGGCTAGCAGGTCTATCTTGAGAGGGATGGCCCATCTCCATATCTCCTGCGCCAGTGTTGAAAGCGGGGCTGACTGTGTGCCCCCCTGCTTGTTGATGTAGAACATCGCAGTGGTGTTGTCTGTTTGTATCAACACCTTGTGTTTGTACAGTCTTGTTTGAAAGGCTTTCAGTGCAAGGAAGATTGTCTTCAGTTCTAGGTAATTGATGTGCTTTGCCGCATCTGTTGGCGTCCACAGTCCCCTCACCTTGAGTTCCTCCATGTGAGCGCCCCATCCCTTCAGGGATGCGTCTGTGGTGATGGTCACTGTTGGCGTTGGGGGCGTTAGAGGCTTTCCCCTTGTTATGTTTTCCATGGTCCACCATGCCATCTCCTTCTGCAATGCGTGCGTTACAACCACTAGATCCTCCCAACCGCCTGTAGCTTGTGACCATTGCTCCTGTAGCCATTCTTGAATGGGTCTCATGTGGAGTCGTACATTCGGTACCAGGTGGATGCATGATGCCATCATGCCCATGATCTTGCTCGCAGTCCTCACTGTCCGAGCTTGTCCCTTCCGGTAGAGGCGAGTTTCCTTCACCAGCGCCCTCGCCCTCTTCTCGCTGGGGAACACCTTGCCCTGTAAGGTGTTGATCTGTGCTCCCAGGAAGATCTTGACTTGTTCCGGCTCCATTGATGATTTCTTCCAATGGATGGAGAACCCCAGGCTTATGAGCGTGCTCGTCACTGCATGTGCGTGCTGCTTGCATTTCTGGTATGAGTTTGCTTTCACCAGCCAGTCGTCCAGGTAAGGGTATACGTGTATCCCTTGCCTTCGTAGGTGCGCTGCGACTGCTGCGAGGCACTTTGTGAAAACTCTTGGTGCTGATTTTAGTCCGAAAGCCAGTGTCGTGAACTGGTAGTGGCTTTCTCCAATGGTGAACCTGAGCATGTGTTTGTGCTTTCTGTTCATTGGGATGTGCAGGTAGGCGTCTTTGAGGTCTATTGTGACCATGAAGTCCCCGGTCTGCAATTGTGGGAGCACCTCTTACAGGGAGGTCATTTTGAATTTTTGCGTTCTTATGAATTTGTTCAGGAACCGTAAGTCCAGAATGGGTCTCATTGACTCGTCTACCTTTGGTACCAGGAAGTACGTTGAGTATATTCCTGTGTTTCTTTCCTTGAAGGGTACCCGTTCTATGGCCTGCTTCTGCAGGAGCTCCTTTGCTTCTTCCTGAAGACGCTCTAGTTGTTTGTTTGCTAGTGTTTTTCTTTTTGGTTTTCTGCTTGTTGGCCTCCCCTCCAATTCTATGCAGTATCCGAATTGGATAATGTTGAGGATCCATTTGTCTGATGCGATTTCTCTCCACTCTCGGAGGTAAAATCTTAATCCTCCTCCCACTGGTGTCATGTGGTCGTAGGTGTCTAGTTTGTCTTGACCCATCTGTACGTGCTGCCCCCTGGGACCTTTTTTGTGGGCGGGCACACAGAGTTTTTTGAAGTCACTTAGAGGTGGGCTGCTGCCCTCCTCTCCTATTTTGTCCCCGTCCATTTCTCCCTCGAAAGGACTGGCCTCTTTGTTGGTATTGCCAGGATTGCTTCTGCTGACCCTGCTGAGCCTGCGAGTCCGTCTGGTGCGTCTGTTGGAAAGCCTGGTGTGATGTACCTGGCTGGTTTCCGCCTCTCCCGCCGGGCCTCCGTGACGGGGTGCCCCTTTTGTTGCCTCTGAACTGCAATGCTCCCATGGATCTTGCTGTTTCGTTATCTTTCTTTAGTTGACTGAGCGGTTCATCAACTGTTGTTCCGAAAAGCGTGTTGCCGTTGAACGGTGTGTTCAGGATGCTGTGTTGCACCTCCGGTTTGAAACCTGAGATCCTGAGCCAGGCGTGCCTCCTTTCCGTGACACCCATCATCATGAGCCTGCTGGCGGTGTCTGCCCCATCCAGGGCCGTCTTAAGGCAAGAATTTGCCGCGTTTTGTCCCTCTTCAACCAGCTTTTCGGCTGTCTGGCATCCTGGGGCAGGTCCTTCACCAACTGCCCCAGCCCCTCCATGATCTGGTACATGTGCCTGTTTATCAGGGCGTTGGAGTTAGCCATGCGCCAGTGGGTCGCGGCATTCCGTTCGATCCTTCTGCCCACCAGATCCATCCTTTTGCTCTCCTTATCCGGTGGCGGACCCGAGGTAGTGGGTACGTTAGCCCTCCTCCTTGCTGTGGCCGTGATAATGGAGTCTGCGGAGACCGTGCCCTGAATGTAGGCCGGGTCCTTTGTGGCATGCTTGTACTTTTTCTCTGTTCTGGGAGTTACTGCCTTGCATGTTGCGGGTTCCCTGAATGCTTCCTTCCCCTGAGCCAAGACGCTTTCGAGCATTGGAAGGAACTGGCTCCTCATTTGTGTTGGGAGCAATGTCTCTAGAAGGAAGTCTGCTTTCTGCTTCTCTTCGTCGAGCTTGAGCTTGAAAGCTGCTGCGGCAGATTGTATCACCGAGTTGTAGGCCCCGATGTCGTCCGGCGGCGAGGGCCTGGAGGGGTAAGTGTCGACCACCTCCTCCGGGCTGTCGGTGTCGACATCTATGTAATCTACCTCCTGTAGGTCAGAGGGTGCCGACTCTGTGTCCGTCCTGCTTTCCTCTTCCTCCCCATAGTTGTAACTATCGTAGGGATTCTCGTACTCCTCCTGGTCGTCGACCACCTCGACGTCCTGGTCTTGTTCCTCGGCGACTTCGGTGATCTCTTCTTCTTTCTCGACCGCCTCCACCACCGGTGGCTTGGTCTTGTGAGGGATCGTGAAGGCTTTCATCTTTGCGTCGAAATCTTTCTTCCGCTGCATGATGTTCTCCATTTCGGCCATTTCGGCGCCTTCTCTTCTTCTCCATCTCGGCCGCGTGCTCCGCGTCGGATGGGTCGGCCGTTCTTTTCGGCGGATGGCTCGGCGCCGTGCCTTTCGGTGTCGAAGTTTTCGACGTCGAACCGGATTTTGGGTCTCTGGTCGTCGTCGTCAGTTTTGGGTCTTTCTCCCTCGGAGTCGATCGATCCTTTTCGGGGACGATTTTCGACATTTTCTGCTGATCAGCAGCTCTCGGCGCCGGGGACTCCTTCTCGGAGGATCCGCTGGGCCTGGGAGTAGTCGCGGACGCCGCCTTTTTTGGCGTCGGCGCTTTCGGGGTCTTGCCCTCGATTTTTCTAGACTCAGAGTCTCTCGGGTTCTTGGGGGCCGAAGAGTCTCCTACCTTGTCAGAAGTCTTCGTGTAATTGGTCTCTACGATCGTGTAGCTGTCGTCTTCGGCGGCAGCGTTGTCTTCTTCCTCGGAGGACATCCCCAGCTCGTAGAGGGACGGAGTCGGGGCCTTCCCCTGCAGGGTGGCGTGTGCTACCCTCTGCCTCTCTCTCACACGAAGGGTCTTTGGGGCGAAGGCGGAACAGGCGTTGCAGTCTCCGCTTTCGTGGTTCACCGGTAGGCAAAGGTTGCATACCGGGTGCTGGTCCTTCTGCGCGTACTTGTGGTGGCAGTTACGGCAGAACTTGAACGGCGTGTTGTCAATCATCGAGCGTCCAGGGCCTCCCTGGTCGCGTGTTCGTCGACGGTCGTCGAGGATCTCGATGAAAAACGCCTTCTCCTTGCTGACTGTTCGTCGATGAAGTCCCCTGGAGTCTTCAGATGACTTCTCCTCATCTTTTCTGTTTTTTCTTTCTTCTTTCTCCAAAAATGTCTGGAGCCCAAACGGGAACGATCCAGACCCGACCGCGGAAAAAAAGAATCTGAAGATGGCGCCCAAGAGTGGGAGCTTCCGCAGGAAGCATGCCGACGTCACCGGAAATACACCCAAAGGGGTGTGACGCCGACGCCCACCTGGGCTACAAAAAAAAAAAAAAAACAGAGAAAAGACTACGAATCCGGACCCAACCACAAGACCGTGGAATAATGCACAGCATAGTGAATCCAGAAAGATTCACGCTGCAAAACGAGGTTTATTATTACCCCCATGTTGTTGGACAAGGGAACATAGTCACTTAGGAAATAAGTCAGAGGGTCACACTTTTATAAAAAGAGTAAAAAGTCCACCCTACACTCAATATTCCCCAGCAGTGACACCCTACATTTGTGTCAACCTACAGTGATCATGACAACTGTCACAATATATTCACACTGAAGGAATCGCAGGATAACATGCAAAGTTGTTCTTTAGGTTAGAGAGAGAACCAAGTACTGTGTATTGTCTGCAAGTTCTACAAAATTCCAATGCATCTGAAATGACAAAAAGAGCAACTCTACACACACATGATTTCTTGGTTCTATGTGAACATGTTGCAGGCTTATCATGAACAAATGAGAAGCAGCCCTGCTTCACCGCACGATCCAATATCCTTACCTGCTCGTCCTCGTTTCGTCGAATGATGCTGTTGACTTCCAGCTGTTCTTGAGGTTCCAGCTTCTTTATAAAGTACAAGAGCTCCCACCACTCGGACTGGCTGAGCTTCCCAGAGTCCTCACTCAGGCTGTCCATCAGGTAGGGCATGTTGTAGAGTCCACCAAAGGGCTTGTAGTAAAAGGTCTGCGACACTGTGGAGGAAACAAACGAATACACTGTGACCAACAAAAACCTACTGGACACAAACTGTTTGGTCAGTCGATAAGGTAACGGAAATAACACAGACTAAGACTCTCAAAGAGTTAGTGGAGAAACTTCATGAACTAAAACTTTTACTTTTGAACCCCCATCTGAATCTGGCAGTACCGCTCCAGTTGGGAGGGTGCAGAGGTCCAGATGGAGGGGTGAAAGGGGGAGAGAGTCCCCAGTGAAAGAACCAGTGGGTCAGATGCCAGCCAGAGGGGCTGCGTCCCCAGGGAATGACCATGGGGACACCACTTCTGTCCTGGGGGGTCTTCGCACACTGTCAGATGGACAGGGGACCGGAGATCTGCGCCAGGTAGACTGTAACACAACACAGGAAGTATGTGTTACCCTCAGGGGGGGCATGCGTGCTCCCAAGGAAGTCCTGGTGCGCCAGGCAAGTGTTCAACCGCATGGGTTGGTCCCAGGGTTGGAAAGCCAGGTTCAGAGGCTGTCTCACCTGGAGGGTGGGACCACTGTAATTAGTGTCCTGACCCATGTCACTTCTAGGGGTACCACTCAAGTTGGGAGTGGGCAGTACTCTAAAAGGGGGTGCAGAGGGAGGGAGTTCTCGCCTCTGCCCTGGGGCAGCTTGAGGGTTTAGACCCTAGGTTAGAAGGCCAGGTACAGGGTGTCCCCCCTGACCTGGTACCCCAGTTGCAGGATAGCACCCCTGAACTGGTGTGTGAATTGTGCAGATCACCTGCCACAGGTGCCCTGACAATTCTGGAAGGGGGTACCACTCCAAGTGGGAGGGTACAGAGCCCCAAGGAAGAAGACCGGGTGTGGGAGAGCCCACCCCTGTCTCTGGTCCAGCCGCCGGGTACAGGCCTGGGGCTGGTGGGTCAGTGCCAGGATGTCATACCTGACCTGACAGGAAGGAGAGTGGACAAAGGGTGCCAAGCACCTGGGACTACTGCCCCCCGCTCTCTGAGGCCACAGAGGTTTGAGAGCCCTGAGAGGTATGAGGCCTGGGTCTCATCCCTGACTACTGTCAGTGGCCACTGTGACTTGATGTCTGTCTGTTGGGACACACGTGAGCAGGTTAAGGCTAGATGCTGCACAGGTGGTGTCCACGGATGAAGAGAAGGGTGCCCCATGGGTTAGCTGGGTGGACCCTGAGAGTATGCACAGAGGATTTGAAATGGGTTCAGATTGGCGTAGAACTGGAATATGCCCCTGCTGTTGCGGGCCAGGTCCATGTTCTATCACCCAAAGCCGGGAAGTCCATCACAGTGGTGATTGGTCTACCCTGCGTTTTGGTTGGAAGGGGGTTGTGTTGGACTTGGCCCTCTTGGCAGGGTCATCCCTGAACTTTTTGCCTTCCTCCCATATATTCTCTGACCTGTTTTTGTTGGTTTAATGACTCTGGGCACTTTACGACTGCTGACCAGTGCTAAAGTGCATATGCTCTCTCTACTGTAAATTGCTATATGTGATTGGTTTCCATGATTGGCTTATTTGGTTTACTGTCAGACACCAGTAAAGTGCACCAGGAGTGCCAGGGCTTGTAAACACAAATGCTGCTGGTGGGCTCGCAGCACTGATTGTGCCACTCACAGAAGCGGCCTGGTAAAATGTGCCTAAGGTCTGCCATTGCAGAACCTGCGTGCAGTCTGGTACTGCCATGCTGACTGCGCAAGTACCCCTAATTGCCAGTCCCTAAACCTTCCCTTAACTTCATATTAGTCACCCCTATGGTAGGCCCAAGGGCAGGGCGCATTGTAAGCATAAGGTAGGACAAGCCCTGATGTGTGTGGCCTGTCCTAATAGTGAATTACAGCCATTTTTGTGTTTCACTATTGTAAGGCTACCTGTTCTCATAGGCCAGAATGGGCTGCTGGGATTATTACACTCTATAATCCCAGCAGGCTCAGGGAACATGGTAGAAATTCAAGTTTGGTATGCCCGAACTCAGCATAATAAAATACATCTTTTAGTAAAGTTTATTTTAATATCCTGTGTTTGTAAACACCACTTTTAGAAAGCTGGTGTTTGCTTGCCTAACCTTTTCAGCCCACCTCTGCTCTTATGTGTATCTGCTGTCTGGTTTCTGTGAGTGACAGGGCTGGGGCTGACAGGTGGTGAATAGGGCGATTACACCAGGATGGGTGGGGGAGTGCCCCTTGACTCTGAATAGGGCTGTGCTCTGCCACCTCAATGCTGGCTCCGCCCCCTGCGGAGCGACTTATGACTCTGCCCTGCACCTTGTGAAGAGAGAGGGGAAGACTGTCAACAGAGTGCTCCTGGACTGTACTTGTCACCACAATGCTGGCTCCACCTCCTGCGGAGCGTCTGCTGTCCCTGCCCCACCCTCTGAAAGAAGAAACCAGAGTCTGCAAAACAAAGTGCTCAGAGACTGACTGGATAAGGCAAAGGCCCCCCTGGCCTGAAAGAACAAAAGAAATGGTGTATAAAAAGAGGAGCCCTGCTCCTAAGAAATCAGATCCTGTTTACGCCAAGAAGAAACTCTGCCGGAAGAGAAGGACCTGGGAAAGCTGCATGGAGGACTACTGTCTCTAATCCTGAGAGACTGGCCTGTGGTGGGTGCCTTGCTGCAAGAAGGAGAGAGGAAGAAAAGACTGAAAGACTTTTAATTCAACTTGTACATCTTTGTGAAACAATCTCAAGGGCTTGCTTGTGAACTTGCCCCCTGAACTGCGCCCCAGGAAAATTGGGCGCTACCCACCTGAAGGAAGAGCTGGTGACTGTGCTGCTTGTCTTTGCAGCGCTGCCCACGGAAAACGGAGTGTGCTGTGCACCGCCATCCCGCACTCTGAAGAGTCTGGGACACCCACCCTGCCTTGCTAACGCACTGTGACTTCTGCCGTCGAGCCGTAGCTCACAACGCCAAGCCAAGAACCCACCCGGTCTGAGCATCGTGTCCCTGTGGTCCCCGAGCCGTAGGGTACAAAGTAAAGCCGGACTTCGCCTTAACTCGCCCCCCCATGCAACGCCCTGCTGGAAGCGCCTCGCCGCTGACATCGCATCAAGCCGCTACCGCCCCTCCCTTCAGGACCGGAGCGTACGCCGAGATCGAGCGCCTGCCCCACAACGCATCGCTGTCCTCAACGACCATAGCCTGCTGAGCCATCGAGCCGTAGCTCGCGTCAACAGAGGAAGGCACCGCTTCGTGGGACGTCAGACCGTCTTCTCTCCGTCCGCACCGAACAACTAAGAAAAGGTACTGTGCCTCCAAAGCCCTGAACTGTGCTAGTCTCACTCCCAACAACGACTCGCACTGCCTCGCTTCATTGAACCTGCCCTGAGTACATCTGGATCGTACACCGCGCTCCAGACTGCAGTGTCCGCGCGGCGCGTGTACTTGGAACGCACCGAGGTACGAGCCGCACAAGTCTGGTACGACTCGTACACCCTGTTTGCATCGCCTACGCCATACGCGTCTCAGGCGGGGCGCGTGAGATTTAGTGAGCCCCTTTCCCGGTAATCGTACGAAGCGCACAGGAGCACTACGGAGTGCCCAGACCTTAAACGAACAGTGCAAGAACCATAGAGACAGTGCCTGAAGTACAGTGAAGCCGTTTTAGAGGTATTTAACGCATTCCAAAGACTGAACATTGCAACTAAGGCCTACATCCTGCTGTGGACATTGTGGCATCATTTTTTTAGAGTTACTGGAACCATTTTGATATACTAAGCCTGTATTCTGAAGCCTGCTGATAGTTTTTATATAAAACAATATATTTTTACTAAACAACAGTCTTGTGTCTCTGTGAAGTCGGTTAATAGGTCACTGTGTATGTTATGACAAATGCTTAGCCATATGTACTCTAGAGATTAGCCTTGTCTGCTCGCGCCACGCCGCCTAGAGGGTGAGCAGGGGTTATTTCTAGGAGTAGTCCTTTGCCCTGACTAGAGGAGAGGGTCCCTGTTTGACACAAGTGTATACCTGCGCCAACCAGAGACCCCCAATTCTAACAGCAGCCCTTTCCAATGCGCCCCCATATGGGGACCATTGGCCCACACTTACTTAAAGCGCTACACCTGCCTTCGGAACAGGGTATCCTGCCTCCAGACTGGCGACATGCCGAAATAGTTGTCTTCCTTAAACCGGGTCACCCTCCAGAAGATCCAGGTCTGTATCACCCCATATCCCTATTGAATTGTGAGCCGAGATTGCTAGGAAAAGTCCTGGCCGATCGCCTGCGCACTTATATTCTGTACCTGGTATATCCAGATCAATCTGGCTTTATGCCACAACGCTCAACCAGGCCCACACTGCTGTGGCTGAGGCCTAAGACGCCCGCGGCTGTCCTACTAGCGGACATCGAAAAAGGCAATCGACTCACTGAGCTGGACCTATCTTTTTAAACTCTTAGAAGCGGTTAACCAAGGGCCCCGTTTTCGTGCCTATGTAAAATTACTATATATGGATCTTACGCCCACGGTTCTTGTGGCTGGCTACCACTCTCCCTCCTTCCCCATCCGCAGGGGGACCAGACAGGGCTGCCACCTTTCCCCGCTATTATTCGCCTTCCGTATAGAGCCATTGGCAGCATGGGTGCGCCTGGATGCGGTAATCCGGGGGTTGGGTTGGTCGCCTGAATGCTCAGACAGGTTTGCACTATATGCCGACAACGCGTTATGCTTCATCTCCGACCCTTGGGTCACAGGGCCAAGGGTGCTCCAGATTTTGCAGGTCTTCGGAGAGACAACTGGACTATGTGCCAACCCAGTCCAAATATGTTCTTTTCCCCATATGCGGCTAGCAGAGGAGTAAGCTTGGGCCTCACAGCTGATCATCTCAGAAGAGAACCGGATGCTCAGCACTTCAGGTGACACATCCGGGTGGGGGACAGGGCTCTCAGCCTGATTCAGTTCTAGTGCCCGACGCTCATCGCCTCAGGTGACACATCCGGGTGGGGGACAGGGCTCTCAGCCAGATTCAGTTCTAGTGCCCGACGCTCATCGCTTCAGGTGACATATCAACAGTTTAGCAAATTATTACTGCTGTAACTTGAGGTAGAGAATGGTGCCTGTGCAAATTTGGGAAATGTTCAGTAGGATACTGACTGACCGATGCACAACTGCTAGGATTAATGAAGATGCGCCAGTCCAGAGTATAGCAAGACAGATCTTCCGGATACTGGAAATAGGTTTGAAGAAGAGTGAATAAATAGACACAGACGATGGACCATGCACGCGAAGGGTTCAGGGCAGTGAACAACCATAGCCTTTTGGTATCGGATTGTTCCCCAATCATTTCAATAACCCTGTCAGCCATTAGGATAAACACATCCAAATCAACAAAAGGTAAATGGTGCAGTTACCAAGAGGGAGTGTGGTGGTCAAGGTTCTGTGAGAGGGGAGCAGGCGCGCGTGCTTACTGGGATAGGAGACTTGGATAGATGGGGGGCAGGCCACAAGGAGGACCTAGCTGAGGTACGGGCTTTTTTCCGACGAGTGCATCTCCATGGCAAGGAGGCAGTGCAGGCATTGCTGCGCAGGGACTCCTTGCTACTCACTTGGAAGAACCCACTCTCCAGCTCACACAGCACCGGGCTGTGCCTAACGACATTCTACATGCCCATCGTTAGGTCGAGCTTGGGCAGTGCATGAGCTGCTCTGCGAGCCATGCTGTATTCAGTATGGACTTGAAGCCCCGCCCACTGTCAGTCATATTTGTCATTGGCTTGTTTCATTGTCCTTCGTAAATACTGTCTGATTCATTTATAGGCTTGTTAGTCTCTCCTTAGTACCACCTTGTTATCATTTGTAACCTCCCATGAGGACTGGGCCTTTCACTTCGGTTGTTACACAGTACATCTTACTTTGTCTGAAAGCACTGTTTTCTTTAATGAGTTTCTCCTACTGCAGGCACCACAGGCTTTCCTGCAACATTCAGCGTGCCATGCGCTCTTTCATTTTCCAAGCAGCCTGGGACAATGGCGGCCGCTTCTTTGAAATGCAATAGGTCTCGCATTTACAAATGTTTGAGCTATTGCCATTGTGAATGACAATGCCTTTTATTTGTGTGTTAATTATGAAAACAGATAAATAAAAGGCATTGTCATTTACAATCCCAATAGCTTAAACTCTCGCAAATGCGGGACCTACTGCATTGCAAATGTTTGTTCTCTTTATCGACAGTCTCAATTCGAAGCTGAGCAGAGACATTGGGGTGAAACCTAAAAATCAACAACGCAGAGGCAATAATACAATTTTACCACTACTTTTTTGTGAAACCTAGTAAATGCATTTTAGCAGCAACTTTTGACCTCTACATAATTGGACTACATTTTGAAGGCATTTTTACACTCAATCCCATTCTGTCCGGCCTTCTTTATGCACCGTCGACCTTAGCACCTCTCACCACTTGCACTGCAAACAAAGAAACTGAACCAGAGATCACCCCACTTCACAAGAGTGCAGTACTTACCGGTGGCAACCTTCAAATTCTCTGTGAATGTAGACACCTTGTCCTGTGCCTTCTCTTCCGATTGCTCGCCAGAGCCAATAATTTCCACCATGTGCCAATGCACCCAATAAGGACGTCCCGTGGAATGCCACAAAATCTGCAAAGGAAGGAGACAGGCAGACGTCAGGTCCAGCAGCATCAGCAGTTGACAAAGACAGCTAAAATCTCCACCCAGCTTGCGGATGCAGCTCATGAGGGCACAGTGAACCCCAATGTTTGAGCTGGGGAGTTTTGACTGGGCACAATGTAGAGCGACAGTGACAGGGGTCTTCGGACACTTCAAGCAACACACCATGTGTCCCAAATCCAGACAATGTGAACGCTGACCCAATGGGATCCACGAGCAATCAAAGTAGTATCCTGCAGGGGTATGTGAGGTTATTTACTACTACTCTCCGCAGACCACAATACTACTGCACTCCTAATGCATACTTGGGTTACTCGATTTGTACACGCGGTTCCACAAGGGCAGAAAAGTTGAGCAGTCTGGACTTTTTTTTCAGAGGTTGAGGTAGTTTGGAACTTAGGTACTGGTCGAAATAGTTAATACTTGATAAAGTCAATATCCAGCCAGTGATAAGGTCCACCTTCTTTGGCAGAGCTTTGACGGCAAACAAGTTGATGAAGTCTATGTCGACTATGGAAAATTTGCCACTGATCAGGTCTTTTAGGAGAGAAATTATAAATATTTTTGAAGGATCCATTAAATGGGACAGTTGTGCCAGATAAAATAATACAAGGTAACTACTGTGCTATGGGAAGTAGGCCGAGGATGTGTTTATACAAATTTACTATTTAGAGAATAACACCAGACATAATCACTTTCATTCACAGGCAAAGTTGGAGATCCTTCGCTCATGGCCTATATGAAGGAGGTGTTCACCATCTCTTGTCTTATCGGCATTCTGGGAAATTGACTCAGATGAACCCCTATTCTCGTTTGTGAGCATATTGTATGGCTTTTTCAGAATTTATTGCATGCAGGGCCTCATCCAAAGAGCATCATGCAGCTGAAGGGGAATGTCTAGAATCTTTCTTCGGAACGGAGCGGAATGGATGAGGATGGCTCTTCAGCCATCCTCATGTTTGTAGTGCACAGCCACAGCTGGGTGGTGGAATACTGTGTTGGAAAGATCCAAGGTCAGAACTATGATTTCCCCTCAGACTTTGGCTCCTTCCCATACAATTGGTTTTTTTCCCACTTGCCTTTCCTCATGTACAAACTGATCAAGGACAAAGTATTGATCATCTGTCGATCACTAAAGCTTTCATGGATGTGGCTAACATGGAACTGGCCCATCTGCCCAGGTTGCCAATGTGCCTGCTACCCTGTCAGCAGAAGTGTAGTTATGCATAAACAAGGTTTCTCACTCTTTTCTAGATTGCTACAGCAACAATGGAGAAAGGCTTACAGTGCCATGCGAGGCACGCCAAAGCAGAATCACGGACTAAATATTTTCTAGGTTAAGGCTCAAAACCTGGACCGTCGCCGGTCCTTTCCTCAGTTTCAGCTCCTCTTGCCATTTGTAGTCCAAAATTGAGTTGCCGACTGACTGGGTTGTTCCTTAAAATCGCAAAAAAAAAAACGCTGTCGACAGAAGTCATTGGTAAATCAAAATGCTTAGCTGCTTGTTCAGGTGGAGAATCTGCAGAAGGTGACTTCTGATGGCCTCCTTGGGGTATAAAGTAATGCCACCAATTCTTAGTGTTATTTACAACAAGGGGTGGTGATGGACAGAGTCTCTGAATTAAGCAGAGTACTCTCACCCAGTCAAGAGATCAGGGCTAGATCCAACACCGTTTTTTAGCTCATTGCACCATCCCAGTTTCAGAACCTGGCTGTATGCAAATTAGTCTGTCCCTGGCCCAGTGCATCATGGGAACAGGGCAGACCAGACTACAAAAGCCAATTCTTACACTGGGAAGGAAACAAGCTTCCGGGGACCGGTTTCTGCCATTTCAGGCGTCTTCGGCCCGGCTTGCTTGAATCCTGATGGTGCAATGAGCAAGGGACTCACATCTGAGTATACCCTTCCACGCTTAGGGTGGACAAAATTATTTACAACAAGGGGTGGTGATGGACAGAGTCTCTGAATTAAGCAGAGTACTCTCACCCAGTCAAGAGATCAGGGCTAGATCCAACACCGTTTTTTAGCTCATTGCACCATCCCAGTTTCAGAACCTGGCTGTATGCAAATTAGTCTGTCCCTGGCCCAGTGCATCATGGGAACAGGGCAGACCAGACTACAAAAGCCAATTCTTACACTGGGAAGGAAACAAGCTTCCGGGGACCGGTTTCTGCCATTTCAGGCGTCTTCGGCCCGGCTTGCTTGAATCCTGATGGTGCAATGAGCAAGGGACTCACATCTGAGTATACCCTTCCACGCTTAGGGTGGACAAAATTATTTACAACAAGGGGTGGTGATGGACAGAGTCTCTGAATTAAGCAGAGTACTCTCACCCAGTCAAGAGATCAGGGCTAGATCCAACACCGTTTTTTAGCTCATTGCACCATCCCAGTTTCAGAACCTGGCTGTATGCAAATTAGTCTGTCCCTGGCCCAGTGCATCATGGGAACAGGGCAGACCAGACTACAAAAGCCAATTCTTACACTGGGAAGGAAACAAGCTTCCGGGGACCGGTTTCTGCCATTTCAGACGTCTTCGGCCCGGCTTGCTTGAATCCTGATGGTGCAATGAGCAAGGGACTCACATCTGAGTATACCCTTCCACGCTTAGGGTGGACAAAATTATTTACAACAAGGGGTGGTGATGGACAGAGTCTCTGAATTAAGCAGAGTACTCTCACCCAGTCAAGAGATCAGGGCTAGATCCAACACCGTTTTTTAGCTCATTGCACCATCCCAGTTTCAGAACCTGGCTGTATGCAAATTAGTCTGTCCCTGGCCCAGTGCATCATGGGAACAGGGCAGACCAGACTACAAAAGCCAATTCTTACACTGGGAAGGAAACAAGCTTCCGGGGACCGGTTTCTGCCATTTCAGGCGTCTTCGGCCCGGCTTGCTTGAATCCTGATGGTGCAATGAGCAAGGGACTCACATCTGAGTATACCCTTCCACGCTTAGGGTGGACAAAATTATTTACAACAAGGGGTGGTGATGGACAGAGTCTCTGAATTAAGCAGAGTACTCTCACCCAGTCAAGAGATCAGGGCTAGATCCAACACCGTTTTTTAGCTCATTGCACCATCCCAGTTTCAGAACCTGGCTGTATGCAAATTAGTCTGTCCCTGGCCCAGTGCATCATGGGAACAGGGCAGACCAGACTACAAAAGCCAATTCTTACACTGGGAAGGAAACAAGCTTCCGGGGACCGGTTTCTGCCATTTCAGGCGTCTTCGGCCCGGCTTGCTTGAATCCTGATGGTGCAATGAGCAAGGGACTCACATCTGAGTATACCCTTCCACGCTTAGGGTGGACAAAATTATTTACAACAAGGGGTGGTGATGGACAGAGTCTCTGAATTAAGCAGAGTACTCTCACCCAGTCAAGAGATCAGGGCTAGATCCAACACCGTTTTTTTTTGAAATTATTTTGGCCACCATGAGTGTGGAAGGGTATGCTCAGACATGAGTCCCTTGCTCACTGCACCATCAGGATTCAAGCAAGCCGGGCCGAAGACGGCTGTAATGCCAGAAACCGGTCCCCGGAAGCTTGTTTCCTTTCCAGTGAAGAATTGGCTTGGTAGTTTGGTCTGCCCTGTTCCCATGATGCACTGGGCCAGGGACAGACTAATTTGCATATAGCCAGGTTCTAAACTGGGATGGTGCAGTGAGCTAAAAAACGGTGATGGATCAAGCCCTGATCTGTTGACTGGGTAGGAGTGTTCTGATTAACTCAGATACTCTGTCCATCACCACCCCCTTTTTGAAATTATTTTGGCCACCATGAGTGTGGAAGGGTATGCTCAGACATGAGTCCCTTGCTCACTGCACCATCAGGATTCAAGCAAGCCGGGCCGAAGACGGCTGTAATGCCAGAAACCGGTCCCCGGAAGCTTGTTTCCTTTCCAGTGAAGAATTGGCTTGGTAGTTTGGTCTGCCCTGTTCCCATGATGCACTGGGCCAGGGACAGACTAATTTGCATATAGCCAGGTTCTAAACTGGGATGGTGCAGTGAGCTAAAAAACGGTGATGGATCAAGCCCTGATCTGTTGACTGGGTAGGAGTGTTCTGATTAACTCAGATACTCTGTCCATCACCACCCCCTTTTTGAAATTATTTTGGCCACCATGAGTGTGGAAGGGTATGCTCAGACATGAGTCCCTTGCTCACTGCACCATCAGGATTCAAGCAAGCCGGGCCGAAGACGGCTGTAATGCCAGAAACCGGTCCCCGGAAGCTTGTTTCCTTTCCAGTGAAGAATTGGCTTGGTAGTTTGGTCTGCCCTGTTCCCATGATGCACTGGGCCAGGGACAGACTAATTTGCATATAGCCAGGTTCTAAACTGGGATGGTGCAGTGAGCTAAAAAACGGTGATGGATCAAGCCCTGATCTGTTGACTGGGTAGGAGTGTTCTGATTAACTCAGATACTCTGTCCATCACCACCCCCTTTTTGAAATTATTTTGGCCACCATGAGTGTGGAAGGGTATGCTCAGACATGAGTCCCTTGCTCACTGCACCATCAGGATTCAAGCAAGCCGGGCCGAAGACGGCTGTAATGCCAGAAACCGGTCCCCGGAAGCTTGTTTCCTTTCCAGTGAAGAATTGGCTTGGTAGTTTGGTCTGCCCTGTTCCCATGATGCACTGGGCCAGGGACAGACTAATTTGCATATAGCCAGGTTCTAAACTGGGATGGTGCAGTGAGCTAAAAAACGGTGATGGATCAAGCCCTGATCTGTTGACTGGGTAGGAGTGTTCTGATTAACTCAGATACTCTGTCCATCACCACCCCCTTTTTGAAATTATTTTGGCCACCATGAGTGTGGAAGGGTATGCTCAGACATGAGTCCCTTGCTCACTGCACCATCAGGATTCAAGCAAGCCGGGCCGAAGACGGCTGTAATGCCAGAAACCGGTCCCCGGAAGCTTGTTTCCTTTCCAGTGAAGAATTGGCTTGGTAGTTTGGTCTGCCCTGTTCCCATGATGCACTGGGCCAGGGACAGACTAATTTGCATATAGCCAGGTTCTAAACTGGGATGGTGCAGTGAGCTAAAAAACGGTGATGGATCAAGCCCTGATCTGTTGACTGGGTAGGAGTGTTCTGATTAACTCAGATACTCTGTCCATCACCACCCCCTTTTTGAAATTACCAATTCTTAGTGGCTTGGTCAGTTGCTTCACCGTCATTGCCACCTTGACCTTAGTCTATCTTTTCCATATCTACTGTCTCTCCGTAACATTCTACTACTTTCTCTTCCATAGTCTGAGAGGTGGAGGGGTGTGTTATAGGGGTGGTGGGTGCACCTGAAAAGAAACCATTATCTGTGGGTGAGGCTTCGGTGGCAATCTTGAATGAAAGTTGTCCAATATTTCTTGTAAAGACTCTAGGCAATCTACAGGGACCTATACCAAGGGAATTTTGTGGGACGTGTACCTAGGGAAGTTTCCTTGTGTAGTGTAGAGCCAGTAGATTCAATCTTTCACTCATGATGGTCCTCCAAGTCATCATGTGTGTAACGTACAGGATCATCCAAATTTTGGCCTTGACCCCTCAATTGAGGATGGTCATCACCTGGCGGGACTTAAGCCTCCTCATATGATCATAGTCCGATGTATATGTGTATGTGTAGATAAAGCACATGCAGCTGCAAAGGAAGGTAACCCATATCTCTATGCTGGAAGGGCAATCTCTTTCTGTGCCGCCGCCCTCAACAGAGATGCTTCCAATGCTGCATCTTCTTAAAACTGTGTTTCATGGTGAATCATTGCCCTAAAGACATGAGATGCCCATGAGTAGGAAATAAAGCCAGCCTTCTGTCACACAGGGTTGCAAGGAAAGGTTTTACAAATGCCACAATGTGCTGCCTTGTTTTTAGAGTACAGGCAATGCTTGTGGGGCTGTTTTTATGTCTCCATCAGCGAGTAAAACGAGAATCAGAACAACTCAACCAGAGGTCAATGGGAGGAGCTCAGTGTTAAATAAAATGTTAGAAACAAAGAGGCTCATGGGATGCCACAAGAAAGGGGTGGGAAAGGACATGACCTAAGAAGTACAACTGGGAAAAAACATTGAGGACAAGCGAACTTGATGAAAGAATATGGCCAGCAAAGCATTCCTGATAGTAATACTAGTTCTAAGAAAACAAAGGTATTGGTGATCATTAAGAATTAATGGAAATACACAATTTGTTTCTTCAAGTACTTTGAAACCAGCTTTTTGAAGGTCCAATAAATGATTAAATCTATGAAGCTGCTTTCAAATTCACAAGAAATGCTGCCCACATCTGGTTGCCCAAACACGACTGTTAAAGAAGTCCTTCTGACCTTGCTGTTTGCAAGTTAAGACACAGATAAATTAAGTGATTCCCCCAAAGATCCCGCAGATTTTATCAGGTGTGGATGTTAGTATGTGCGTTCAGAATTCCTGTTTCCAAAGCTGGGACCTTCACTCCTCGCTCACAGATGGCAAGATGCCCCCCTGGTCTCCCTGGGATTCCTCACCTGCACGGGAGGCATGCCATTGTTGCTCTGCAGAAACACGCCCTCATCACCAGAGCTGACCTCGTCATAGTCTTCCAGCATCCGCACAACAAGGCCTGGTTTAAGGGTCTCTTGTACATAATCTACATAGCTGCTACGACTTGCAAAATCCGATGGGCTGCTGAACTCTTTGTCGGTCTTCTTGCGAGGAGCCACCGCTGGTGGTGGTGTCTCCATCGCCACGTGGATGCTGGCACAGCCAGGCATCTTGGGCTGGAAGATGGAACGAATGATTCGTGGCTGTTCCTCACCGCCGGAGCAACCAAAGTCCATATGCTGTCCGCGGTCCCAGCCCATGACTCGCACCAGCTCAGATATGAGGTTGGCCATTGCCATGCTGAACTCAAACTCTCTCTGGACGCGGCTCCGCTCCCCCAAAAGGCCAGTGTTTGCCACTCCATCGTGGCACTCTGCCCCCTCTTCGTTGCTGCTGTTCAGTTTGTCCACGAGGGAGGTGACACACAAATAACGCTTCACCAGCGAGAAGAGCAGCTTCCCAGGAATCTGGAAAAGAAAGACAGAGGATTTGTTTTGTAAAGCAACACACTAGACAACAATGCACGTCAAGAGCTCCCATCCAAACTACACTATAGGAAGAACACCCCATTAGGCAACACTGCACAGTAACAGCCTCCTGCCAGTCAACAATGCACAGGAGGCCTGGGCACCGAACATGACGGTCGCACATCTCTAGGCTCCGCCTGCAACCCACCCGTAATCTGTCCTCCTCGGGAAACTGCATTTACAAAGCGGACAGAACCACGCATATGCGTGGTAAATACAGTTAGCGTTCTAGATTCACAGACGGGTGCAGAGAATGGAAGGAACCGGAAGGAATGTGCCACGGCTTGGCGAGTAGGACTGGGGTCTGAGTTGTTTATTTGCTGGGGGCCAGGTTTCTGGGTAGTTTTAGGGTTGTGGGCTGTGTTTTAGGGCTCAGGGTAGTTTTTAGGGCTGGAGGTGGTTTTAGGGCTGGGGTCGGGATAGTTTTTAGAGCTGGGTGCCGGTTTTAGGGCTCAGGGCGGGGGCCTGGGCTGTGTAATCGTTACCACGCATATGCCTTTAAAACGAAATTAGTTGTAAAGGCATACGTGGTAAAGACGCAGTCGTGATAAAGACCACGTTGTTAAGGCATGCAATATAATTGCATGTGTGGTTCCGTCATACAACCGCCCTCATCCGGTGACAGGCCATCAGTAGAGCGACTCCAACAAGGGTGAATGCATGAGGGACACGGCTTGGCCCTGCATTGAACCACCAGACACCCAAGGAGCGTGGCACACCTGGCAACATGAAGGGCCCACTCTGTCCTGAGCACTATTGTCTCTACTACCCCTAGGACATATTGCTCCCACGCCAATAAACTTGTAATC
Organism: Lissotriton helveticus; assembly: GCF_964261635.1. NCBI lineage: Eukaryota > Metazoa > Chordata > Amphibia > Caudata > Salamandridae > Lissotriton > Lissotriton helveticus. Next base: position 11,305,392 of record NC_136067.1, on the reverse strand, counting down.
TGGTTTACATAGAAGCCTAGCAAACGATGGATATAGGGATGGACAAATCAACACCGCCCAATGGCCAGAGCCAAATAGAAAAATTCAAGAAGCCCGCCAGGGGCCTTGAGGAGGATCAGTTCGATCACCATGACTGCCCAGAGAAGGCCCCCCAGATTCAGCTAACACTAGACCAAGTCATAGAGGCAGAGGGCCGCATCTCTGAACTGAGGTCATGGTCTGCACACTGAAGGAAAATTTCTTGCAACTTCAAAAAACAGTTTGGCCGAAGGGTGTTCATGACGAAACAATAGCCACCCGCTGGGGTTGGTTCCCAGATGGTGTAGAAGGGCCTAACCCCGTGGACTTCATCTCCCAACGGTTGCACTCTTGAGCGCCAGCAGATGATCTATCAATGTGCTTCCTGGTGGAAGGGACCCACAGGTTCATGGCGCCCTGGCCCACTACCAGGAGTCCCCCTCGCCCCCTTCAACAATAATAGCACACATCTTTAACTTTGCAGACAGGGAGGCGATCCTCCGGGCGGCACGTATGAAAGGGGCCCTCACCCATGACTCCTCGTAGATTATGCTGTTCCCAGACCTCACAATACAGCTTCCCCAGCAGCACCGCTCCTTCCTGTGAAACAAACTCCACAAGTATGCTCCTCTTCCCAGCATGCTTTAAAATCATCTTCGCTAGCAAGACTTTTGACGACCCGGAAAGTGCACAGCAATGGATCAAGAAACATCCTGACTTCAGGTATCTTCTTTGGATTACTGTCCTTTTTTTGGGTAACTTTTTAACACTAATATTGTCTGTCATTCATTGTCTGGTCTTTTTTCTTCTTATTTACCTTTCCTCACTATTTCTAGATTTATAAGTTTCAAAGTACAATCATTATCGCGTCTCTTTGTACGGATAATTTCAGATTTAAGGAAATATCACCATGTTAAAGTCAATGGAGAAAGGGGCCCCTGCCTCACAAGGATAAAACCCGGCAAGGAATATAATTTTTAGGAAAGAAGGCTCAGCATCGGGTTCTATGCATTATTCTTAAAATATCAAATTGACGTTAACCTATGACACTCTATAAGAATACCATAATATGTTTTCTCCTTTATATTCTTTTTATTTTCATCTCAAAATTTCGTAAACATTCTATTACACAATTTTTTTTATATTTTATATAAACATTTTTTTCCTTAATATAAATATTTGATTCACAATTTGTTAAACGCAATATACCAATAGATACAACTTAATATCTAGAACCACAATTCCTTTCACTCAACGCGTTTCGGCTTGCGCTTTCATCAGGAATTCTGTGTTTCTTTTCACATATATTGGAACTATAAATTAAAGAAAATGTATTTTAGTTAATTGTTCATATTTTCTTAGTTCAAAAGTCAACGTCAAACAGATTACACTATTTACATATATAAACACACATATGTAATCTCTTTTTCTTCTGGCTCTGCTCTTAACACCAGCAGATCCAAGCTACACCATGACACCCATCATTACTTCTCAGTTCCAACATGATCAATACATATAATTTAAACATGATTGTTTATCTTGCTGCAACCAACTATACATTATGTACACTATTTACATCTCTATATACATAAAAATTCAACTACTCATTTCTGTACAAACATGGCCTTGATATAATGGTTACACTAAATATATCCTGGTTTCCAGAGAGCAATACCACAGTACGGGGAGTCCCTTATGGATTATCTGAAGTTAGAGGAAAAAAGTTTTTTGTTTTTTTGGGGGGGGAAACGTGTTCCACTACTGGGGATTTGGATTCTATCAATACCTGTGGATTGTCTATCTATCTTATCTAACGGATCTATTCTAACCTCTAGAACCTAACTGAGAGATAGCATAGCATGCATTTACCTGAATTAGTTTGCTAGTTACTCAAACTTGATAGCGGCGAAGGACATAACATTTCCGGTATCTGCTGGCTTTTAATAGGTGCTCCCGGCGTTATTCGAACAAGGGTGGAGGGCGCGGCAGACCAATCTGTAAAGTATTTTTTAAAAGAAAACAATCTAAACCGGCTCAATACATAGACTATACGACCTTCAGATTGACAAGCCTATTTTCCTTACGTACCTTTACCATTCTCTTAATGCTTTTTAATTTCTTAGATTCTATGTTACAAACGGAGAACTATAAAAAGACTTCTCGTGGCCACTTGATGTATACGGCGCTACCTGCCAAACAATAATATACAGAAAGGTATCAGTATTGTCTACAAAAGAAGTTACCAAATTTAGAAAGACTATGATCATGGCCATAATTATGCGCACCTTTACACGAGCCGTCGCTCGATCTTCAATATCTATGTCTTGGTTGATTTCTTCGAATTGGCTGCCCCCATTGAAAGCACGGTTCTATTCCTTTAATATAAACAGAAGTGTTACATTGTGTCCAACGGTCTAAATATTATGTAACAAAAATTCGGCGCATTTTCTACAAATCCCCTTTCACCCGGTCCCTCGTTAAACTAGATGTTCGTTTGTTCCGCTAAAACAATTGTTATGTAATTATCACTAATGCCGGGTGCAAATATTAGTACCCGACTTACATAATGCTTAAGCGGGTCAAACTTCAATTTTTTTTTTTCTATTTTTTTTTTTGTGGAGTTTTATATAGCGCGAACTAGACCCGAACCGAATCAGGTATCAGAGCGCTTTACATAGCACAAGTTTTTGTTTTTTTTTTAACATGAGGACACACTCATTTTTTTTTTTTAGGCACGGGGAGATTAAGTGATTTGCCCGGAATCACAGGAGGTTTTGGCGTCGTTACCAAGACTCGAACCCAGATCCCCAGGTCCGGGGTCGAGCGCCTTAGCCGTTAGGCCAGCTCCTCTCCCCTAATTTAATTGTTACGTTTGAGTAGTCCTATCCCGAACTATTACATTTATAAACACCCCCCCCCCTTTGTAACTTACTCGTTCATTGATTCTCCCGTGAAGACAAACTGATACGTGCGCCGTCTATCTGCTAGCATTAAGGTTTCGAACGAAGGTAACCGCTTATAAAGGCCTAGGTTTGCGCACCAACTTTGAGTGCGATATCGCGGTACTTCCGTGTTCTACAGGTCTTACATTTCATCAGGTAGATGGTTTTTCTCAATGAAGTGACTGACCATGGGGGAGTGTTTATAAATGTAATAGTGCCTAAAAAAAAAAAAATGAGTGTGTCCTCATGTTAAAAAAAAACCAAAAACTTGTGCTATGTAAAGCGCTCCGATACCTGATTCGGTTCGGGTCTAGTTCGCGCTATATAAAACTCCACAAAAAAAAAAATAGAAAAAAAAAATTGAAGTTTGTCCCGCTTAAGTATTATGTAAGTCGGGTACTAATATTTGCACCCGGCATTAGTGATAATTACATTAACAATTGTTTTAGCGGAACAATCGAACATCTAGTTTAACGAGGGACCGGGTGAAAGGGGATTTGTAGAAAATGCGCCGAATTTTTGTTACATAATATTTAGACCGTTGGACACAATGTAACACTTCTGTTTATATTAAAGGAATAGAACCGTGCTTTCAATGGGGGCAGCCAATTCGAAGAAATCAACCAAGACATAGATATTGAAGATCGAGCGACGGCTCGTGTTAAGGTGCGCATAATTATGGCCATGATCGTAGTCTTTCTAAATTTGGTAACTTCTTTTGTAGACAATACTGATACCTTTCTGTATATTATTGTTTGACAGGTAGCGCCCTATACATCAAGTGGCCACGAGAAGTCTTTTTATAGTTCTCCGTTTGTAACATAGAATCTAAGAAATTAAAAAGCATTAAGAGAATGGTAAAGGTACGTAAGGAAAATAGGCTTGTCAATCTGAAGGTCGTATAGTCTATGTATTGAGCCGGTTTAGATTGTTTTCTTTTAAAAAATACTTTACAGATTGGTCTGCCGCGCCCTCCACCCTTGTTCGAATAACGCCGGGAGCACCTATTAAAAGCCAGCAGATACCGGAAATGTTATGTCCTTCGCCGCTATCAAGTTTGAGTAACTAGCAAACTAATTCAGGTAAATGCATGCTATGCTATCTCTCAGTTAGGTTCTAGAGGTTAGAATAGATCCGTTAGATAAGATAGATAGACAATCCACAGGTATTGATAGAATCCAAATCCCCAGTAGTGGAACACGTTTTCCCCCCAAAAACCTTTTTTCCTCCAACTTCAGATAATCCATAAGGGACTCCCCGTACTGTGGTATTGCTCTCTGGAAACCAGGATATATTTAGTGTAACCATTATATCAAGGCCATGTTTGTACAGAAATGAGTAGTTGAATTTTTATGTATATAGAGATGTAAATAGTGTACATAATGTATAGTTGGTTGCAGCAAGATAAACAATCATGTTGAAATTATATGTATTGATCATGTTGGAACTGAGAAGTAATGATGGGTGTCATGGTGTAGCTTGGATCTGCTGGTGTTAAGAGCAGAGCCAGAAGAAAAAGATTAAATATGTGTGTTTATATATGTAAATAGTGTAATCTGTTTGATGTTGACTTTTGAACTAAGAAAATATGAACAATTAACTAAAATACATTTTCTTTAATTTATAGTTCCAATATATGTGAAAAGAAACACAGAATTCCTGATGAAAGCGCAAGCCGAAACGCGTTGAGTGAAACGAATTGTGGTTCTAGATATTAAGTTGTATCTATTGGTATATTGCGTTTAACAAATTGTGAATCAAATATTTATATTAAGGAAAAAAAATTTTATATAAAATATTCAAAAAAATTGTGTAATAGAATGTTTACGAAATATTGAGATGAAAATAAAAAGAATATAAAGGAGAAAACATATTATGGTATTCTTATAGAGTGTCATAGGTTAACGTCAATTTGATATTTTAGGAATAATGCATAGAACCCGATGCTGAGCCTTCTTTTCTAAAAATATCACCATGTTAATACAGAAGAATGTCTGTCTTTGATTTGTTTTTCCGAGCTAAATGATATGTATATATTTCTCGTACAGCCTTGAAAAAGTCGTCTCAAGACAAAACACGTGTCGGCTGTGATTCTCTGTATATCTACGTGTCAACTGTGATGAGTCAACTTTGATCAAGATTTGAAAATAAAAAGACTCTGTTTTTTGGACAATACCCGAGTTGTGCTTTATGTGATACCACGCATGTTTGGTCTACTCTAACCATTGTGGTGACAACGTTTTTGGGTTGTGCTCTGTCTAACAAAACTTTTGGTCTTATTTGGATGTGGGGTTTCCCACATACAGTACAACACTGTGGATGGCACAGTGTTCGACATTGAGCACGCTGGAGAGTATCCCTGTGTATATATCTGGACTATTTAATACAAACTTTTACAGAGGTGCTGGCCAGGATATACCACTGCCATCTTGTGCTTAGTGTAAAATAATAGCACACATCTTTAACTTTGCAGACAGGGAAGCGATCCTCCGGGCGGCACGTATGAAAGGGGCCCTCACCCATGACTCCTCGTAGATTATGCTGTTCCCAGACCTCACAATACAGCTTCCCCAGCAGCACAGCTCCTTCCAGTGAAACAAACTCCACAAGTACAATATAGGCTCCTCTTCCCAGCATGCTTTAAAATCATCTTCGCTAGCAAGACTTTTGACGACCCGGAAAGCGCACAGCAATGGATCAACAAACATCCACACTGGTGGCAACGAAACACAGACAAAGAGGAACACTCTGTACCTGGCGGACGGCCAGGACTCTGGTTGTAGTTTCTGCGCAGGAGAAAGAGGAATAAGAGACAAAAACATTTGGCAGAGGAGGGAATTGGTGATCCTAAACGCTGCCTGAGACGGCGGATTTGGTGGCGGGATCAGATGGTCCCTGAGACGTTGGCACCTCGTGGCCGACTAAGCGGACTCACTAACCTGTTCAATCGCAGACTGCTGACTTGCCACTTTACAGATCCTGTTGCAGATACCATGCTCTGTACCAGAAAACATCAAAGACTGAGTAGCCGCGCCTAAACACTGCAGTGAAGTGGCACACCCAAATACAGAGTCAGATGGCACTGTAGAGAGGGCACTCAGAAGATAGTCTCCTGGAAGATGACTTGACTCCAATTCCCTTACTGGTACTCACTAGTTCTGTCCTACTCACTGCCATATGTAGCACCCTCACACATTGGCTGTTCTTTCAGCTGAATGTTCCCTCTTACTCTTACCTGCGGCAGGTGGATTCCATCGAAGGATATGCAGTGCTCTTCGGAGGATGTGGTTTCTGCGAACAGCTCCAGGAGGGTGTAGCGACTGTCGAAGTCCATGTGCTGCTCAATGCCATCCTGCTGGCTTAGGGATAGGAGCACGTAGGCCCGGCTTCCTGCACAAACCAGAGAACGTTATTAATGTGAGATCCGAATACTGCACACACCAGAAACAGAGGGTCAACACGAGACCCGAACAGTATACAAATTAGATGGAAATGCCGAGATCTAACTCCTAATCCTGCTCAAACCAGAGACAACTCTCGAGGCGAGCAGTTAATCATGTACAAACTGGATAGAGCTGCAAATGTGAGATCCTAATCCAGTCCAAACCAGAGACTCGTTAAGGAGAGTTCCAAATCCTGTACAAACCAGACGTCACAGCTGTCAATCTAAGAAACTTGTGTACAAACCAGACTGATGTCAATTGACGATCCTCATCTACTACAATCCAGAGGAACAGATGTAAATATGAGATCTTTAACATGCACAAACCAGAGGAAGATACCGGTGCAAGATCCTAGCCCTCCACAAATCCAGGATAGAGCTGGCAACGTGAGAACCCAATCTTGCATCAATTTGCGATCCAAATCCTGTACAAAGCACAGAAATCCTGCACACGCAAAGGCAGTGCCTATCAAAGCAAGAGCCTACGCCTGCAGACACCAGAGATGCACCTAAAACTGTACCAACCAAAGACAGCAGTCAATTCAAGATACCAATCCTGCAGAAACCAGAGACAATCGGTCAACGCGCAATCTTAATCATGCACAAGCCAGACAGAGCCGTCAATGCAAGGTCCCGCTCCAGCAGAAACCAGAGATGGAGCTGACAAAGCAAGGTCCTAATCCTGTACAAACCGGACACGGCGGTCACTGAGATCCCAATTACAACTCCAAGACTGGGCAGGTAATGCAAGCGCCTAATCCAGCACTACAGAAATCAGATCTATCAGTGTGGGGTCCCAGG